>NC_072781.1:17757415-18086054 GCF_022539595.1 Amphiprion ocellaris | reverse complement strand
GAAAGATGATCGAAGAGATAGAAGTTTGTAAAGAAATACAGCAACCAAAAGAAGGAAAAAAGAAAATAAGTTAGTTGAAATAATTACTGTAAATTCCAAGAAGCTGCTTTGGCACAGTTTTTCACTTTATTTTGCTTCTGACAAAGTGAGACAGACCAATGAAGCAACAGATAAACAGAGTGTTTCAAAATGCTGTCAAACAAGCCATGCCACCACGGACATACCGAAGCTGTGAGGCACCAGCAGCCAACACAAAACCGTCCCACATCTACCTTCACCTCACATCTATAATTAAACGCATTAAAATATATTTAAAGAAGCCCATTAAGAGTCTTCCTGTGAGCGTTGTGTTCACAGTTTCATTCAGCCTGCCGTAAAGCTCAGAGATCAGCCGTCAGAAGTTTATTTAATTTCACACAAATCTGCTGTTGAAAAATGACCCACCACTATCACCTGTTCCATTTTACCACGCTGCCGGTATTTTTTCCTCCAAACTAATAACAAAATCTTTTTCTTAACTGATGAGTCATAACATGTTTTGAAAAATCCCTGGCACAGGATAGGCAACGGATCAGCCAGTTTGGCTCCAGTTTCTTTTAGTTGCGCTTATTCTTGTGCGCAACAGATGCACCAAACCTGTTGCCCGCGCTGCTGATGCATTTGTGTTCATTTTATTCACAAAGGGCTGTTTTTAATGCATTCCCGTGACTTGATTAGGAGACCAGTACGGCTTTAATTGAAATGCAATATTGCAACATTGGGACGCGCACACATCAGTCTGTTTAGCCAGACATCTGTGGTTCAACCGCGGTGAAGGGTCTCTGGAGGTTTGGTGTAGTCACGCTTCCCTGCGCTCCTTCTGCTCCAGCTGGACGAATCGATCGGTTTTTACCCGCAAAGACACATGTAATTTGACTTTTAGAGAGCGAAGCTGAAAAAGTGCACATGCTGATTTATCTGTAATTCACCCCTCGGGGGCTGCTGGGGACACGGACGGTGGCCGCGCACATGATGTCGCGGTGCATCCATGAATTTTATCCAGACGTCTTAACTTTGTTAGAGAAATGCACTGCAGACAATTCTGCGTAGTGACAGCCCAGACATATGAATTATTAATGAAATGCAAACCAATCAGTGCACTAATCAACCACTGGGTTTACCGCTGTCTAAGAACTACTGCAGGGACCAGAATTACGCAGGAATCTCCATGTCTGTAAGACAATTAATGTTACTGTCCCGAACAATATATAAAAAAATACTAGAACATTCTGCAGCTATCATATATATATGAACTCATAAAGAAATGGGGAAAAAAATCAGAGAGCAATTAAAAAAAAATCTGAAACTGACCAGAGAGTGGATCTAATGCGCTCTTCGGTGCAGAATTTTACGTTGCTGACGACACGACATTTGGACACAGGAGGGACTTTGCTCCATACATGACCACAGCCTTCATTTAAACTCGGCCTTTGAATGAAATTTCTTGGCACTGATTGAATTCCTATTGAAATTCAAATCAGTTGGCTTTTCCACAATGGGGGCTCATTTGGAGCTGCTCAGTGATTTAGGGCTCCGGCACCAAGCAGTGAAAAAACAACTGCGGTCACGGGGTAATTGGCACCATAAATGCAATGTAGAAAATTAAGCAAAGTAATAAATAACCAGGACACTTGTTAATGGGCTCTAAAGCGATGATGCAAGGTGCTGTGTGGTTCCTCGTCTTCTAAAATAAACAAGGACAGAGTCTCCTTTTCGCGTATAATGGAGGACTTGGAAAGCTTCAGTGAAATTACGCACAAAGTGTGATTTCGTTGCATGTGCATTGTCGAAAATCTGAAACAAAAAACTTCAGGGAAAACTTTTCCGCTGACTACAGAAAAGTTCCTTCGATGGAAAACTCAGTAAATTTAACTCTGAGTAGTAAAATGTTTTCTCTGCAGCAGTAAGAAACGAGCACAAACCCCAAACGCGCAAAGCTACTATCACGGAGGCTCTGACAGCAGAAAACTTGACAGATGAGATTCTGAAGAAGCTTTAGACCTTTTCCCTGCTGAGTTTTATCGTAAACAGAAAATACTTACCAGGGAGGACTAAAATCTCGGAGGTCTCTGTTTTGGCATTCACAGATAAGGGAGGAGAGAGCATGAGCTGAATCCAGAGAGAGGAATGTCTCCAACACTACAATGCAGCAAAAAAAAAAAAAAAAAAAATCTGAGAGGCGCTGCCTTTTTTCAGCTTACTATTCCACAACAGCCGGCATCAACTCTGATCAGAGGATATATTCCAACCCCGACTGGCAGCGTAGTCCAATGCCATGCAAGGAAATCCGAGTTTACACGCGTTATCCTTCGAAAACAGCTCTGAAAACCATATCGCTGTCCCCCCGAAACTTTCCTCCCCGTCACCAAGTTTCTTCCAGGGCGCAAAACATGCCCAGTGTTCCCGAGCAGCGCACTTGTCAACTAAATAGAAAAGTTTGCAGCTACTAACGAGCTTCAAAGGGCAGAAGAGGATAGTTGTCCGATGCAAAATGTCATAAAATCCATCAGTGTGCGTTCCCCCGGTGAAAAGAGCGTCTTTCGCGTCTCCTCGTCTTCCGCCGACAGTCTTCGCACTGTTTCTCAGACGCTTTGTCAGGTTTACTAGGTTTTTTCTCCTTACGTCTCCACACACCGCCCTCCTCCTTCACTCCAGTGGGTGTCATTCCCCCCCTCAAGCACCCCCAGTGTAATTCGAGCCGCTTCCTGGCCGCGCTGCCTTTGGGTCCTGCCTTCCTCCGCCCATCAAACTGCAGAGCTGCCTGCTTGCCTGGCTGCCTGGCTGCCCTGCGCTCAACTTGCTCAAACTCGGTCCAGTGCGAGGCCACTGCTCCTCTTCGGAGCTGTCAGACCACAGTAACAACGCCGCTCAGTGGCCAAGACGTGACATCTGCGTGGGGAGACGCACAGCGCGCACACTGTCGGCTCCAGACGCACAAAGCATCCATACAGTCAGGAGCTGTGATTCTGTTTCTGCTGCAGAGGGAACGTATTCAGATATATTTCCATCACTAAACGTAGAAATGTCACAATGTTAAGTAGCATTTATATCAGTAAAAACTGAGCTGAAGTGTAGATGAGATTAGAAAGTACATGCAGTGAAGTAAAAGTACAGAATTTCAGTCTAAGTACAATATTTGCTCTGAAATGCAGCAGAGATGAAGCAAAGTACTGCAGATAATGGAAATATTCAAGTGAGGTACATCACATTTTCACTAAATTATCCTACAGTATCAGAGTAAACGGGGGTAATTGAGGATTGAGACACCAACCAGTTTGTTTAACAGATTTGTGCCTTGCTCAAGGACACTTTGGGAACCCAACACATGGTGGGTGATGTAATTTGTTATATCTGATCACTACAATTTAATGGTTTGGGTGTATTTCATTTAAGTTTCATAAACTTTTTGTTAAGTTTGTCCATGCGATGTTATCAACTCCTCTACATTTTAGTAAGAGATTCCTGTAAATGTATTTGACTTCTACAGTTTGATGTGCAAGTTGATTTTTGACACTTTAAACTACTATTATATATTGCTATGAACAAAGCATATTGTACATTACATAGTTAAAATTACGTGTAATATGACCACTTAGACAGTGGTGGAGCCAGACAATTTTTACAAGGGCGGTTAGGCTAAGACCATTACTCACCCTGAGATTACACCAAAACTGACACCTCATTATTATTTTTTTTCTGTGTTACAAATTGGTCAGATAACCAGCCGTTCTGGTCACTTACTTTTATCATTCACATATGCAAACATGAATGGCACAAATAAAAAAATTTACCATGAAGACTCACATTTTTTTCAGGTGAATATTAATTTGGACATATGCACGTTGCTACAAACTGTAAAGACTTGTATTACTTTTTGTTACCTTGGATTTTCTACACTTGCTGTTTATTTGACTTACTTGTGTATTGAGTTGCAACACTTGCTATTCTTAAACTTTTCCATTTGTCAGAGTTTAATGCTATGCACCAAAACACCACTTCAAAATCCAAAAATCTACTTGGCAATAAAAGTGTTTTTGATTCTGATTCTACACAGAGGAATATTTATGTAACCTGCAACTGATGTAAAAAATTTAAAAAAAAAAAAAAATCTTATCTCAAATTCTGCTTTTCAACTGTTCATTTTGCAAGTTAAACTAAATTAGGGTTAGGGTATAATCCCAGTTCTATGAGTAGTAGCCATCTCACAGGCTTCACAATTGGCTGTGTGAGGAGGCCTGTCTTTAGCCTGAGGTTTTCCCTGGTCACCCAAGACCACCTATGGGCTCCACCCCTGCAGTGACAGCATTACAACACCGCTCACATCTCAATGACAATAGTTCAATAATGTAATCTATAGAAATATAACTGTAGCGGTTTCTATGCTTCATTTTTGATGTTTTAAATACATTTTGCTGCTACTATTTTTATCCTAGTGACTAAAATTTTTGATTGTAGAAGGGAATTTTAACAGCTTGGGACATAATATCACAAGCCTCCAAGATCTCTCAGTACAGTACTTGTGATAATGGAACATGAAAGCAAAGATCAGAGAAAAGAGTCAAATTTAAAGAAAGTTTTTTTTTTTTTTTTACAATATCGTGCATTGTTACAAAGTTTGCAATAACTTCAGTTCATAACTTTCCTATAAATGAACCAATCTGTCTGTAGCTACCCAGAGAGAGACTGAAGGCTGACCCCCTGCAGCTCGTCCCCCACCGCTTCAAGCTGTCTCCTGCATTGGTTCAGGCGTTCCAGTGCTCTGAAAGAGACACAGGGGAGGGTGGAAGACTCTAATCTCTGCAGACTTTTTATTTTTGTCTCGCTTTCACCGTTCAAGCCCCAGTTTTTTTTAAACATGGGAGGGAAAACGTTCCCATTCAATTGGAAAAGAGGCGCTAACAAGGCTTTTTTTTTTTTTCGCTCTGAGGCAAAGGTTCGGCCTGTGAATGGAGAGTTACACGTCTGTTTTTCTCTCCTCTCCCATCTCTGCCTCCACCAGTAAAGCCATCAGATAACAGCGAAGCTGACAGGTTGGCTAGAAATAAAGAGTGCGCAAGAGGTGAGGAAGGAAAGTTTGACTAATATTTCAAGAGTGGCACAAAATACCCCCCACTGTTTCTCCCTCTTTGCGTGTCTCTTTCCTCCCACTACATAAGTCTATTTACAATCACCTAATTTATTTTCCACTGCTTGGGCATCCCACATTTGAAAGAACCCTCATCAAGCAGAGTCCCATGGGTCTTTGACTGAGGGCTGGATGGACTCAGTGCCCTGTGCGCTGTGGTATCCATCAGCCTGTCATTGTAGCCCTGCATCTCCACTGTTTTCTTCAGCCCCCTTTCTTCCTTAATCCTTCCTGTGCCAGCAGCCTCAGTGTTTGAATTGAAGGAACCGAGTGAGAGGAAAGGAAAGTGACAAGCTAGTAGCGCACAATCAACACTCTAGATGAACATATTGATTTCTTGTCATTGCTGATAGGACTCTTGAGAAAGGCAGCTAATTGGAAGGCTTGTTCAATAAATTGTTAATCAGAAAGCAGCTCTCATTGTGGTGACGATTAAAGCTGAGAGTGATGACTGGGGTGGAGTCATTCACCAGTCATTAACTACACCTCCTGTCAATATGTAAATTTAAGGTGCTGTTGAAGGGAGCTAATCAACAACTTGCCATTACTTGTCCATACACCAGCTAACCGGTTGACATTAAAGTCCCAGTGCACTACTTAACATGTTTTGCTTATTATGCTTCACTCAGATGCTTGACCTTCCTTCCCTCTGCAGAGTGCTGCAGAGTTTGATGCTAAAAGGATGTTTTCACATTCAATCTGCTGAATGAAGAAAGCTTCCCTTTACTTAGATCTGAATATATAATGTGTTAAGTGCAAGCATTTTGTGAATAAACGGTTAGTTTTGCAGTAAATCAAGTGTCAATATGCAACTTATAAAACTGTGACAAGGAAAGGTGAGAATGGATGGTTTAGAGGAGCTGTTTCTTGCCTGTTGGAAGCCAAAAATTTAATTTGGGAATCTCCCTCCTTATTTTAAGCACTCATGAATACACATTGTATCTGTATCACTTTCCATATACATAAAACTAAGAACAAGTGCTTGTTTTTACTCATCAAACACATATTAAATTTAAGGTGCATAGTTGCATTGTTCACATCAAAATCAAACCAAACATGGAAATTATACGCCATGAACCATTATATTCTGTATCTTGTACATAGTTATTAGTGGCAAAATAAAACTGTTAATCTCCCTGCTCTAGGCCTTGTCTGATCATCCAGTATGATAACACACTGGGACGCAAAAACATTCCTGGTGCTGGATATTATCCCAGGGACATAGTATTGGAGAAACAGTTGTTGGTCCAAACAGGGACTGAACCTTCAACATCAATATCAGTTACATCATGTTCTAACACACTGAGCCAACAAACCATTGCTCTGACACTATACACAGAACAGGGATATGTTTGGAGGACAGAGGGACAGTTGTTACACATAGTGACAGTCATGAGGCCCATAATTACCAAAAAGTCTGAGTTTATACTCAAGGAGAAAAAAATGTGCTGACGCAACAGGGCTTCTTGGCAGTAATGGATCTCTGTCCACATGCATAGTTTGGTGTTGATTTAGGTTTGGTGGAAACAAACATCAGTCAGACTCAAATTATTAATCAAAGAGGAAGAATTTTATATGTCTTAAAACATGTCTGGAGGAGATCAGTCCTAACTTGTGAAGCTTCATTACTTTTTAGTGATAATATCTGGTGCCTGTAACTCTTCACTTTATGACCTGATTGCAGTCTGTCAGTTGACAATTTGACCCAGACCTAAATATCTCTATCTGATGTAAGTTTGCACAGACATTCATGGTGCCCACAGGCTGAATACCAGTTACGTATTTTTCCTAAACCACTATGATGAGGGCACTAGTTTAATTTATCCAAAACTTCAGTTTCCTTACTTGAACAAGAAAAGCACTCAGCGAGCACTCCACCAAGGCTGCTCAATCGTTGTATCATTTCCGACGGCTGAAATCTTGAAAAAAAATCTATGGCAGAAATCACAACGCAAAAGAATGTGGCCATTTAATATAGACGTACCCACAAACAAAATGATTTTGCACTGAGCACAGGCGTGTGTTATGCATGTGTATGTTATGTACGGATACCGGATCGTGTGATCTAAATATGTTGCGGGCGGCAGGAATTGATGGGACTCAGAAACACCCCCTCGATTTAATCAATTGTTCCTTGTATCATTTCTGATGGATAAGTCCCGATAAGTCTGCAACAGTCATTTTGTAGTAGGATCGCAATCATGTGATCGTCAGCAGGCAGCTGATGTAGCGTTCACTTGTTGTCATAGTTACAGTGACGTTGCTATCTCGCAGTGATTCAGAAATATTTAACAAATCCGTGGGTCCAGACTATAAGCCACATCACTGCCAAAATCTAATCATTTGGTCCTTGTGTAATTTCTGACCTTCCCTGAAAATTTCATCCAAATCCGTTGGTCCGTTTTTGAGTAATGTTGCCAACAGACAGACAGACAGACAGACAAATGTACGCCGATCATCACGTAACTCCACTGAGGCTCCGCCTCCTTAGCGAAGTATTAACAAGAAGCCCATCAGCTGTGCTTTGTATTTAGTACTATTTAGCAAATGCTAGCATCTTAACACTAAGATGGTGACCTTGAAAACTGTTACATGAACATGTTGGCCTGCTATCACTACTGTGTGTATATAAGTGGAGTATCATAAATGTACTAGTATGGTTGTAGACTCACAGATTGCAGGTACTGAATTTTTAAATCTCCAGTAATGGAAGATGTGTTCAGATCCTTTGCTTCAGTAAAAACTTTTTAAAAATATGTACAGATTGGTCCATCTGACTGATATATTATATATATGACATCATGAGATTATTAACAGTGCAGCATCAGTGTGTCAGCAGCATGTTACTGATTGTAGCTGCTACAGGTGAATTTATATACAGAGACAGAAGATAAATCTGAGGCAGTGTCAGATGACTAATGGGAGAACAGGAAGAATAAAGTTCTAATACATAAATCTGTTTTAGTTTTTTGGAGTTTTCCTCTAATAGTTGTTTTTGCTGAAATAGTGGATCATTTGAGCATAGTTAGAGTGGAAGTTTAGAGGTAAAATCACTATTTGGTTTAGCTGAAATGTCATCACCAAAAAGGTGGTTTAATCTTCACCAACAGCTTGTACTTTAAAGGCTTGTTATATTATCCATTGTATAAAAGCTTTATTTTAAAAGTTACTAAAGCTGTCAGATAAATATAATGGGGTAGAAAGTACAATATTTCTTTCTGAAACGGAGGGGAGTCGACCTTTTCAGAATGATATATATACATATATATATATATCAATACATATAATGATATATATACATATATATATATTTTTCCTTTTTATGAACGTGTGTTTTAACTTTACCTTTACTTTTCAAGTAGAAGTATAAAGCAGCATAGAACAAAAATACAGTAACTGAAGATTGTAATTAAGTACAACACTTGGGCATTTGCACTAAGTTACTTTCCACTATCGCATATCTCAGACAAGTGTATTTAGGGCAACCACAGTCATCACAACATGCCTTCTCAAATCCTAACAGTGCTATTTTAGTGATAACATAAGAAATGATTGTAGTGTACGCCTCTATTGGAGTCAATCAACCATTATACAGAACTTTTTACTGCAGTGGCACATAGACAATCCACTCCTTTACAGCAAACAGGGCCAGAACACCAAACCCCTCCCTCTGTGCTGCTGAATGCTATGGAAGATTAACGAAGATATTCACTGCTGAGAATCACAGAGCACAAAACAGACTTGTTCTCCTTCAGAAGCGCATTCTTTCTTCTTGCTTGAGGGTGCTGCAGTTAATCATGAATGGCAGTGATATGTTATTCTAACTTTCACTATGCCAAATCCTAGAGAGAACCCCCATTTTCTCCCAATCTATCACTGACACTGCATAATTAAAACATCAAACATCATATGTGGGTGAGTCATATCCTGAGCAAAATATGAAACAAATGCGTGGAGCTTTGTGTGCTGGAGGAAGGGGAGGCTGGAGGTAAATGTAAGAAGTAGAAGCACACCTCAGGGTCTAATTTGAGCCATGTAGTTTCTCTGCAGCTATGTAAGAGGATCCTGGGAGAGAGTGTGAAAGGAAAGATTAGGTGTTTGGTTAGAGAGGGAAATCAGTAGCAGGAGTACAAGAAATATGCTCGAAGATGGCAACGTATTCTGAAAGAAACCTCTTTTTCTCTTCATGTGGGCACTCTAGACATTTTCTCCAGGAGGGAGACCAGCTCTTACTGCTGAACTCTCCCATTCTGCCTGACATGAATCATCTCGCACTATCAGAGTCTTTCTGCTTTTACCTCAGGAGGTATCACCCCATAAGTCAGCGGGTCCCTCCTCCATACTGTCACTGATACACCATAATAACCTCGTCTGGACCGCCAGGCCTCCGCTGTCCTCTCCTCCCCCTCAGCAGGTAACAGAGAGCAGGGATAGAAGGAGTGGATGGAGGGGGAGTGGAGGGTCAATCGTCCAGATTCCTCACATGTTTCCACCTCAGTACTCCAGAGTGTTTGAAATAACAGGGATGCCTACAGATTGAGCTCGCCATGAAGCTCAGCTGAAAGGGGAACATAAGGAGAGAGTAGGGAGGCTGATGTTTCCACCTTGAAACTTGGAGTTTGGTAGTTTCAACTCCCTCAAGCTGCAATGGGAAACAGCAGCACATGAGGCAGAAACATGAGTACATGAGTCGCCCCACGCTGTTGCAGTTTTACTCCTGATCAGAATGTCTACTTTCCCTCCCACCTGACTGGCACTATTATCCCTAATAAAAATAACACAGGACTTTTTCCAGGCACAAACACAAAGAAACGCTGAGTGGAACTGACAACTTTATACCTCTATATAAAATGAGGAATGAATAGAGCCTTTTCCTGGCTTTTCAAATGTGACAAGGATTTCTCCCTCACTTTTTCACCCTCCGTCTTTGTCTCATTTTTTACCTCACCCTTCCCTTCTCCACTTTATTCACGGTACAATAGCCACACAACACATGAACATTAGCATTATGCTCACACACACATGAATTTGAACACATTACACAGCTCATTTGGTTCAGAGAACAGGTCACTTCAGTCATTCTGGGTATGACTCATACTTTGCAAGTCAGGACTTCAGCCTGTGCTGACACTGTTGAAGTTTGGGTTGTTTTTCATTTCAAGCTGACAGTCCTTCAGGAGTTAACTACAGCAGCTCTTCAGTAAACCTACAGTTATGTAGAGTTATGTCATTGCAAAGCTTGAATTGCATTAGCTCACATATATTTGGGACTCAGTGTTACTACAAATAGTAAAAACAAAACTGGAGGGGTTTAAGTTAGTCCTTCTGAAGGAAAGTCTTGGGTTGTGGAAAATGTTACAATCAAGCAACAATGACAATAAAATGTCTTAAAATTCAGCAGCTTTTGCTGGACAGCAAATATGTTGGTCACAAGAGACAATTATACACTGATCAGCCACAACATTATAACCACTGACACGTGAAGTGAATTACATCAATCAACTTGTTATAATGCAAAGTTCTGCGGAGAAACCTTGAGTCCTGACAGCTCAACATTGCAGGTCGAGCAACTCCCCACCTCCCATGGCAACAGCAGTCCTTGATGCCAGTTGCCACCTTCAGCAGGACAATGCTACCCAACACACCACCAGAACTGCTCAGGAGTGACCCGGGGATCACGACAGAGCTAAGGTGTTTACCTGGGTTCCACACTCCCCAGATCCAAATTTTATTGAGCATCTGTGGGATGTGCCAGGAAAAGCCTGATCTAGGGAGGTCCAACCCTGTAACCCACAAGACCCACAGAATTAACTGCCACCATCCCAGTGCCACAGGACATCTCCAGAGGTCCTGAGTCCATGCCACACTGGGTCAAAGAAGTTTTAGCAGCATAAAGGGGGACCAACACAATATTAAGCCGGTGGTCGTAATGTTATGCCTGATCGGTGTATAATAATAATAATATTGACTGCCATAGGCTACTGATCATTCATACCAGACAAAAAAGTCCCAACACAGTAGCAATAAAACTGTTGCACAACAGTATATTTTATTGTTTACTAAGTAACTTTTCATCTGTACATCAACAATTTCTTCTCCTTTAAACCTTATGTGCCCTTGCATGAATCTAAAGTTTGTCATTTGAGATGAGAAGATTGCAGTCTCCAAAAAGTAAATGCAACTGAACAGCATTCTCAATTACAATTTGGAGAAAACATTGTTTCTCCCACATTGCTTTGACTAATAATCAGCATACCTTTATTGTACATTCAGTTCATAAAAATTCACTCCCTGTACATTTGTCATGAACAGTGAAATTAACTACAGAGACCAAAACCATTGTTTGTTCCAGGCTGAAAATGTGTTTATTTCTGTTTATTCTGTAAATTTGAGCGTTTTAACATGGGGGTCTATGAAGCTTGATCTGCTTTTGAAGCAAGCCTCGTTGGCCATATAAGGAACTGCAGTTTCTGGCACTTATCTGTGGGGTGCATCAACATCTGTGGTTGTTGCTTGTTATTGTGTTGACCTCCAGTTGTCACTCTTTTCAGCCAATCAATCATATATTAGATGAGGTGGGAATCATCACCCTGGTAATTCATAAAATGGAGGAGGATTTCACATATGTTATGAAAGTATGACAACACTACCTCCAACCTTCTTGGAGGACTTAGGGCTCTCTTTCCACACATAACCAAGAATACGTGTCATTGCAATGGTGTTTTTTGGTTACATGGTCAGAAGATAGATAACGATCTTCTTTTTGTATAAGGCTACAGCCTGCTACTAGTCATCTTAGCATAAAGACTGGAAACAGGAGTAAACAACTAGTCTGGCTCTGTTTGAAGAACACAAAATCCATCCATCAGTACACGGTAAATTTTAGTGCTCATGCACTAAAATTTGCAAAAATGTTCATTCTCCTTTTAATCTGGAGTTGCGTGTGGGACTATTTCTTGGCTCTGTGCTGTTTCTAATCTGGCATCTAATCCCTAATAAATTGGCAAATTGTTTTTGTTGCACCAAATTGTCGATTTTAACTAATGTGCTTTAGAGGTGCTGGTGGCCAGATGTTTTTACCACTACACAGACACAAAGCTGTTTGCCTACAGTCTTTCTGTTTTGTTGATGGCTTTAGCTTTAATTTGAAGACACAGTCAGGAGGGAGCTATCAGTCCTTTTATCTTTTTCCTAAAATGTCAAACTTAGTCAAACAAAGTTAGTATGAAATGCAATTCAGGTCTATCAAAAAGTCTTACCACTGAATAAAATTTTTATTTGTTTTTCAGTGTAAAAAACACTTAAATTGTCATGTGATTTGTATAGAAATGTATGTAGCACGTATCACTTGCAACCTGGCATAACTTCTGCATTGTTGGAGGGAGTTAAACATTCGCGCTGACTGCAGTGATCTCTGCAGTTCCTCTGGCCAACGCAGCAGGAAGTCAGGTTAAACATTAAAAAGTGTACAGAGCTGAACTGTTCCGTCGAACTGGCAGCAGCTCTGAGTGACAACTCACAGGATGTGCACTTTGTAGCGCCTATAATCCACTGCTCTTACCAGCAGCACTATCCGCCGCTGTGAAGAGAACTGATGCTATCTTTGAGGATGTCCTCAAGGACTCTCTTTTGAGGCAGTGGGGCTTCAGAAAGACTTTCACTGCATTTTGAAAGCAGGTGTTTTCTATTGTGAGTCTTCACACCATTCAAAGATGAGCACAGCCTGTCAGGACGATTTTTAGAAAAAAGTTCATTGCCACAGACAGTGATAAAGTACGCACTAAAGTGGGCTGAAGAAACAAACCCACAGTATTTAGGGTGTCTCTGGGTTGCCTACCTCAGAGAGAGTCATACATTCCCAGCGTAGACATAGCTCTCATTGTGTTTATAGATTGAGGGAGGCCCAGGGAATAAATCACAAGGTCATTGAATGGGCTGTCTGACCTTTAACCCCTGGGCTGAGAAAAGACCCTGCGCTATGTCCTGATGTCATCAGCAAGTCATTACCGCCAAAGCTCTCAACACCTCTACCATCCCGCCCTAACACACTCTGCAGAGCTGCTATTGGTCCAGCCCCCTGGCCACAGCACCTAAATCACTCCGTAGGGCGGCAGTTATAGACTTGACCTTGGCTTGGTGCTGTTTTCCCTTCCCACTCCCACATCTAACCATGTTTATTGTTTCTCTGTGTCCCTTCTTACTGCTCTGTCCAGTGGCAGGAGCACATGGCAATGGAACTAATGGGAGCAATAAACAATAGAACTCCAGCATGTGGTATTCAGTTCCTTTTGTTTAGTTACTGCACCCTTTTTTTAGAGTTTGTACATATTCTGAAAATATGCATTATTAGTTCTGATCTGTGTGCTAATGTGGGCATTTCAAAGTACCAATTTAGCCAGGAGATGTTTAGACGTGTCAGCAGTCCTTCACAGCAGAGCATGTTTGCCCTTGTGTGGGTGACAGAGTTTCTTAAAACGAGACTGAGGCATTGAGGCAAAGCATATGTTTTCTTAAGGGACGATGAGGTGAGCTGAGGTTAACTATTTTGACCGTGAACGCCAATCTGAGACCTAATTTGAGCTGAGCGGTCTCCTGAGGAGTAACCTCCTCACCAGGGCCCTGACCTCTGACCCCCTTCAAGCTGCTTCTGCTCTATATCCAGAGAGACAGATAGAGAGAAAACGAGAAAGTGGCAGAGATATATGTCTTATTAAACATCTCTACTCCCTGCATCCTGACAAATATTCATTGCACACATAGGATAACACCACAGTTCTCAAAATATAACTACTAAATACTTTACTTCAACAGTATGCAGTCTCTGTGTACTTTGCTACATAATATTTTCCCCGTTGTGTTTACATGGTTTCCTGGATTGACTCAAGGCTTCAGGTTGGGGCATGTCTACCTCCGGAGGACAGACTGACAGATTTATATTGTTGTCTACCACGTTGCTCTGCACATGCATGTCCTAATCATGCTGTTGAGCAATGGCATCCCCCAAAAAACTCATCACTCAGCATCTACTAGTTTCTTTTTCTTCCGCCCTCTTGCCCACAGCGACAGTAGAAACCCTGAGTTTTGCAAAGCAAGGCAGATTAAAAACGCCTACCAAGCCTATAAAATAACCAAACACTTATAAAGGCACCTGGATAGCCTCCTCTAGAGTTGATCGCACCTCAAGACAAAGGAGCTTTTGACTAATTCATTTATATCAAAGATGATGCCCACACCAGCCCTGGAGATTTGCCAGGAAAAGTCTTTACAATTCGTTCTTTATGTAAACAGACGTGTGTGTCTGAACATGTGGCAGCTAATGTACACTTCATTCCCTCTATTCCCTTTCAAAGCACTTAGCAGTTTGGGTGCCCTGTTAGTGTGCATTCCATCAATCAAGATCAAATCACGCTGGAAAAATGGGACACGGCCAACATGGAGAACTGCTCCAACAGAGCAGCGAAGAATGGTGGAATTATAAATGTGGTTTGTGTTGAATAATACAGTATGGTTGGAAAGAAAACTATTAGCTGAGGCATAACGTAATGTTGTCAGTAAAGGGTTTAGTTTAGTTTAGTTTAGTTTAGTTTAGTTTAGTTTAGTTTAGTTTAGTTTAGTTTAGTTTAGTTTAGTTTAGAAAAACATTTAGGTTGCCAGGTTGAGAAAAACACTAAAAGGATCAAACTGAAATAAATCCTCCTTTGTCACAAATTTATTTTTCTTTCTAAGCTAGATATTTAATTCATGAAACACTGTCTAAAAAAATGCTTTAAGTGAATTTAAAATTTGTAACTGAAGCTCTAGTTACTCACAATAACTTATAAATTTGGTTAGAAGTTAAAGCTTACAACTGCAGATTTGGCTGACTGTTGTTTTGGAACTATTTCCTAATGAATTGTAATATTTTTAGCCATTAGTTCTGCATTTATGCATACATCATAAATAAAGGGCTGCTTGTGTATCTCTTTGGAAATATTCCATTAGGTCTGTATTTAGGTTTTTATACGGTTAGTTGGTAATAGTTGGAGGTGGTTTGAGAAAATAATTGGTGGAATTCACTTATAGAAGCAAACAATATCTATTTCATAATCAAACTCAACTCAGAAACACCCAGTAGTACTTTATAATTACAATTAACATATTGTCGATAAAAATGTTTCATTGAAAAGTAGAAACCAGTAATTTGGAAAATAATATTGTGGGGTCTTAACCTTGATATTGAAATTATTGGGTCAAATTTTTAGTGTTAGAAATTATTCCTCTAGTGGAAAGCACTTTGGGTCATCATCAGGTATTTTATATGTGCTATATGAAAAATGGGGAGTCAAGTTTACTTGACACACGTGATTATAAACAAACTGTATAACCAGTTTCTTTATTTGCTGTATGATTCAGTCTTTTTTTAAACAAAATAATTAACATACTGCTTAATATTGTCTACTGTATTGTTTAAGAAAAGAAAATTGGGAGTATAAATAGATCTCAAAAGACATGAATACATTCTTGTAACACAGTAATACGACTTGTCAGCCAGGAAAGCCACAAATAATCTATCATACTGTGGAATCAGTGTTTGCTGTAATTAAACGTACAGTTGCTGCAGTGTGGGAAAGCCTCAGCTTGTAATTACTGTAACAGTGAAAGTCAAGGAGACACACCTTGTAAACTGATCCCTGAGAACCCTAATGTTCACAGTGAACGCTCCTCCCCTGTCTCTTTCTAGCTTAGCTGGGCTAAAGTGGCAGCAGAGCGTCCCTCCCCCTCCCCAAAATAAAGAAACACTCTCAAACACCCGTCTCATCTCCAGGCTCACTCAGCCTCACAAGTGCTGCCCAGCACGAGCTGTCACTCCTTAGCATGTCACCATAATTCACAGTGACAACAAACAACTGGCCGTGCTATACTTTACCCATGATCCCTCACTGGATAAGCGGAGAGAGAAGAGAAGGAGGGCATGAGGTTAAAAAAAAAAAAAAAAGTGGAGGCTTTTGTCATGAACCCCTGATCTGTCATATCTCCTCAATAGATGCTTTAATATTTCCTTCCATGTTATGAAGTCCTGCTGTGAAGTCCCACAGCGCAAAAAGCCACAATTAATATTTAGCTGTATGGCTGTTGTTGTTCTGAAAGAGCACAATGAGGCTGACAATCAATACGGTCCTGTCAGAGGGGCTGATAGGTTGAGGAATAGTAGGCTGGTAACCTCTGACCCCAAGGCAAAGAGAAAAAGAAGACAGAGGTGGAGTTAGGGAGCAGTTTAAGTTTCACACCCCTTCTCAAATACAACACTCAATTTGAGGTTTTGGACAAGTGTGAGGAGCATTTTCCTCCCCTGTGAGACCTTAAGTACTTAAAGAGCAGACAAAAAAGCCCAGGGAGGTACAAGGAGTAACTGGAAGAATACCAATAAGCAAAGAAATAAGGGATGAAATGGAAAAATAGGACGGAGGAGGGAAGGCTGAGAGAAAAGAGAGAAGAGGAGAGAAAAAGGAACACGACCCAAGCTTCAGTTGAAGTCAAGGTATAAATCAACGATGGCGTGAAAGCACAGCACCTTTGGGCTTCTCTTTCTGCTTTCTGCTTTCCAGCTGAGGAGCCAAATTGTTCTCGAGTCACTTCTGAGGCTTCATGTGCTAATAGTGCTGATCAGTTGTTGTTTATCCAGCAGAAGAGCCAAATCAGTCACGGAGTAAACATTAACCAGGGTGCAGAGAGCTGAAGGGCGGGAAACTCTTTCAGGGAAAAATGAGGGAATTCACCCACACATGGCACAACAAACAGGACAGCTTCTCAACCAAACTCACTGCAAATGCAAACAGAGAGTGGAGGAAGGCGTCCTTAACCTTTAGATTAGTTCAGCAGCAAGTTCCCACAGAACACAAGGAACTGATCAAATATTTACTAGGTTTCCAACATGTTTTCGACCATCCAACCACAAATGTATCCAGTTTTTCAAGCTCATTCAGCACACATGATGCCACAAATTTTAGATGTGGAACTTAACAACTCTTATGTACAAACCAATAAAGCATCCAAAATTTCAACATTTGAATTAAATCTGATTTGGTTTTGTTTATTCTAGTTGGTTATTCCATTTTGATTTAAAACTGAACTTAGTAATTTCATCATCAGGGTATTTATGCCAGATTTGAGTTTGTTAATGTTGTATGTTTTGAAAATTGCAACTTTTTATATAACCCATTCAGTGGTAAACTTCCTTCCTTCCACTTGTGGTGGTGACATGTGTGTTTCATTGAACGTCTTCTGGATTTGACCATCGAAGCCCCCGGCCAGTCTAGACAGGGAACTTGTTTACTCGACTGCAGCAGCACAGAGACAAGCAGATTCTCCCATCTGTAACATTTTCCCTGTGGTTGGTTGTAACTATCAGCTGCCCACAACGGCACAAATGAACAGAGGAGATGTGTTGCTTTGTGGTTGCTGTTATTGTTATGTGGAACATCACATCAGACATGTACTTTTAACTTTCTTTAGGTTTTTTCAGGGCATATCTGAGCAGGTTTCGCTGACCACTGAAGACACACTGAGGAGACGTTGATGGCAGATGAGTCGATTTAATTTCTTCTTTCTCCTGCCTCGTTCTTAAATGGAAGATGGACACCAAGCAGCCGCCATCTGGGTGTCAGGCTGCTTGGCTGGTGGGTGAACTGTCTCCCTGTGGTGTGGGGAGCTGTGGGGGAGGAGGGGTGAGGCCATGTGTCCCCTTTGGGGGGGGGGGGGGGGGGGGGGGGGGGGGGGGGCATGTTGTAGCCTGTGACCATGATGCCTGTTCCCCTGACCCAGACTGCCACCCCTCACCTCCAAACAAGGCGCACGCATCCAAACACACATATGCACAATACAAGGTCAATGGCCACTTGCTCGATCCATTAACACTCTGCCTGCTTTTATATGTTGTGAAAAGCACATGCCCAGAGGTTGCAGTACAATGGAAAAGCTGGCGTCCAGATTCACACAGCGGGTGTGGCATTAGTTAGTAATGCCAATATTGTGTTTGTTTACTAAACAGGACAAAATCAGCACATCTTCTTGTGCCCCCTTTCTTAATTTAAAGCCTTAAACGGAGGTTTTTACTTTTTCTGTCAGTCTGTGATCAAACATAATGTGCCTTACCTGCATACAGGCCCACACTTCAAACACAGAAACTATGTTCACTGATGTTTTCAAGCTGGAAGAGAAGAACTCCCATCCCAGACCCATGCAGACAATGAATACTGCAGTAAATAATGCTTGATGCACCAAAGATGATGCAGTTACAGGTTTAAATGGAAAACATATCGAGTTGAAGTGGGAAAAAATCCTTTTTTTTTTACAGTAAGAATACAATCTGAACTGATGTGTTCGCTCTGTTTTTTTTGGTACTTTTTTTTATTAAACCAGTTACAGGCAGTTGAGATGCTATTGACCTGGCTTTCAACATCTTACCCTGTGTCCGTTTTCATTTTTGTCAAACTGCACGATGCAATGCACCAACAATCAGTTTGTAAATCGATGAAAAATGGGAGTTTGACACAAGTAAGGAAGGTTAAGGAGTATCTGAAGTTGTTAAAGAAAGCTTAAAACCTTCCCACTCCAAGAAATATATGAAGCAAATCACATGCACGTAACATCAAGTGAATTCATTAAGGACATACACACATTGTTGTAATTGGGCTTTGAGAGCATAAGAGTGGCTGTGGGCCCATCTGCCCCTGCTATCCGGGCTCTGTGTTTGGGGGGCCACAGGCAGACTGCAGCAGTGTGAATAGGCCGGCGGCTGAGCTAAGAGAGCTGTGTGCACATGGTCTCTATGGCTAATCTGCTAATGTATTCCAGAGGTCAGGAGGGTTTCGCACCAAATCAATGGAGGGATTTACACAGCTTTCCCCTGGAATGTGCTCCATCCGCACTCTGCTTCGGAGAAAACATCCACCTCTGCTTTGCCAGGCTGTCCAATTTTCCACGGCATTTAACCACAAAAAAGGAAGAGCGAATTTAGAAAAAAAAAAGCGAGAGGTGCAGTGAAGCACTCTCTTACCCATCCCCTCTCTTTTACACGTCCACCATAGAAAGTCAGCAGCGACAGGCCCAGTTTCGCTGCTGAGATGTTTCTGGTTCCCCTGACTCTGTTTGACCATATACAAACTCTTTGTTCAGTGACACTGAGATGACCGAGCAGTGATGCAAGACTCTGCTATGACTTTAAATCCGAGGTGGAAACATAGAAAGAGAGAGAATAAGAAGCAGAAAGTCTCCTCATGTGGAGCTGCAGTTTTTGAACTATGTCTTCTATAATTCAAACTTATAGTGAATCCTTCATCTCTTAAAGGTAAGAGAAGGCAGGGCGTTTGATACTTTAGCTCAAAAGTTTAAACCAACAGAGAATATCTACCATCAGCATCTCAAAACTCAATTAAAATTGAGCACAAAATTGCAGCAGAGTGGGATATCGTGCTATTCAAACTGTTAATATGCTCCTCCCGAACCAGATGGTACACACTGTTAAAAAAGCATTTTTTCCTTTAGATTTTACAAATTTTTTTCAGTATTTTTGAAATACACAATAATATTATTAAAATTATTTTAAAAAATATACTGTGACTTTACACGTCTAATAAAAAGTAAAATATCATGAAAAAAACCATCTACATTGTAGTCTACACTGTAAAAATAGAACTATTGGACCAACATGAATGATTTGGTTCAACCAGTAACCCCTAATTTAATTAACATGATCCAAACAAAAACAAGTAATACAACAATTAATCCCACTGATTTAAATAAATTGTGCTTAAATAATTTCCTCTCTAACAAGTATTGCTGCAACTTCATTCTATAAAAAAGGCAACTTAAAATTTCCTCTTTTTTCTCAACTGAAGTATTTACTTTACACTAAAATAAAATGTAAAGCAAGATTCTCTCACCAAAATTTGTGTTCTTTCCTTTTTATGTGACGATCTGCGCTGGTTTATCTATGTGTCTCTCTGTTAGCAACATTACTCAAAAACAGAGTAATGGATTTACATGAAATTTTCAGGGAAGGTCAGAAATGACACAAGGACCAAGTGATGCGGCTTATAGTCTGGATCTGTTAAAGATTTCTGTATCATTGAGAGATAGAGGCACGGAGTCACTGTAACTATGACTACAAGTGAACACTACGTCAGCTGCCTGCTGACGATCAGATGATTGCGATCCTACTACAAATCGACCGTTGCGGGCCACGAGTTTTTTTTAAAGATTTCATTCATTGGAAATCATACAATGACTGAGCAGCCTTGGCTAAGCACTGCTTTTCTTGTGTTTGCTCTGTAGTCCAACTCGAATAAAACACTAGCTAAGTTGCAGCAGGAAAATCTTAAGAAACTTAACCACAATGCTAAGGGAGCAGTAGACTTATATAAATATATATTTATATGTAATAGGTAATTTGAAATGTAAATGTCTGTCATTACACATTAAAAAGCCAAGATATACATATGATCCCACATAAAATTGAGGCTGGAAAATAAATTACGGAATATTGGTGTATTTCCAAGAGATATATATTTTTTCCGTTGTTTTACAGTATTTTGTTGGCCCCTCAGATGATGTAATATAACTGTTTTTGTACTTTTTTCATAGCACAGTATTGATTCTCAATGCAGCCAGACCTGCCAAAATATTCTTCATCAAGCTATTTCACTCTTCTTCTACAAAAGTATATTCCATTACAGCTCCACTGTAGATCATTGTTAGAATGTGACCCTGCATCCTCCTTCTTTTCCATTAGGCTGTAAAAATGTGTGTGAGAACAAATAGTAGGGAGGGAAAGTGGCTCACTCTGCAGCCCAGCACTCACAGTTTCTGATATGAGATATTTCCATCTCCTTATCTGTAGCATGTCTGTGTTGTTTTATGTGAAAGTGTGTCAGTCAGGTCTTGTGTGCGTAGGAATGCACCGGGGTCATGCAGCGCTCGGTTCCCCTCCTCTCGTCTCTGTCTCTGGCTGTTGGACCGGGCCTGACTCAGGTCATAAATAAGTCGGGGCTGGATAGAGGAGGACGCCCGAGCCCAGACAAGCAGACGCAGAGTGCAGGGGCCCTGGCCTTAAATCCAGACAGCGCAGCTTGGACCAAAACGAGCACAGACACACAGAACCAGGGCGGCTCACTTTCACTGCCCTTAAACTCCGTAGAGAGGTCAGAGGTCAACTTCATATAAATGTGTTCAGCTTCACATGCTTTGAAAGGGAGATTGATGTTCAGCTCTACAGAGATGTTTTTCTTTCACGTATGTCTCATGGTGGTATTTTTGTCTAACTCCCACATGGAAGGCAGATAAAAGGGAGAGTTTATGTAAATAATGGATTTACAGTACATAGATCTTTGAACTATAAAGGCAGATTAAGACATTTGGCAGGTATTTCAGATATTTTTATCTGACGAGCACAGACAGACCACACACATGACACAGTGCATTAAATTTAACAGCATCTTTTCTCCTAAATCTTACACCAAGTATAACATACTTTTCTGAAACTTCTTAAAATGCTCTCATTCTCTGCTCTTCTCTTGTCAAAACTCCTCCTCACTCCTGCTAACTTTCACCATCCTTCTCTGCCATCGAGCCCATCTGACTGCGACTGCTCGCCTCACTGCTGCAATGCTACATGATCTGTTTACCAATACTGTACTGAGCTGCTGGGTAGAGCGGGAGGAATGAGGGCTGTTTGAAAGGAACTGGAACCAACCCACACAGTTAACCTCAATCTCAGTGTCTGACTGCAGCATGGAGTTGATTTGACGATCTCAAGAGAAGGAATATTTGAACATTGTAGCACATTTATTGGTTTTATTTAATTTGCAGGTGTGGGTTGAAAGAAAGGTTTGACATTCAGGGGGAAAATGCTTATTCAAGAGAGTGGATCATTACCACTCTCAATCTGTAGAGTAAATATGAAGCTACCACCAGCAGCCAATTGGCTTAGCTTAGTACAAAGTGTAGAAATGGAGGAACAGTCAGGCTGGCTTTATCAAAAAGAAACAAAGTGGAGGAATTCACCACATGTTCAAATGAATCTTTAACACTAGATTTGCTGCACTGAGACACCGTTACTGACCAAATCAATCTATTTAACAGTGTAGCTCCTCTCAACTTCAATCAAAAAACCTGCCTTGCTGAAAGCTTTACAAATGACTGCAAAAGCCACAGTTTCCAGTCTTGGAAACTTCCGGTCTGCCGGCTTTAACTTCACATTTATCGTGCAGTTCATGTTAGACTTTGTAGTTCTTTGCTCAATTTGCAGAATAAATCAAGTGAAAATTGGGTTTGAAGCTTTCATTACCCAATTTTTTTGATGACTTCACAAATGGATAACTGTCCCTCAGCTTAATTTTTAATTGCTCAGGTTTTGCTTTTTTGTTTTAGAACTTGACTTTTGAACAAAAATAAAATATGCCGCATTATTTTAGATTTCCATATCTGTGTTTTGTGCTTGGACTGTACCATTAGCACCCAGGGGAGAGTACAGCCAGCCACAGACCCAGTGTGATATTATGTAGTACAAGTATTATAAAGTGCATCTGGCTGTGCAGTAATGCATGACGACACTATATGTTTAGCAACAACAAAACACTACAGACAATACAGTGCCTATTACAATGTCATTACATTACCCTCTTTACTTTCATTTGTTTATAGGCTATTCATTAAGGCTGTATTTGAGGATTTACATCAATACAGACACTCACTGGTTCATATGAGTGTGGGTGGGGCAGGGAAACACTATTTAAAAGCTGCTACTCTGTGTAAATTGAACAAGCACAGCAATCAATAGATAGATAGATAGATAGATAGATAGATATTTTATTAATCCAGAGGGAAATTCAAGTGTTCAGCAGCTTACGTACAACAACATAAAATGACAAAAAGGGAGGTTAGTAACATTAACAATAAAGGTTAGTATATACTCTGAAAATCTTGCTGTACAATACTATACTATATTAAAAAAAACTTCTAATTTTCAAATCTATAGAATACTAAATGAAATTAAAATTCAGTATGCCGTATTTACACATTTCAAGGCACGGTGATTTAAAGTGAATTTAGTGATTTAAAGTGACTTTGACAGGTAGTAGGATAAAAGTTATATCGTACTACCTAAGGTGCATGGACATTCTATAATAATAATCACAATACATTGGCCTATAGCTCCATAAGTATGTCTCCAAATGCCACCAAATTTAGGTAGCCAATAGACTACATTGCTGGATCTATGGTTGGCTGTTGGCTCCCCTGGCTGCTAATGGTACAGTCCAACCAGAGCACAACACAGAAATGTAAAATTAGAACACTGAGTTTTGATCTAAATCTAATATACCCAAAAGTGAACAATTAAACATTTCACTGGGAGACGATGATCCCCTTGTGATTTAATTTTAAAAATGGATAATGAAAGTTTCAAATCCATCTTTCATTTGATTCATTTTGATGGTGCAACTTAAACAGTTTGAACACTGGACCTGACAGACATGTAATCGGAGAATGCAGTCAGAAAGACAGCAAATAAGCACATGTTCAACTATCTGTTTACTTGTGCAGTCCGTCCATCCCAAACCACCAAGTTCAGCCACAGTCCTCCCCTTTTACTCATCTTCCCCCCACTCCTCAACACTCCCCCCACCACCCTGCCATCCTCTTGTCTCACACTCCATCCTCCTCATTGACATGATCTCTCCATTCATGTGCCAGAGTGTTTCCTGTGCTCGGGGTGATGGGGGGTCAGTGGTTTGATAAACCCATAAAAGGCCTCCATGTTAGCCCATGAAGGCCCCGGATGGCCTCCGTCACCCGTTCCCACAGCTCGCCTGTCTGTCAACCTCCTCTGACTGACAAGCCCTGTCACCCCCACCCGCTGTCGCTCACACCCACTGCAACTACATCCAGCCTCCCCCGAAAGAAAACACACACACATTAGACATCATTTGGTCTGGCCTGCCACTCATTAATATGACTGACAAAAGCCTCACACTCCCGCCTCATGTCAGGGCAGCAGTGCGGGAGGAGGGGGAGGAGACAGCGTGGGCACGGTGCCTGGTGACTCCACCTCGTCCAGTCCTGAACAGGGTCCCTCTCTGTCTTTTCCTCAGGCCCTCCAGACTCTTTGAAAAGCAAGAATGCACCATGTTAAATCTGCCCACACTGGATGGTGGGTGGTGTGAAAAGGCTGACACTGATGCCACCCTCCCTCGGCACAATGACACAGATGCTCCTGGCAGGAGGCTCCAAGTCTGCGTCCCACAACATCACAGCATATTTAGTATTTGGTAGCAATTTGGCTACCGACTGTTTTGAATGCTTTTCACTTATTAACCAAGACAAGTTGGATGAAAAGCTGTTCTCTTTTTTTGGTAATGACTCAACAGAGGAGCGGAGAATCATACCAGGGAGTTTCCCATCATAGACTTTGCTGTCAACTAAACTTTCTTAAAGGGGTTTTGATGATTTGTTGATTGGTCCAGCCAGTAATTGAGCTATTTACCACCCAGACCTGTCTTTTCCTCCCTCCATTCTGGATTTTGAAAAAGAGTCCTCTCTGTCTCGAGGTCACTTCCAAACCTTTTAAATTAGAATTTCTTCCATACATAAAAAACTCTCTACATGTTCCACACTTCATGCATCTATTATTTAACATTAAATTGCTGTTAAGCTGGGGTAGGCAGAAATGTGGGGGAAACCAACAGAATTTAAGAACATAGAGCCCCCATCTTGCAGCTCTTCTCTCCCTCTCTCTTCTAAAGTCTTCTCACCAGACAAGCAAATGCTTCAGATGTACAAAGAAAGTCAAGCTTAAAGCCAACATCCATTTGTGGCTTCACCCAGGATTTGAACCACAGTATGATGACTTTAAATCTTCCATTAAACTGATTGCACCACATTGCACATTATCCTCAATGTTGACTTTGTTTCTCTATATAATATTTCACCTGCTCTGAGTGAAAAGTCCTGTGATTGGATAAAATCTTCCATCACAGGGTAGATTTTATAAAGCCTGAAAACGGAGTCAAGAGGAGGTACAGAAGTCTGGTTTCCTCTCAGACCACTCTAATTACAATAAGCTGAAAGGTTAGTGTGAACTGTTTGCTCAGTAATGTCAAAACATACTGCTTTTCTCAGCCCTTAAGGAAGAACTGATCAGCTAAGTCAAAACAGTCAATGGTAGAAAAAAGATCATCAAACTGCAAGAAAGGGGGTGAAGCTGAGCTGCGCAGAGGATGATACCTGAAGATTTACATGCAACTGTACTGCATTTAAAAGTCACATTTTTTTCACTTACATTTTAAAATAACTTAAATTTTATAAAGAAAAAAACAGAGAGTCTTGCACTTTGTCAAGAACCATAAAGTAATTCAAATACGTGAAGAAAATACAAAGTCAGGTGCTCCTCCTTGGTAGGTAGTCGTCAGTAAAGATGCAAAAAATAACTGCTGTCCCACTTTCTGTTAATGGCAATCCATGTTGTGGATGGAGATCACAAATTTTAATGGGTAAATTGCTTATATTCTTGACGTTTAACCTTTAAAGTTTTAGACTATTTGTTTTGTTTTAAATTCCAATTTGAAAAAAAAAGTCTCCAGTTTAGGACAGTAACATCTGCAAAACTGTATGGTCCAAATGAACAACCTTTGGCTCTATGGATCAAAAACACTTGGGAGAACTTTGAAATACAAATTGTCTTCTTATTCTTGTCACAGGGCCAGAGAGAGATTTGAAGAACTCCATCTTCCTAATCCACACGGAATTAGACAGTAAATAACAGCCTTACAGGAATGAGTCGGTGACACTGACGATACTGAACATGTTCTAAAAATGCTTTCCTGCAGCTCTGCCAAATTTGATGCAACAGAAATGAAGTACAACAAGTGCTACATCCATTTTAGTCCCAGTAGTACTATTCTTCATGTTACATGTCACACTAATGTTTTTATTACAGACATGGATTAGTCCCAGTTCATGGACCTCCTGGGTGGAGGAGATTAAAAGACCTGCATTCACCAGGCAAGGAGGTTTTAATGAGTAGATGCCGCTGGTGATTTAGTACATTTTTGGAATATTGAAATAAAAACAAGGAAATGGCAGTCTCTCTTTTTTTCTTTAAAAAAAATCTGACTCTGATGGCTTCGCCACCTTCAGAGAATTCCAATACTTTTCCTTCAGTGCATCAGCCTATCATGAAACAGCTGATACTTGCTTTTATTTGGTCAACAACATAAACAGCTTGTGATATTAATTCAAATGATTCAAATAAATTTCAGATAAAAACGTAACTGTGGATTTTGGATAGCATCCGTTTTCTATTTACAAACTGAAACATTTACTATTGTCTACTTCTGTATATGTGTTGTTACCAGTTATGTGTTGCGTTTTGGATAATCTGATAATTAGATTCTGAAATGTTTCTTTGTAGCACATTTCCAGCATTCATTTATAGCTCAACTGTGCAATGTCAACACTGACATTAAAATTGCATGTTATGGTAAGATTACCTCATTATAATTGCCATGTCTAGAGAACAGTGGGCTCACTGTTTTAATTGTGTGATGCTGCTGCTGCTGCTGCTGCTGCTGCTATTTACATCAGAAGTTGCTCCCCAGAAAGACTAGAAACATTAGAAATTTTTGACTCTCCTTCCAGCTGACCTGGATTGCACTCGTCACCATCCACATAACCGACCACAGCCCCCTATCTCACTCCCAGACTGAAGACTGGAGCTGACGATTCCAACCAATGGAGGCCGGTTGTGTCTAGAGACATACATACATCAGTGTGATGGAAAGCCACCTCAGCAGGCCAGCCATTCAGCTCACCCCATCTAAAGCCAGCTGCCTTAAAGATCCGAAGGAGAATTAAGAGGAAACTTATGGGAGGGAGTGAGGAGGCTCCCTGTCAGAAAATGAGATAATCTGAAGCCTCGGACACACACGCACACACACACACACACACACACACACACACACACACACACACACACACACACACACACGCATACGCATACGCACACGCACACGCACACGCACACGCACACGCACACACACTCACACGCACACACACTCACACGCACACGCACACGCACACACTAATCAATGGAGGGATTTACACAGCTTTCCCCTGGAATGTGCTCCATCCGCACTCTGCTTCGGAGAAAACATCCACCTCTGCTTTGCCAGGCTGTCCAATTTTCCACGGCATTTAACCACAAAAAAGGAAGAGCGAATTTAGAAAAAAAAAAGCGAGAGGTGCAGTGAAGCACTCTCTTACCCATCCCCTCTCTTTTACACGTCCACCATAGAAAGTCAGCAGCGACAGGCCCAGTTTCGCTGCTGAGATGTTTCTGGTTCCCCTGACTCTGTTTGACCATATACAAACTCTTTGTTCAGTGACACTGAGATGACCGAGCAGTGATGCAAGACTCTGCTATGACTTTAAATCCGAGGTGGAAACATAGAAAGAGAGAGAATAAGAAGCAGAAAGTCTCCTCATGTGGAGCTGCAGTTTTTGAACTATGTCTTCTATAATTCAAACTTATAGTGAATCCTTCATCTCTTAAAGGTAAGAGAAGGCAGGGCGTTTGATACTTTAGCTCAAAAGTTTAAACCAACAGAGAATATCTACCATCAGCATCTCAAAACTCAATTAAAATTGAGCACAAAATTGCAGCAGAGTGGGATATCGTGCTATTCAAACTGTTAATATGCTCCTCCCGAACCAGATGGTACACACTGTTAAAAAAGCATTTTTTCCTTTAGATTTTACAAATTTTTTTCAGTATTTTTGAAATACACAATAATATTATTAAAATTATTTTAAAAAATATACTGTGACTTTACACGTCTAATAAAAAGTAAAATATCATGAAAAAAACCATCTACATTGTAGTCTACACTGTAAAAATAGAACTATTGGACCAACATGAATGATTTGGTTCAACCAGTAACCCCTAATTTAATTAACATGATCCAAACAAAAACAAGTAATACAACAATTAATCCCACTGATTTAAATAAATTGTGCTTAAATAATTTCCTCTCTAACAAGTATTGCTGCAACTTCATTCTATAAAAAAGGCAACTTAAAATTTCCTCTTTTTTCTCAACTGAAGTATTTACTTTACACTAAAATAAAATGTAAAGCAAGATTCTCTCACCAAAATTTGTGTTCTTTCCTTTTTATGTGACGATCTGCGCTGGTTTATCTATGTGTCTCTCTGTTAGCAACATTACTCAAAAACAGAGTAATGGATTTACATGAAATTTTCAGGGAAGGTCAGAAATGACACAAGGACCAAGTGATGCGGCTTATAGTCTGGATCTGTTAAAGATTTCTGTATCATTGAGAGATAGAGGCACGGAGTCACTGTAACTATGACTACAAGTGAACACTACGTCAGCTGCCTGCTGACGATCAGATGATTGCGATCCTACTACAAATCGACCGTTGCGGGCCACGAGTTTTTTTTAAAGATTTCATTCATTGGAAATCATACAATGACTGAGCAGCCTTGGCTAAGCACTGCTTTTCTTGTGTTTGCTCTGTAGTCCAACTCGAATAAAACACTAGCTAAGTTGCAGCAGGAAAATCTTAAGAAACTTAACCACAATGCTAAGGGAGCAGTAGACTTATATAAATATATATTTATATGTAATAGGTAATTTGAAATGTAAATGTCTGTCATTACACATTAAAAAGCCAAGATATACATATGATCCCACATAAAATTGAGGCTGGAAAATAAATTACGGAATATTGGTGTATTTCCAAGAGATATATATTTTTTCCGTTGTTTTACAGTATTTTGTTGGCCCCTCAGATGATGTAATATAACTGTTTTTGTACTTTTTTCATAGCACAGTATTGATTCTCAATGCAGCCAGACCTGCCAAAATATTCTTCATCAAGCTATTTCACTCTTCTTCTACAAAAGTATATTCCATTACAGCTCCACTGTAGATCATTGTTAGAATGTGACCCTGCATCCTCCTTCTTTTCCATTAGGCTGTAAAAATGTGTGTGAGAACAAATAGTAGGGAGGGAAAGTGGCTCACTCTGCAGCCCAGCACTCACAGTTTCTGATATGAGATATTTCCATCTCCTTATCTGTAGCATGTCTGTGTTGTTTTATGTGAAAGTGTGTCAGTCAGGTCTTGTGTGCGTAGGAATGCACCGGGGTCATGCAGCGCTCGGTTCCCCTCCTCTCGTCTCTGTCTCTGGCTGTTGGACCGGGCCTGACTCAGGTCATAAATAAGTCGGGGCTGGATAGAGGAGGACGCCCGAGCCCAGACAAGCAGACGCAGAGTGCAGGGGCCCTGGCCTTAAATCCAGACAGCGCAGCTTGGACCAAAACGAGCACAGACACACAGAACCAGGGCGGCTCACTTTCACTGCCCTTAAACTCCGTAGAGAGGTCAGAGGTCAACTTCATATAAATGTGTTCAGCTTCACATGCTTTGAAAGGGAGATTGATGTTCAGCTCTACAGAGATGTTTTTCTTTCACGTATGTCTCATGGTGGTATTTTTGTCTAACTCCCACATGGAAGGCAGATAAAAGGGAGAGTTTATGTAAATAATGGATTTACAGTACATAGATCTTTGAACTATAAAGGCAGATTAAGACATTTGGCAGGTATTTCAGATATTTTTATCTGACGAGCACAGACAGACCACACACATGACACAGTGCATTAAATTTAACAGCATCTTTTCTCCTAAATCTTACCCCAAGTATAACATACTTTTCTGAAACTTCTTAAAATGCTCTCATTCTCTGCTCTTCTCTTGTCAAAACTCCTCCTCACTCCTGCTAACTTTCACCATCCTTCTCTGCCATCGAGCCCATCTGACTGCGACTGCTCGCCTCACTGCTGCAATGCTACATGATCTGTTTACCAATACTGTACTGAGCTGCTGGGTAGAGCGGGAGGAATGAGGGCTGTTTGAAAGGAACTGGAACCAACCCACACAGTTAACCTCAATCTCAGTGTCTGACTGCAGCATGGAGTTGATTTGACGATCTCAAGAGAAGGAATATTTGAACATTGTAGCACATTTATTGGTTTTATTTAATTTGCAGGTGTGGGTTGAAAGAAAGGTTTGACATTCAGGGGGAAAATGCTTATTCAAGAGAGTGGATCATTACCACTCTCAATCTGTAGAGTAAATATGAAGCTACCACCAGCAGCCAATTGGCTTAGCTTAGTACAAAGTGTAGAAATGGAGGAACAGTCAGGCTGGCTTTATCAAAAAGAAACAAAGTGGAGGAATTCACCACATGTTCAAATGAATCTTTAACACTAGATTTGCTGCACTGAGACACCGTTACTGACCAAATCAATCTATTTAACAGTGTAGCTCCTCTCACCTTCAATCAAAAAACCTGCCTTGCTGAAAGCTTTACAAATGACTGCAAAAGCCACAGTTTCCAGTCTTGGAAACTTCCGGTCTGCCGGCTTTATCTTCACATTTATCGTGCAGTTCATGTTAGACTTTGTAGTTCTTTGCTCAATTTGCAGAATAAATCAAGTGAAAATTGGGTTTGAAGCTTTCATTACCCAATTTTTTTGATGACTTCACAAATGGATAACTGTCCCTCAGCTTAATTTTTAATTGCTCAGGTTTTGCTTTTTTGTTTTAGAACTTGACTTTTGAACAAAAATAAAATATGCCGCATTATTTTAGATTTCCATATCTGTGTTTTGTGCTTGGACTGTACCATTAGCACCCAGGGGAGAGTACATCCAGCCACGGACCCAGTGTGATATTATGTAGTCCAAGTATTATAAAGTGCATCTGGCTGTGCAGTAATGCATGACGACACTATATGTTTAGCAACAACAAAACACTACAGACAATACAGTGCCTATTACAATGTCATTACATTACCCTCTTTACTTTCATTTGTTTATAGGCTATTCATTAAGGCTGTATTTGAGGATTTACATCAATACAGACACTCACTGGTTCATATGAGTGTGGGTGGGGCAGGGAAACACTATTTAAAAGCTGCTACTCTGTGTAAATTGAACAAGCACAGCAATCAATAGATAGATAGATAGATAGATAGATAGATAGATAGATAGATAGATAGATAGATAGATAGATAGATAGATAGATAGATAGATAGATAGATAGATAGATAGATAGATAGATAGATAGATATTTTATTAATCCAGAGGGAAATTCAAGTGTTCAGCAGCTTACATACAACAACATAAAATGACAAAAAGGGAGGTTAGTAACATTAACAATAAAGGTCAGTATATACTCTGAAAATCTTGCTGTACAATACTATACTATATTAAAAAAACTTCTAATTTTCAAATCTATAGAATACTAAATGAAATTAAAATTCAGTATGCCGTATTTACACATTTCAAGGCACGGTGATTTAAAGTGAATTTAGTGATTTAAAGTGACTTTGACAGGTAGTAGGATAAAAGTTATATCGTACTACCTAAGGTGCATGGACATTCTATAATAATAATCACAATACATTGGCCTATAGCTCCATAAGTATGTCTCCAAATGCCACCAAATTTAGGTAGCCAATAGACTACATTGCTGGATCTATGGTTGGCTGTTGGCTCCCCTGGCTGCTAATGGTACAGTCCAACCAGAGCACAACACAGAAATGTAAAATTAGAACACTGAGTTTTGATCTAAATCTAATACACCCAAAAGTGAACAATTAAACATTTCACTGGGAGACGATGATCCCCTTGTGATTTAATTTTAAAAATGGATAATGAAAGTTTCAAATCCATCTTTCATTTGATTCATTTTGATGGTGCAACTTAAACAGTTTGAACACTGGACCTGACAGACATGTAATCGGAGAATGCAGTCAGAAAGACAGCAAATAAGCACATGTTCAACTATCTGTTTACTTGTGCAGTCCGTCCATCCCAAACCACCAAGTTCAGCCACAGTCCTCCCCTTTTACTCATCTTCCCCCCACTCCTCAACACTCCCCCCACCACCCTGCCATCCTCTTGTCTCACACTCCATCCTCCTCATTGACATGATCTCTCCATTCATGTGCCAGAGCGTTTCCTGTGCTCGGGGTGATGGGGGGTCAGCAGTTTGATAAACCCATAAAAGGCCTCCATGTTAGCCCATGAAGGCCCCGGATGGCCTCCGTCACCCGTTCCCACAGCTCGCCTGTCTGTCAACCTCCTCTGACTGACAAGCCCTGTCACCCCCACCCGCTGTCGCTCACACCCACTGCAACTACATCCAGCCTCCCCCGAAAGAAAACACACACACATTAGACATCATTTGGTCTGGCCTGCCACTCATTAATATGACTGACAAAAGCCTCACACTCCCGCCTCATGTCAGGGCAGCAGTGCGGGAGGAGGGGGAGGAGACAGCGTGGGCACGGTGCCTGGTGACTCCACCTCGTCCAGTCCTGAACAGGGTCCCTCTCTGTCTTTTCCTCAGGCCCTCCAGACTCTTTGAAAAGCAAGAATGCACCATGTTAAATCTGCCCACACTGGATGGTGGGTGGTGTGAAAAGGCTGACACTGATGCCACCCTCCCTCGGCACAATGACACAGATGCTCCTGGCAGGAGGCTCCAAGTCTGCGTCCCACAACATCACAGCATATTTAGTATTTGGTAGCAATTTGGCTACCGACTGTTTTGAATGCTTTTCACTTATTAACCAAGACAAGTTGGATGAAAAGCTGTTCTCTTTTTTTGGTAATGACTCAACAGAGGAGCGGAGAATCATACCAGGGAGTTTCCCATCATAGACTTTGCTGTCAACTAAACTTTCTTAAAGGGGTTTTGATGATTTGTTGATTGGTCCAGCCAGTAATTGAGCTATTTACCACCCAGACCTGTCTTTTCCTCCCTCCATTCTGGATTTTGAAAAAGAGTCCTCTCTGTCTCGAGGTCACTTCCAAACCTTTTAAATTAGAATTTCTTCCATACATAAAAAACTCTCTACATGTTCCACACTTCATGCATCTGTTATTTAACATTAAATTGCTGTTAAGCTGGGGTAGGCAGAAATGTGGGGGAAACCAACAGAATTTAAGAACATAGAGCCCCCATCTTGCAGCTCTTCTCTCCCTCTCTCTTCTAAAGTCTTCTCACCAGACAAGCAAATGCTTCAGATGTACAAAGAAAGTCAAGCTTAAAGCCAACATCCATTTGTGGCTTCACCCAGGATTTGAACCACAGTATGATGACTTTAAATCTTCCATTAAACTGATTGCACCACATTGCACATTATCCTCAATGTTGACTTTGTTTCTCTATATAATATTTCACCTGCTCTGAGTGAAAAGTCCTGTGATTGGATAAAATCTTCCATCACAGGGTAGATTTTATAAAGCCTGAAAACGGAGTCAAGAGGAGGTACAGAAGTCTGGTTTCCTCTCAGACCACTTTAATTACAATAAGCTGAAAGGTTAGTGTGAACTGTTTGCTCAGTAATGTCAAAACATACTGCTTTTCTCAGCCCTTAAGGAAGAACTGATCAGCTAAGTCAAAACAGTCAATGGTAGAAAAAAGATCATCAAACTGCAAGAAAGGGGGTGAAGCTGAGCTGCGCAGAGGATGATACCTGAAGATTTACATGCAACTGTACTGCATTTAAAAGTCACATTTTTTTCACTTACATTTTAAAATAACTTAAATTTTATAAAGAAAAAAACAGAGAGTCTTGCACTTTGTCAAGAACCATAAAGTAATTCAAATACGTGAAGAAAATACAAAGTCAGGTGCTCCTCCTTGGTAGGTAGTCGTCAGTAAAGATGCAAAAAATAACTGCTGTCCCACTTTCTGTTAATGGCAATCCATGTTGTGGATGGAGATCACAAATTTTAATGGGTAAATTGCTTATATTCTTGACGTTTAACCTTTAAAGTTTTAGACTATTTGTTTTGTTTTAAATTCCAATTTGAAAAAAAAAGTCTCCAGTTTAGGACAGTAACATCTGCAAAACTGTATGGTCCAAATGAACAACCTTTGGCTCTATGGATCAAAAACACTTGGGAGAACTTTGAAATACAAATTGTCTTCTTATTCTTGTCACAGGGCCAGAGAGAGATTTGAAGAACTCCATCTTCCTAATCCACACGGAATTAGACAGTAAATAACAGCCTTACAGGAATGAGTCGGTGACACTGACGATACTGAACATGTTCTAAAAATGCTTTCCTGCAGCTCTGCCAAATTTGATGCAACAGAAATGAAGTACAACAAGTGCTACATCCATTTTAGTCCCAGTAGTACTATTCTTCATGTTACATGTCACACTAATGTTTTTATTACAGACATGGATTAGTCCCAGTTCATGGACCTCCTGGGTGGAGGAGATTAAAAGACCTGCATTCACCAGGCAAGGAGGTTTTAATGAGTAGATGCCGCTGGTGATTTAGTACATTTTTGGAATATTGAAATAAAAACAAGGAAATGGCAGTCTCTCTTTTTTTCTTTAAAAAAAATCTGACTCTGATGGCTTCGCCACCTTCAGAGAATTCCAATACTTTTCCTTCAGTGCATCAGCCTATCATGAAACAGCTGATACTTGCTTTTATTTGGTCAACAACATAAACAGCTTGTGATATTAATTCAAATGATTCAAATAAATTTCAGATAAAAACGTAACTGTGGATTTTGGATAGCATCCGTTTTCTATTTACAAACTGAAACATTTACTATTGTCTACTTCTGTATATGTGTTGTTACCAGTTATGTGTTGCGTTTTGGATAATCTGATAATTAGATTCTGAAATGTTTCTTTGTAGCACATTTCCAGCATTCATTTATAGCTCAACTGTGCAATGTCAACACTGACATTAAAATTGCATGTTATGGTAAGATTACCTCATTATAATTGCCATGTCTAGAGAACAGTGGGCTCACTGTTTTAATTGTGTGATGCTGCTGCTGCTGCTGCTGCTGCTGCTATTTACATCAGAAGTTGCTCCCCAGAAAGACTAGAAACATTAGAAATTTTTGACTCTCCTTCCAGCTGACCTGGATTGCACTCGTCACCATCCACATAACCGACCACAGCCCCCTATCTCACTCCCAGACTGAAGACTGGAGCTGACGATCCCAACCAATGGAGGCCGGTTGTGTCTAGAGACATACATACATCAGTGTGATGGAAAGCCACCTCAGCAGGCCAGCCATTCAGCTCACTCCATCTAAAGCCAGCTGCCTTAAAGATCCGAAGGAGAATTAAGAGGAAACTTATGGGAGGGAGTGAGGAGGCTCCCTGTCAGAAAATGAGATAATCTGAAGCCTCGGACACACACACACACACACACACACACACACACACACACACACACACACACACACACACACACACACACACACACACACACACACACACACACACACACACACACACACACACACACACACACACACACACACACACACAGGTTAATGCAGTGGAAAAACCAAGGCAAGATAAATGTATTTTGGAAGAGCCACATAGGGTGTTATCTTAAAAGGGTAATGAATATGCCTTGAGAGAGAGTGAGAGAGTTTCAGTGTCTAGTTTGTGATGGTAATTTCCACTGCAACCTGGTTCCAGTGTGGCGATCAGGGATAATGCAGGTCACGCCTGACTGTCTCTGTCTTTTTCTGTCTTTGTCTCTGCGTATCTCACTCCATCTGTCTGTCTATACGATGACACCAATTACTATTATTATTCTTATTCTTTTTTGTAAGGAGAAAAATCCAAAATCTCTGCACTAATTTACATTCTCTGGCTGTCTTTTTATTTCCAAGTCAAGGGGACACATTATCCACATCTCAACCCTTCACCCAACCAGACACTCACCCCCTCCCTCCTCATTCATAGCTGCTGTATCCTGTGTGGTGAAGTTGGCACCCGGCGTTCAGAGCTTTCCTGCACAGACGTTTTTGATTGAATCGTTGAATTTTCTCGGTTTCTCTACATGTGTGGCGTCGACCATCTTCTTCCCTCCTCTGTTTACTGAGCAGTAAAACCCAGAGGCCACAGACCGACGTGGGCTCTGAGGCTTTTCATTCCCACCAGAAAAGGAACCCATTTTATGAAGAATAATGCTAATAATGTGACCAGAGCCCAAAACACTTCCTTTCCCGCAGCACTGCAGATCAGGTTTTGTTATATTATTCCTCGTATTATAGTATTGGCCGCCGGAGTGCCTCATAAACACAAACCCAAAATTATCTAGTGCTTTACGAAGTGGTGCACTTAAAGTCTATCCATGCTCACATCAACAGCAGAATTTATTTAAACCCAAAACAGGCTGAAAAGAACTGTCTATGCGGCGTATTGTGGTGTTTTAGAGGCTTGTAAGTGATTTTCTCAAGAAAATGATTTATAGATGGGACAAACCAGAGAGAAGAGGACAAGAGGACAAGGAAAGGAGACGATGACAAACAGAAAAGAGAAGCAAACGTTGCAGAAAATGACAGAATTTGAGTGAATATGTTTAGGAAAAGGAAGAAAAAGAGGAAGGAAAGGCCTGTTTTTCTTTTTTTCAAACTCTGGATTCCTGGATAATGACTGGGCTGTAACACTGCTGAGCCTGGATTCGCCAACTGAAACAAGAGGCCTAGCCAGCCCCATGATGTTTATTTCTCTCCATTTCTCATTTTTTCCTTTTTTTTCTTTTCATTTGTGACATAAAAATCATATATACACAGAATCTGCATTCAATTTGAGTGGCAGCCCACTGTTTTCCTCCCTCTTTCTCATCTACTAGGACCTCTATTTGCACATTCAGCAAAATCCTCTGGCCAAAGTAGGGATTTGTGGCTTGCTAACCAGTGGAGGGGATATTTTCTGAGAAATCCCCTCTGCCAGAAACTTTCTTTGGTGCGGCCTCATAGGCTGACCTGAGCAAGCGTCTTTGGACTCTCAGCTGAAAGAGACTTTGGCCCATGCTGTCTTTGTTTAGCCGTTTACCATGGACTTAAGGTGGTAGTAGCAAAATATTTCTATTTAATGCCGTATTTTGACTCGGATGAGAGCTGGTATGAAAGAATAGTCTGTGATTCCCCAATCATGCATCAGCAAAGTCAGCAGTAAACCTGCAGGGAAGACTTTAAGCCTGCACACTCACGCACATTCAACAACTCCAGTAGTGTGGAACAGTTTGTGCTGATCAGTTCTGCGAGCCACTGATGGGCTCCAATCCAGCGGCCACAGTGGCTGGATGAGACCGGGGCCAGGCTGCATGCCACGAGGGATTTCTGGGATCAGTGAATCTCCCCGTCTATCTCCGCATGGCTCAGAGGCTCCAGCTTTTTGGAGAGAGCATGATTTCTGGCCGTGGTCCTTATTTGGTTCGATTTACGGGCGCCATGTAACGACCGCAGAGTCAAAACCCAGACATGAGCTGTGTACGCTGTCCAAGCAAACCACATCAACCAAAATATTTAATACAATTGTGGTTTATATTGATGTATTGGCTGTTACCTGAACTCACAGCACTGGGCATTTTTAAATAAATGTTCATAGTTTCACATCCCTCTCCAGTTTGCTTTTCAGACTGCACTTTGATTTACAAAGTTATTTATTGTGCAGAGACTTAAAATAAAATCTTCTAACAATTGTGGGGCCATATATGCTTTGTAGTGTATTTACGTCCTAACTGTGGCAGCTATGAAGACTCCACCCTGAATACTAAATAACATCATAAAGATGGGCATCAAGTTGTATAAGCAGTCTGTGCAAAATGCTGCTTCCCAACTGCTTTTATCCAACTGAAGTCATTTCCAGACTGTGCTTGAGAAAAGCATTGTGTTCCCCTTTTCCTCATCCATCCACACATGGCAGCTCCACCAGCAGCCGCACCCTCTCCCACGCTTGTCCCAAGCCAGCCACTTTGACAGGCTGTGCCCACTTTTTTGCCAGAAATAAAAATATTTGTTCAGTTAAGTGTTTTTGCAAATGTCAACAGTCTCGCGGGCTGCCGGCCGACTGGAGTTCAGGTGGTCTGGACCCTAACGATGGACTGAATACAGTTGTGCCATCTGATTTCTCAGAAGAAAGACATCACTCCTTCCATCTATTCCCCTGATTATCCCTGGATACGTCGCAGAATCTGAAAAAGGGTTCATCCTCCCGACCAAACTGCGGCCCCCATGGCACGCCTTTATCTCTCCTGTATAGACTCTCCACTGCGCCAGTGGAGCTGAGACAAGGCCCATGAAACATTTCTGACATTTCTCAAATGTGTGGCTAATCAGGAATGGCTGCTCATGTGTGGAGGATTCTCTAACTGGAGGAGATGTGGGGAGACAAGAGGAGGGGGAGGTGACGCTGTACAGCTGTATAACACTTATGGTGCAGAACATACAGTCCTGCAAATAATCTGCTGCTGATTTATATATTTTGATAGGCTTGTAGGCTGTTCTTGTCGATATAATTTTACGAAAACATTAGTGCATGGGTCCGTCATGCTGTGAGTACATAAATCCACATATTCTGTGTATTATTTCAGGGGTTGATGTGTAACAAATCCCTTTTCAGGAATTTGGACATCTGAAAAGCTGCATTCTAAGCCCTTAATTGAAACCTAATCATTAAAAAACAATTGTTATTGGTGGAAAAATGGCTTATTAAGATATTATAGGTTATTAGGGGGACGACTGTACTTTTTATTGGTTAGATTTGAGGGCCAACAGCGTTTAGAGCATGAAATGAGGTGTGAGTAAAATAAGCAAGAGGCTGGGGATGAGGGGCATTTTGTGCAGACATAAAAAGTTAAGATACTTTATGCTTTTAAAGGTAATCATAGAAATTTGCATGAAAGTATTTAATGTACATAAAAACAGTTCCATATACTAAGGCAGCCATTATACAACCATTAGGTGGAATAGGAGGCGAAATGTTGTCAAAAGAAATCAGTTGTGCTGCTAAGACTTTTGGAGTTGCATTGCCTGTGTAGGCCATAAATATCTGGGTTTTTATAATCTTAATTATACAGACATTTTTCTGTTCGCCTCCTCGGACCAGCTCCCCCACCCCACCCAGACCCAGCAGGTTGCCGGGACGATGCCAAGCACTCCCCTCCACAACAACAGCAGCATTCAACAGGCGAAGATTTAGAGCTCTGCAAATATTGGCTGCGCTGGCTTTCACAAGCCAAGAAAAGGAGGGATTGAAGTTTAAAAAGTGGGGGTTGTGTTGGTTATGACTCTCACCTCTACCTGCTCTAAATTTCTGGAAAATATATTCCCCTATAAAGGAGCGCATACAGCAGACACAGCAGAGAGGGAAGTTTCTGCAGTGGAGCTAAATGAGACTGAGGCAAGAAGAAAGCACTCAGGAGAGAGTGAGTGAAAGAAAGATTTAGATTCCCCAGAAGAGACAGCACACATATTGAGAGGTGGGCCGACTCCCACCGCCGCCCGACAGCTTTACTCTATTCACACTGACACATTAGTATTCTAATGCCAGTGGGAATATGTATGACTGCCTCAGAGGGAAGGAGATACTCAGGTCTGTGCCAGAGGAAGAGGAGAAAAGACAATGAAGGGGAGAGAAGGAGGGGGTAACAGAAGAGAGACATTAATGTGGTAAAGAGCTGTGGGGAGAGAGAGATGCATCGGAGGGGTTTTATATGATGACAACGTTTATCTCCCTGCGGTCATCATCAGCGTCTCCATGACTACACAGCAGCTCTTAAAGAACTGAGGGCCTCTCTTCTCATGCCTGTGCACCCTGGTTAACCTTTATAGTCAGACAATGATTTGATAATGATGAATTACCCTGTAATTCGTTATTCTACTGTTAAGTCTCATGTGCTCACGAATGTAAAAATAGCCCACTGCAAATTTCAAAATAAAACCTCGCTGAGTGAGCATGCAAAAATATTACAAGCAAAATGTAAAAAGTAAGAGTCACTTTTTGGTGGAAATTGCCCTCTGTGACTGATAATATTATATATTACTTTTTTAAACGTTGTACTGCTGTGTCACTTTATAAGCAGCATTTAAACCACTTAATGTACAGTTATCAAGTATTTAAGGTCAAGAATTTTTGGATTTGCAATACATTTTGCTTTTCTCCACAAAACCTTTGCATTCCTTTCAATACATCTGAGTTCACGCAGAAGAAATTTTAATTACTTCACAATACTTTTACGATTCTCCTTTTTGAAAATACTTTTCCTTTGCAATATGCTTTACACTATTTCTGATCCATATGAACACTTGGTGTGTTGGTCCAGTTACAACACCCATTGCTCATTTATTGCTCATTACTTATTTTAAAAGGCTGCTGTTAATGAGCGCAGCTGTAATTCATTCAAGGTAAAGTGAACAGAAGTTAGATAACCTGCAGGGAAGAAGAAGAAACTCACTGGGAGTAACTGAATTACACACTATTAAAACCGGATAATAATGATAATACACATAAACACTCACACCACATTGCAGAATTTGTGAGCAATGTATCACGAATTGTCCCATGATTTGCACCTCATCCATATACAAGTACAAGTACCTCAAAATTGTACTTGTGTAAAGAATGTGAATAACTGCACTCAGATACAATCCATCACTGATGAAAATGTAGATATTCGCAGCGGAAAAACAATGTAAAACTCACATTAAGACACAGCAAATATCTGATTTACTGTTTGAGGTTCCTGCAGAAAAAAAAGCAGAAAAAAAGAGTGTAACTTTTAACCATTGAGCCTCACAAAGAAAGCCACCATCAATATAAATCAAATGTATTAAGAGGGCTTTATTTATGCTTCTGTTTGTCTCTTATGTCCTGATGAACTGCACATTACCGTCACACATGCAATGAATTTAAACTATTTTGCAAATAAATCAACAGAGCTTAAATAGTTTACACTCGGCGTCGGAATGCCTAAACATATGTACACAACAACCTGATGCTTGTGAATATTTTCACCATGTCCAACAGCGAGTGGGATCAACTCGAAGCCCCATGTCAAAATGCATTTTCTATGGTCCCTTAATAACTCAGGCTAATCACTTTAGCTTTGTCTCTGGGGGGACAATGTCTCCCCTCATGTCCTGTATCCTAGCAAGGGATCGAGGGAGCGGTCCGGTGACAGTGTGTTGAATTTGGGTGACAGGGCCCCAGTGGGAGTAGGCGCCCCCCTGGCCTTTAGATAATCCCCAGGAGAAAGGGCCTGCATTTAGGGTGCGATACGCTTAATCCGGGAGGGGGCCTTGTTCACAAAGGAGCCCGGCACTTCCTCTGCCTGGGAGCTTCCGCTGGTCTGGGGGGCCCGGCGTGGGTGCCAGTACAAACATGCGCCTATAATACACGACTGCATCACAATGGAACAAACAACACACATATACATGCAGCGGTGGACAGAGGAGTGAGCATGGGAGAGTATTTAAAAAAAACAAACAAAAAAAACATGGAAATTCGCACTGTCCTTATGGCGAGCCAATCCAAACAAGCAGCCCACGCAGCCGAGGGCCAACAAGAGTAAACACATAAAAACACACACATACTACATACTGTGGGCCGAGGCAGTGTTTACATTCTGCCCACGGGTACAATGAAACAAAGCTTGCGTGCAAATGTAGAAAGATTAACTCAGTGAAGGACCAAAAAGGAGGGACATCAAACAGCTCGCTGCCTACAGATAGTTTCAAATGTACAAACAGGAAGTCAGCCTCGTGTAATAACTCCTCCAGATAGAACACACTTTACTCATACACACAGGAGGAGTGATCATGGTGATGCTGGTGGATGCAGGGTACGCTTCAGCTCCATCCCCTGGCACCATCCGTGTTCCGACCATAAGGGAAAATGAACACTTAAAAAAAGATAAAATCTCTTCTTTTCCTAAACACATTTTCCCTTTTATTTACCACAAAAGCAAATAATACCTGCAAAAGCAGCATGTAACATTTAGAGGCATTTACGTAAACAGCTGAGGGATATTATTCCATATTTCTCTGACATGATTCCACACGCAAACCTTGGATTAGATGTTTGGAAAAAAGGGAAAACCTCAGGCACGGAGTCTCTTTTTCCTCATTTACAGACTTGCTTTTCCCCTTTCCATGCTATTTCATGCTGACACGTCCTCTTTCCTCTGTGGGTCCTGTGGCATTCTCATCCGGCGGCAGTACATGTGTGGAGCTGTGGCCGATAGCAACAAGTGGAGAGGAGGAGGGAAGTTTGATATGGAACAGAGAGGAGACACCAGAAACTTCTAATAAATGATTTATTCAACATTTAAAATGTGGTCGATGCTTACACAACTTTTAACGATTAACAACTAATTCTGGCTCTACAACTTTAATTGAACTTCAATTGCTTTCCTCTAAGCCCTTTTTTAACATCTTAACTTACATTTCAAGCTTTTTGCTCCAGTTAAGCTACTTTCAAAGTACATTTCAGCTGCTTTCCTCTGAAACTCTTGAGCTGACTCTTCAGCTGCTCTCAGTGCTGACAAAACAATTTGCAAAACAACTGCTTACAGGACTAAAAGTTTAATTTTAAAATGCCTCCAGCTATTAAACTTAATTAAACTCTTCTGTCCCTTTTACTGACATTCCAACTCCCATAAATCATCTCACATGCATGTATACCTTAAGACCTTTTAAATTTTCCTCAAAGCATGCAGCTTTTTTTAGTGTAAATGTTATCTTACTACAGAGTCACATTTTCTGCTTTTTGGAAGCCTCTGCGCTTTCCGGTATGAAACACCGCCCATTTGGCACCAACACAGTCTAAAATAAATCACGGAGATTATTTAAACCATCTCTGTGACTCAGGTCTGACCTATAGATAAAGCCTCCTCTCCAGGCCTCTTTATTCTTTAAATGCTGACCTTTGGCTGAGCAGTATTTCAGCAGCAGAGTGTGGTCACTGCAGAGCTCATATTTAATATGAATTATGAGCAGTGACACAATTATATATCAGAGTACAGTCCAAACCCTGCCATGCTGGGTCTTGCAGCATTATGGACTCATTATAAAGCACCCGACTGGTCCAGGCTGCTTGTTTTGACAGAGAGAGGTCCACCACAGCACTGGCACATGTCCTTATGTGTGCCGTCCACCAAGACTAAGTACTCGTGACAGTGCCAGGAGTGTGTGAGTGTCCGCCTGTGTGTGTGTGTGTGTGTGTGTGTGCATTAAGTCCGAGGGGAAGCATGCCTAATGTGGGAGAGAAACAGTGAATCCAACATGGCGACCAGCCAGCGTCAGTGTTCCCTTCTTGGAGAATTAGCCTGTCAATCCGTTTTAATTCCCGAGGACACAGGCTGCTCTTAAGCCCAGGTTGAGTTTAAACTGGAGAGACTGACTCTCGACACTGTTTTCTCAAGATTGGGTGCAGACAGGCAGGCTGGCTAAATGTGTGGCAGGTCAGGCCACACTAGAGAGCAGAGCTGCTGCACAAACACAAGTCTAGTACAAGGTTGAGCTGACACTTACCAGTCTGTGGTTACACTTTTCGCTCAGTTAGTTGCATGATTGCATGACTCTAGGAGAGAATCCAGAAGAACAGGAGAGTCACGCAGCTGAATGTGGTGTACACAACTTGGCTAACTAAGTAATACATGTATGTGTGCAGGAAGATTTAAAAAGCCCATTTACTGGGCACAGTCAATGTTGAGGTCATGGCGGTGGCATCATCATGTATGTTTAGTTTCACCTCCAAACTTGACATCATTGTTTTTTGTCTGCTGCCGATTTCACTCCACAACTTGATACCTTGTCCGCACTGTTCACAGACATAAAACTGGACTGGGGGATTCTAACCCAATACACTTTTTGTCCAATTCAGCGAATATCACCTCACGGTCGGCTGGTCATCTGCTGTGTGTGTGGCCTGAAAACAATCCGGTGTTGGTCCACAGCCCTGGCTCTGTAAATGGGAACCAAAGTGGTTCCAACTGATCCACACAACACTATCCCCGCTTGTCCTGTTCACGTTTGTGCTCGTGCACAGGACAGGGAAAAGAGAGTGACGGTATCTGTCACATACTAAATGTGCCAACTACCTAAATATCAATAGTCTTTGTCTAGACTCCCCCTATACTGGTGTCTGTAGTGTGAATTTCTGAGAACATGAACAACCAATAATATATAAGTCCCCCTTTTCCTTTGTCATGAATTATTTGCAGAGTCATTTTTTCATAAAAAATGAAATATGTTGTTTTACAGATGTTTACTAGTTCAGTGTATCTTTCTTCACTGTCTCTGTAGGTGTATTGTTGTGTATGAAATCACTGGATGCAATGTCCATCACCTCTCCTAGCACTGACTGTATATAGAGATGGACAAACCCTCTGTGATGTCACTTAGAGATTTCCCATTAGCAGTTTTGAAGGTCATTGTGCTGATTCCAGATGTTGCCAGTGCCTGACTCCTCCTAAATCCCAGCTAATCCAAAAATGAGAAAAGATGTCGACCATCCATGGAAACATCTACGGATGAACTGTCCTATGAAGGTACCCATCTTTCACTCACAGCAACTATATCTTTAATAATGCATAACTTTAGACATTTATATAATGTAAATGGGTGAGTGATACAACAATTCAACCCCTGTACAGTTGTCATGAAAAGGGAAATTAGCTATTGAGACTAAAACAGTTTTTTTTGTACCAGGTTCCAAACGTGTTTATTTCTGTTATAAAGATGGATGTTTAAATATGGAGGTCCATGGGGATTGACTTGCTCCAGTGGCCCATAGAGGAACAGCAATTTCGGCACCGTCTTCATCTTCGGCTCTGGAGGTTGCCACTTGGGCCGTGCACATAAAAACAATACATCACTACAATCAAGGTGGTCAGAAAAATTGCATGAAACTTTTAATCTCAAACTTTAATTTCAATTTTGCATGAATTATTAATACAAGTGGATTTCTCAGAAAAACAGGAGGATTGAGTCAGGTTGACTGTGTGCATGATATCTGTGTGTTCAGATTTCAGCCATTTGTGACTGTAAACAAGAATGAATAAGGGGTGCAAATTCTAAATTTCTTTAATCTATTTCTAACAATTGAGCATGAGAGGACACAGAGCTCTAGCAGGGAGCTTCACTTCTTCAATGGCACTGATGTCTCTGATGCCTAGTATGGTTTCTGATTAAAATCCAAGTCATATTAAAATACCAATTTATTAAAGAAGTAACATTAAGATGCCGAGCTGCTTCCATGACCATTGCATCTTGTATTGTTAAAAGCACATATGATATATCTGTGCTTTAAGAGCAGAAGCCTGGCCGCTAACAGGAGCTCAGCAGAGTCCTGCCCTGGCTGTGAGCTGGGCTGCTGTTGACACTCTGCTTGGGGGCAAGAAGCCATTCAAATCTGTGTTCTGCCAGCTCGTATATCTAACACATGTTATTTGTTCATATTCAGCAAGTCCAACTAAAGCACTTATCTCTGCATGTGTTTTGGAAGATATAAGCTTGCTACTGTATGTGTGAAAATTTACACCATTTGTGCCAGCAAAGGGACTCTTGACATATTATTTCCATGTTTCCAAAATCCTTCTGCCAGTGGAATCAGGGTTGTGCTGCTTAATTAGCACGCAAAGGAAAGTCAACAACTCCAAGCAGAGAGACTATACAACCCCTTTATTTGGTTTAACCAAAAATAACAGTGTCGATATTAAAAGAAAAGCACACAAAACTATAAATATAACAAAAATCATTGCAAACAATGGCTTCTTTGCTTCACAGAGACTCGAGTGAAAACAATGTTGTGGTATAATATGAGTCAGCTTGAACTGTGATGTAATGCAAGCAAGTGAAAGCCACCTTCAAAATCACTGTACATTCAGAAAAGACCATGCTCTTTAAGTGGCGATGCTGACATGAATCATAACCGTGTCAGTTAACAGGAGAGCTGTCTACTGTGTTCAAGACGCTCCTTTACAACATTAGCATGTATATGGTGTTTAATAATCTCAAAACCTGTGCATAAAGAAAAACAAAACTGGCACGTGCACATGATAAGAGCACAGAAAACAGTATGTGGAAGAGAAAAACAAAGCATTTCTGTTCTGCAAGCACACAGGACAGTGTATGCAGGAGGAGAAGCATACTTGCTTGAGTGTCACCATGCACTGGCAGCTTTGACACCTGCTCCGTCGAATTGACTTTAGAGAATTTGGAGATGGGGACGGTGACTGGTAGCTCCGCTCTTGATTGGAAATCCGAGTTGTAATGATTGTTGCTGACTCATTAATCAAATGCTGTGAAACACCAGCAGCACCACTGAACGGCTGCTTCAAGCTAAATTGAAATATTATAATTTAACATGCCAGTGCTGTTTTTCACCACTTCTAAAACACTAACCACGAAATGTAATTAATGTCAGTACTTAACATTCATCATGAAGGGGGTTGTCATAAATGTCATTCGGGATCCAATGCATACTCAGTGATTTATACAAACAGGTCACAGGGCAGTGAAGTAAAGTGATTAAATACATTTACTCAAGTACTGTAATTACGTCCAATTTTGGGGTACTTGTATTCTATATGAGTATTTTCTTTTTCTGATATTTTATATTTCTAATCCACTACAATTCAGAGGCAAATATTGTACTTTTTACAAAATATAACCAATAAAAAGGTATGACGTCTATTATTGCTGGAAAGTTCCAATGAAGATAAAACTTCATTAATCCTCAAAGGAATCGTACAGTTTCCCTAACAGAAAATATTAAAATCAACTTCATATTTTATTGATAACATTTTTGTAAGTTCAATTTAAATGCAGGATTGTTACCTGTATTTCTATACTGTGGTATTGTTTTTATTTAAACCAAAGATATGAGTTCCAAGTGCATTGGGAGGCTTTCTGCCTGCAGAAACACTCCTTTGCAAAATGGGTTTTTTACTCACAGATACTGTCTTCTGCAGTCATATCACGTGCACACCCCAATTTTTAGTATGCACAGGTTGTAGAACTAATTAAAACAACATATAGCTAAGCATACAGGATTAAAGATGGTGGAAAAAAAATCTAATGTATGGACGCAAGATATGAAAAAACATTCAGGGGAATTGTCCCTGTAGCAAGCCAGCGAAGGGATGCACAAAAAATAAACTAACGCTGCAGGATTCACTGACTAATAAAATCGAACTCATGAAATAAATGTGAATGAGGCCAATGGGTGAATGGCTACATACATACAGTAGATAGTAAATGGCTACTGCATTGTTCCAACATGTGTCGTGCACGTGGTGAGACTACAGGGAGAGACAGCAGAAAGCACTTTCATAGACAGTGAGGAGACACACAGATATATTTAAACAATAACAGACAGTGTGTATTTACGTATATTAAAAGGTGCAGTGGTGTGACGCTGCGCATTCAGGAGCGATAGAGCAAGATCCTTTCAGCACAGTCCTGACCAACCAAGCCGGCATACTGCTGCACCTCGGTCTCATCACTGGAGCCCTTGCGTTTGCGGGAGTAGGCTGCATAGGGCATGACAGTCCGTCTGTATAGCACCAGAGCTCGGCCCACATCCTTCAGCACCCGAGCATCTCCTAGACAAATACAGGCACATATGAGAATATAATAAGGACCAGTGTAGACACATCACGTACAATAAACAGTGTCCTTATTTTCCCTCGCTCATTTGAGTTAACCTTTGAGTGACTTGGCAGGGATACGCCATTATTCCGAGAAGCTGCTGGAGGAGCAGAAAGCATTTTCCCCCCTCAGATCTAATTCCCCCATGCCCTAAACCTGGAGTCACGGTGGTGCGTGAGCAGGCTAGTTAGTTGGCCTTGTTTACAGGGCCTTGCTCCCTGCTGCCTTGCCAAACTCAGCATCTCATTAGGTCCTGTGTCATACACTGCCAGCTCCCATCAGACCAGTAAAAACAGTGCTAATCTCAAAAGTGTGTGTGTGTTCAGAAGCTAAGAATGGTCCTCTGGAGAGTGGGACGGAAAAAAAGGGTGAAAAATGTTGACCCCCATTCTGACGCAAAAACCGCAGCCTCCAGGAGAGAGAGGCTGAGCCAAGCTGCCCACAGCTGGCGCCAGGAGGACATGCAAGGGGTAGCGCAGCAGGCAGCAAAAACAGAGCCAAGCTAATCCAAATATACTGTACACAGGTATTAATGCAAGTAGGTCTAAAAATCCATTGTGAGTACTCGGTGACTTTCTATTATAGAAAGCAGATAAAGATTCAAGCGAACTGTCAGCTGAGTAGATAGGGTGCATACTACAAGGACACAAATGTCTTGAGTAGTGAGTCTCTGGTTCTATTTCCAACTATCTGCATTCATGTCTCTCTCCACTACATGTTTTAAAAAGAAAATGAAGACTCCTTTACTTTTAGTCATCACTGGAACCTAACAATTTATTATATGTTTTATGAGACATAAAGGCAGAAATTCTGATAAAAAGCTAGATTTTTTGAACAGCGCTCTTAAGAAATATCACTGTGTCATATAAGCGGGTCAACTCTGCCTCAGCGCACTGTGCAGCAGTCTGTGATTTAGTGAGTTAGCCTGAGTAGCCTGGATGGGTTTTGTGTAGGCTACGAATCAGGACTTCAATTCTTCATCTGTAACAAAAAAGTGGTCACGTGGAGAGATCATTTTAGACAGGAGGATTATGTTCCCGGATGAGATGTGTGAGACTGATAAAAGGTTCGTTTATTGCAGTACACAGCGGAAGGTACATCTGTGGCAGCAGCTTCTGGTACTGGTGCCAGCAGGAGCAATGGGTACAGGATCTGTCAGAGATTTGACAAAAATACTAACTGTGCAATGTAAGTCTTCTACGTGTTTGCAAACTTCTAAATTAGCCAGCTCTCTGGTCACTCTAATGGCACTCCTAAATTGCTTTAATATAGTCCCTTAGCTAATCTTCTCCAAGCATTCTGCAGTTTGACTGATTGCATAATGCCTTTAATATAGGTGTATATGCTGCCATGTGAAATGCACATACCCTACATACTCTGTGCACAATATTTCATCCATTCAGCTCATCTTGTGTGAAGAAACTCTGATCTGGCCTATCTAAGGGAAAGAAGATGAAGATAAACTTCAGGCCAGGTGGCAGAGTGGAGAGGCCTCACTTGCCAGGCTCATGGCGACACATTAGTCAAACAGCAGCAAGTAAGATGTGGTATTAATGGAGCTCAGGGCTTCTCATTCACCACCAGCAGTCTCCCTAACAACATCCATGTGGCTAACAGCTGAGCTCTCAGGTGGTACTAATGATGTGAGTGCACATATTTTTGGCATTTCGCAAAAGATTCGCCATAGTTCTGCCAAATCCAGCCTAATCTCCCTAACAACTGAAAAACAAGACAGTACAGAGAAAAAATAGAAAACTTTTCTGCGTTGCTACAAACATCCTTTCTCTAAAAGCGTAGAACTCAAAGGCACCCCGACAGGACCTTGGATGTGATTGGATACGAGTGGATGTGATCAACTTGTTAAGGGCAATACACGAGGGCTGATCAAAAGGTTCTGATAAAGTTCTGCCGTTGCGATGTGCATCACTGCACAGGAAGACTACTTTAATGAGGATGGCAGCCAAACTTAAATGAGGTGCATTTTTTGATTTTTAAAAGCACATCTGAACTTTCTATTCACCACAGCTAACTGAGCCGTTATAATCAGTTAAAACGTTACTGGACTTCATTATCGTTGAAACAGACAAGGAGTAAATCAGAAGAGCAGAACCACAGGCAAAATTTGATATCCTACCAAAACAAAACACCTTTGTTTATGTAGATATGCAATAAGTGAGTGTCCCAACTATGTTCGTACTTGCACAGACACTACCAGAAAAGCAAGCCAAAGGAAAGACGAGAGCTGTGTATAAGCATGAAGCCCTGAGGCTCCTTAGCTCTCACACCCCTATCTCCATAAAGATATTTTCATACTTCAGCTACAGTTTTGAAACCACACTGTGGACTCATGTTTTATTTATTAGTCTCATTTCCCTGCTCAGTAATGCCCTAACCACCGTGTTTTCCCCCTTCTCAAAAAACTGCTGAGTCACATAATTGAAGAATGGTTGAGATAAACTTTTAAATGAGGAAAATCAGCAGTATGTTAAAATCTCACCGTGTGGGGGAAATAGATTTTAAAAGATGTAAACATGTTATGTAACTTCCACAACATTTTGGTGCATGAAGAATTAATGTGTCTTGATGGGATGAAAGTGAAAATATTTAAACGTCTGATGCTTCCTAACTTAATCTTCCTTCAGGCCTTTGGACTATGTGTCTCCTTATGTTCTACATCAGGGTGACAGCCCACTTACACAAGTTACGCAGAGTTACACTTGTGCAACACTGTCGCCTTGTGAAGATATTAAGGAGTGAACGTTTTACAGAACACAGTGGACAGTACCATGGAGCTTTAAGACGGTCTATTAACTGCAGCAGTAATACTGAGCAGAGGCCTCATCTTTCTCTCTTACTCAACACAATCCAAACATCCGCTCCTCACATAAACAACTTTCCTTTTCTTCTTCATTCAGTTCAGTGCCTCTTCTCATTTTGAGTAGCTCCAGACCCTGTTTCTGTCAGGTCCACCGGACGTTCAGTGACATGCCGCTCTGAGGTCACAGCTCCTTCGGGTTGGAGTTCAAGGGTCAGGGGGAAGAGGAGTAGTGAGGGTCGGTCTGGGAGTGAGAGGGTCAGCGCTAAGGCTACGGGCCTTAACACCTCGCCACGTTCCGCTCTCTCTTCCCATCCATCTCAAAATTTCAAAACACATGCTTAACACCGGATGCTGGTCAAAGGCAGGCCATCAGGTTATGACCACATCCTGTGACCCAATGTAACAAATCCAAAACAGGGCTTCAGTTTGAAAAGAGAAAGGCCAAAATGGCATTGTAGCATGTGAGAAGACTTCTCTTTGACTGGAAGACCTGGGTTCAAGCCCTTGTGCTGAAGTGAGACCTTGAATCTTTGTAGCTGACTGTGAATTCTGACCTCCAAAGTAAAGAAAGTAACAAAAGATTTTCCTTTAGTTAAAAGGATATTATCATTATTATTGTTATTAAAATGAGGGAAACATTCTTCAGTAGTGAAAGTGAGATCCGGAAAAAAACGTTCTTCCTGCATTATAACACAGAAGACAGAGAAACGCAATCTCTGCTCTCTTCTGAATGGGAACATTAGCATCTGTCTAGGCTGAGGAGCAGAAAGCCTAGTGAAGAACAAGTGAAGAGTGGCTCTGACAGTGAGACAAGATATGAAAGTGTATAATGTAAAAGCTAGAAATAAAGTGTAGAAGGCTAGAGGCTGGGCGAATGCTTTCAGAGTAGTTCTGTATCTTGGACCAACTTTGCTGGGCTAAAAGCACAGATAGTGGGGAACTGAGTCACTCAGTGAATGCGTGTGTCAGAGACGTAATAAAATCAAGAGAACAAGAAAACAGAGATATCAGATCACATTTTGTGCACTACAAATCCATGTAAGTGTGTGTAAGCAATACAGATTCAAGTACGTGTGGGTTGGCGCCTGCCAGACGCACTTAAGGTCCAGGGGGTGAGTACTTGGGTCACACATTTTTACAAATGTTTATACTGCTCAGCGGCCAATGCCCCTACTTCTCTCTCTGTCAAGCAAACACTGATTATAAGTGTGTGAGAGATACTACATATGTGGTGCGCACAGTGCATGTGTCTGTATGAGTGTGCACACAAGTCATGTACATTTGTGAGAAGCCGCAACGAGACCCTAGAGCCCTCCACATTTCAGCAACCGGCATGTAATCAATGTAAGTCTGTTGTGGAGTGAGGAGCGTAAACTTTAGATTAGCTGTCTTTACACACCTCATTAGGACAGCAGTGTAACCGGGTCACCCTTGCAGTTTCAGTGCTCACTGAGCACACTAGCTCTCAGTGATCTTGGCTGAGGCTTGGAGCTTGAGGTAGGACCTTACAAAAAGACAGAGTTGTCTTGCTAAAAGTCTTTGTAAAAATGTGTATTTGTTATTTTTTTTTCTTTTTTATATTTTGACCAAGAACTTTTGCTCTCAGGTTCAAGAATGGAAAGATATATTGTCATATTGTGACATGACTGGAGATTGTACTACATGTGTAACTGTTGTTTTGGTAAGACTTGATTTTGACAGTTCATCAATGACTCTCCAAGATATGGAAAATAATAATTCATTCAATAAGCTGCTACCACAACTTAAAGAACATTTCATTTTAAGATCAATAAACAAATAAACCATCTTTTCAATGCTAGTAACAGATTCTGGCCTGTTTCAAGAGTTGTTTAAAAAGATTTAAAACTAATCATATCCTCTGCCATGTTTTTTTTACATACAATAACATAAAACTGACAGATAAGGTGAATAATATTGTTCATCTTGCTATAGTGTGTACATTACTTCCATCAGCACTTCCCACCTGAACATTGCTGCAGACCAAGTACACCCCCCATGGCAACTTTATTCCTCGACAGCAGTGGCCTCCCCCAGCAGAACAATATGCCCTGCCACACCACAAAAACAGTTCAGGAACACCACAAAAAGCCTAAAGCGCTGACCTGACCTCCAAACCTCCAGGTCCTAATCCAATTGAGCATCCAGGAGTACACTGAAACAAGTCCAATCCACAGAGGTCCCACCCCATAAACTACAGGACCCAAAGGATATACTGCCAGTGTCCAAGAGCCAGAAATGACAAGACACCTCCAGATGTTCTGTGTTCATACCCCGATACCCCCAACTACACTGACACAACTGATTCAATGTGTGTCCACTGCAGCTCAGTTAATTAAACTGCAAAGGATAGTCAGTTCCTAAAAGACACATGTGAGACTCCCACATCATCGCATACAGCCAAGACTTCCCCAAGACCTTAAACCAAATATCAACATGTCTTTACTTAGGCCAAAAACAAGCCACACATTAGCAAACTGCAAATTAGGACTCGGCCGCAGACCCTGACAGTGTGCCATGCTACTACACTGACAGTGACACAGGGCATGGCAGGCTGACCTGGTGACTGGCTGACCACTGGCTGTTTTTCTGGAGAAGACAGAAACCTCCATACGACCATTAGTCCGGCACAGACCCTCTTTATTCGCAGTTTAACCGCATACCTTGGCAACAGACCTGAAAGCAACCATCAAGACAGCTAGTTCTGAAATGTAATGACACTGCGTTTGGACAGCTAGGCCTGAAATAATGCCCAGCCCTGTCCAAGATCAACAGTCCATTCAGGAATGGAGGTACCACAAGAACCACAGACACAAATATACACTGGCCACAGTGAAAATTGCCAACTGCTAGACCTCTATTTTGTCCTCAGTAATTTGTGCCTACTCAGGGATTAGTGGCAAGATTGACAAGAAAAGGTCAGACCTACCACTGGATAAGCTGTTAATGAAAGTGTTGTAAATGAGCAGCCAACTAATGGCCTTTAAAATGCCCTTATTTCTCATGGGTGTGGCGCTTTCACCAACACTTATTTTAATGACTAAAGTAAATTAGCAATGAGTGAACTCAATGCACACAAACTTCATCTCGTCACACAGTCTGACTCCTGATATAGGGGACAGAGGAAGAAGGCATGTGGGCACTATGCTCTGAGCAGGAGAACAGTTTTCCTTTGAAGTTTATCATTTACGTTGGTTTTCACCTCTCTGCATGGCACCAAGCCCAAGAATGACCTCACTACAACAAAGCCTTACTTTTGTCTCTCCACATCCATATATTCCTGCTTCCTCCTCCACATCAATCCATCTTCTATTTTACTGTCCTTCTCTCTTTTCTGGTGCCAGCATACAGTCATTTCATTTCCCTTTGCCATAAAATCATTTTTATCGCATGTCCCCTGTCTCTTCCTCCATCTATTCTTGTATTCCTGCCTCTCGTACCCCTGATGCATCAGTCCTGGTCTGTTTGACAATCAAATTCTTGTCCTCTCATATATCCAATTACTGTTGATCAGTGGCTCTTTCCTGTCTGGTGCCTGTTTGGTGATGCAGATTAATGAGGAAGAGTGAACCGGAGATGGCTGGCCTCTGTACACTCAACAACTCAGATTATGTACGGATGTTTGGATACGTGCACAACTTTCGCACATGCCAACAATCGTTAGTCATTTCTAATAACGTTTTTTGCAATACAGTGTACAGTAAACATTATTTTAGATTGGTGTGTTTACCTTTCAAAGCTAAGCAGTATACCCACTGGACTGTGTCAGTCTGAATGAAATGTTCACAGACATATCGACCCATCACAGGAGAGTGAACAGAGGCAGACTTAAAAAAGAATAAGATGTCAAAATGTATTAGTCCTTCTGGCTATGCACCTCAAATCATTCAAAAATCTTTTTTCAAAACTTCCAAACTCATATATTAAACCCTTTCAAATTCTTATTAAACAATCCGGTCCTCATCTCTTATTCCGCCATTTCCGCAGTGGGCGTCTGACAGTCTACCTAGTGTGTGCAGTTTATTACCAACGATATCACTATTCACTTAAAGACAACAAGATTCTACCATAATGACAAAGTTGGCTCTACTCTAGCCATGCTAAAGGATTGTGGGAAGAGAAGGGCCCCTTTTTAGCCCTGTTCAGCAATTGTGCACTGCTTTGAAGAAAACCCACAGTTTTCAATACAACATCACAGTGAAACCTGATCAGATGTTAACACAAAGTTCATGGGTTCATTCGTAAAAGTATGTACAAGAAAAACTGAAAAACCGAAGACCAAGCTTGCAGTAGCAGGTCAGTATGCTTGTAATGTTAGAAATGCATGTAAATCTATGGAAAAAAATGCCATTCTCTCCAGTTTCAGACACCAAATGCCTTAACCATCCAAACCTTAAAGTCCACCTATGGGTTTGAAAGACACGATATCTTAAAAATAAGTCATCAAAATTATCATAGCCAGAAACTGTAAAAAGGGAAAGAATTGAGAAATTTCCAACTGTCAGATGGTCTTCAAACTAAAAACTGTAATATTTCATCAAAATCACTGCACCAAAAATAAACTGTTTGCACGAGATCCTGGAACGAACTGAAGATTCTGCTCTCCTCAGAGCAACTGAGAAACCATGGGTGACTGATATGACAAATATTCAGTGACTTTTCATGTAAACTGCAGGCTGTGTTTACAGAGAGCAGAGAGATGAAGAAAAGACAGACTGAGAGGAAAATAAAACATACTTGAAAACATACTAGCAAGTTGTCAGTAGAGTGAAATATCTTTCTAGAATTAATGTGCAGAGTAGTGCGAAAAATGCCTAGTTTATAGAACTTGTAAAAATATAAGTAGTAAAACATGTATGGTATGTAGAATCACCACTTTTTCCCAATATTAGTAACACCTGTGGGTGCTCGGAAGAATGCTGTACATTTCTGAGCTCTCGCTACATGTAGCCGTGGATGTGCCATTTCCATAGAGGTGTTGGACTTTATATTGCGGTTAACAATAAGTCCAGAGTGACAAACAATGTGACAGGAACAAAAAACGCCCTGACACTGCTTAAGGGTTCACAGGGTTAAACAAGCGGGATAATAGTGGAGTTGGAGCGTCTTTGTTGTACCTGCATCAGGATCCTGGTTGAAGCGAGCATAGCGAGAGTTCTCAAGGTGGGGTAGGCATCGCTCTATCGGTACCCAGATGTAGGTTTCTGGGCACAGGAGGTCTGAAGGCCGGTACTGCCCCTGGGGAATAACAGAGACAGAAAGAGAAAAGGTTAGCAATGCTAAACAATTTGTGTTTTATCCAGCGTAAATGCCAAACATTTATCAACAATTCCAGCTTCCTAAATGGTGAAGAATTTCCTGCTATTTCAATATATTGCCACAAATTAAACTTTGTCACAAGTTTTCTGACATTTTATCAACTAAGGAACTAACCTAAAAACTTTGCTATTTCGTGCAACCATAGTAACACCATTTCCACACTTTACTTTTTGACCGTTTCAAGTCAACAGCTTGACAAGTTGTAAACTGAACCCTGGGGTCAGGATGAGGGTTGAGACCTGGATCAAACTCTGTTAAGGTTCTTTGTTTGAGCTGTGCTTCTCTGTGTCAGGAGTGTTGCATTGTCTGCAGTGCCGAGCAGGAAATGTAAACACACCAGCATATTGTAGTGTATGCTTGTGAAATGGGTGCAAGTCTGTATTTGACCTAACATTTTGGATGGAAAGTAAACCAAGCTGAACAAAAACAGCTGCAAGGCACAGGAAAAAAAAGAACGAGTAAGAGGTTGAATGAACAAAAAGGGAGAGGAGGAGTAGGAGCCTCCATTATCAAGGATCTGTGTTCTATCACACAACTCCAAACAAATACAAACTGCTGAGAAGGCTCTGTAAACAAGCAGGCGCCTGCAACAGGCTCGCTGCACTGCTTCAACACACACACACACACACACACACACACACACACCAATATTTGTAGTTTATATGACATTAAACTGTAGGACAAAGACTCAAGCATTTATGGAACACCCTTTATATACACAGCTGAGGTCAGAAAGTGCCGAATGATTAAGCTTAGAACAGAAAAACACAGTTGTCGTAAAGAACTCAAAATAAGCAAGACAAAGGAAATACCATCCCTGGAAAATATTGTTATACAAGCTCTCTGACCACAACCCGTCCGTCAGTGGGCCTATATGGAAAATATGCTGCCTGTTTTCACATGCAGAACTAGATGCCATGCATATGGACTTTGCTCATTCACAGCTTGAAAAATAAAAAACAGAGGAATTTGTGGAATACACTGATTGGTAGAGGTGGCATGCTCATCTGCAGCTGTGTCTGGCACACAATATCTAAAGCAGCTAAAAAAGAAAGCACTAAATATATACACTCATGCAAAAAATGTAAAAGCCAACCCTAACGTACAGACAGCAAATAGAAAAAGGAATTCAGAATGAAGCAAAAGATGCATGCTTTAAGTGCTTCTGCTAACAGATGGACAGCGGCGGAATGCTATGCATCCGTAGCTGCAATGGACACAGAAGCTCATCGGATGCTGCCTCCTACAACTGTCAGCACAATTAGCTTGACACTCTCACACTCTACCTCACCTCTATAGACTCCTTCAACACGGCATTGAGACACACCTCTACATGCAGAAGACACACCTGCCTGGCAGTAGAAACACAGAGAGACACACATGCTTCCTGCTACAGGCTTCTGCTCCCTGACACCTCAACTCAACCTGAAAGCGTAGAAGGACGAAAGAAACGAAGCAGAAACAGACGTTTAAAAGAGAAAAAGTTGGATCGAAGAATGAAAACACAAGGACGGGCCAATGGATTATTATTCAGTGCACAAAAGGAGTTGAGTTTTTGTGTCTGCACCTTGTATTTGTAATAGAAATAAAGTGGATTCCTGATTTCTGCAAGCCTGTATTTTGTGTTTACATTTCAGAATGATATACGCAGCCCTGAGCTGTAAAGTTTCAGACAGCAAGACCTAGCTAACCAAAATGAGACACAGAGTCTGGTCATGGCACAGGCACAATTCCTCAATTCCCCCCCTGAAAAGGAGAAAGGATGAAAAGTATGAGAGGACACAGCTATTAGTGGTCTGGACAGAGGAGAGAGAAACGAAGAAAGAAGAAAAAGAAAAGCTTGGTTTGCCACCACTTATCTGTCAACTTATTCTCCGCCTCACTGACCACTGCATTGTCCGTCTCCCCTCCCCCGTCAATCAATAACCCCACTGACCTCATCAACCACTACAATCATACTCTCTCTTCCTGTCTTGATCAGCTTGCTCCCCTCAAATCCAAATTAGTTACTTTCTCCCACTCTGCTCCATGGTACACCCCTGAACTCCACCTCATGAAAGCCCATAAACGACAGCTAGAACGTCTTGTCAAGAAAACAAACCTGACAGTTCACCGCCAAGCCTACTCCGACTTCCTCCAACAATACAAAGACGCCCTGAAATCTGCACGGTCCACTTTCTACTCTGACCTGATCAATACCAGCTCCAACAACCCCAAATCCCTCTTCTCAACTGTCAATAAACTCCTTGCCCCCCCGGACACAGTCTCAAACTCGTTCACCACTGACAAATGCAACCTATTCCTCTCTTTTTTTCATAACAAAATCATCTCCATCCACAGCAGCCTTGTCACCTCTCCCACTTCACTTGATCCCCCCTCTCCTCCACCAAACCCTCTGAACTTTCCCCCCCTGGCCCACTTCTCGCCCGTTTCCCCCCTGGACCTGCCCAAATTCATCACTGGAACTAAAAACTCCACATCCTGCCTGGACCCCATCCCCACTGCCCTCCTCAAAAACTGCCTCCCTGTTATCGCCCCCCTCATCTCTAACATCATCAACACTTCCCTCAGTACTGGCTGTGTCCCCTCACCCCTCAAGCTCGCCTCTGTCTCCCCCATCCTCAAAAAACCTGGTTTGGATCCAACCTCCCCTCACAACTTCCGGCCCATCTCCAATCTCCCCTTCATATCCAAAACATTAGAACGTGTCGTCGCTGCCCAGTTGAAAACTCACCTCACCTCCAACAACCTGTATGAAACCTTTCAATCCGGATTCCGCTCTCATCACAGCACTGAAACTGCTCTCCTCAAGGTCACCAATGATCTCCTCCTCTCCTCAGACTCTGGACAAGTCACCATCCTCATTCTTCTCGACCTCTCTGCAGCATTTGACACAATCAATCACTCCATCCTCCTGTCCCGCCTTCAATCCTCCATTAACATCACCGGCACCGCCCTCACCTGGTTCACATCATATCTCACTAATCGACAACAATTCATCAAGGTCAACAACTGCACATCACCCACCGCCCCCCTGTCCCATGGTGTCCCTCAAGGATCAGTACTTGGCCCCCTCCTCTTTATCCTGTACCTCCTCCCCCTCGGCAACATCATCCGCCGCCACAACCTACACTTCCATTGCTACGCCGACGATATCCAACTCTACATCTCCACCAACACCACCGCCACCACCACCCTCCCCTCTCTCTCCAGCTGCCTGGCCGACATTAAATCCTGGATGAGGAAAAATTTTCTCCTGCTAAACTGTGACAAGACTGATCTCATCCTTATCGGACCTAAATCACTCACACCATTTCCCCACCCCCCCATTACCATTGATAACACCACCCTATCTCCTTCTGCTCACATCCGCAACCTCGGTGTGATATTTGACAGCAACCTCACTTTTGAACCCCACATTAATCAGATCACCAAAACTGCCTATTTCCATCTCCGCAACGTCGCCCGTCTCCGCCCCTTCCTCTCCTTCTCAGCCGCTGAAACCCTCATTCATGCCTTCGTCACTTCCCGCCTTGACTACTGCAATAGCGTTCTCTTCGGCTCCACCTCCAAAGTTCTCAATAAACTTCAATTCATTCAAAACTCTGCTGCCCGACTCCTCACCCGAACCTGTTCTCACGACCATATCACACCCGTCCTGCGGAACCTCCATTGGCTCCCCATTTCACACCGCATCCAGTACAAACTGCTTCTCCTCACCTTCAAGTCCATCCATAATCTAGCCCCCTCTTACCTTACCGATTTGCTCCTCCCCTACACCCCCCCCAGGAATCTCCGTTCCTCCCACACAAACCTCCTTTCCATCCCGCACAGGACCAGCCGGCGACATTGGGGGGACAGAGCCTTCGCCATTGCCGCCCCCACACTCTGGAACTCACTCCCCCATGCCCTCCGTGACTGCACCAACCTCACCACATTTAAATCCCTTTTAAAGACTCACCTTTTTAGATCTGCTTTCCTTAAGTGATTCTGTATTTTATCTTGAACTTGTTTACTATCTACTGATTTTAATTATCTGTTTTGTTCTATCTTATTGTATTTTATGTACAGCGTCTTTGAGCTTTTGGAAAAGCGCTTTATAAATAAAATTTATTATTATTATTATTAACTTCTTTTATTTATTGGATTGAATGTGAAGACTGAGCTCGCCACTGACTTTCTTTATCTTCCCACTTATTTTTGCTTCCACAGGTTGGCTTGAAAGCCCTGTAATTCACAGCTACCCCTGCAGCTTCCTTGGCTCAGTCTCAGCTTTGCGTTTTCTGCTTCTGCGTCAGCTCGCTCACAATATCCATCTCTTTATCTAGCAGTTACTCATACCAGCAGAGAATGCAGTAATGGTTTCCTGAAACTTAGATTCTTGAGAGGGAGAAGAGTGACTGTGGAGTACAACAGCCAATCTAATAGCTGGAACTTAAATGGTGTATTACTACAAATCTATGCTCCTGAGTGGCTGTTAGCTCAGCAAGTGGCGTAAAGAGGCCACAGGAAGGGACGGCGAGACTCTGTAAATTGCCAGAAAGCCATGTGATAAGATTTGTGTGTGTGTATAGATGTATGTTTTTTGCTTGACAGATGCCTGTGGTGGCCCAGAATAAGGCTTGTCAGACGAAGAAAATCTTTTTTTTTTTTTTTTGGTTGGTCCTCCTGTCTTCAGAGGCCCTGTTACTCCCTTTATAACTGCTTAAATTCTCCCACACAAACCAATCCGTCACCATCCCTCCATCCTTCGCTCCTCTCCGTGCTCAGGCGGATATGGAGGTGATGCCGATGACTGACAATCTCTGAAAGGCTCACTTAGAGACACAGAAAGAGAGATGGAGGATACAAAGAAAACTAGTGTGGAAAAAGGAAAACATGTACAAACTTCAGTGGATAGACTTGGCTGCCATCAGAGGTGTGAGAAATGAGCAGGAGGGAGATGGGGAGTGGTGAGAGAAAATTAGGTGCAGATGAGCAAAGGGATGGTATTTAACGTCACTGAGACATGGACTGAGGCGAGCTGATGGAAGTGATAGGAGCAGTCTGAGTGCCAGGATGGAGGGGCCCCGCACTGAGAGAGAGGATGCTTGTAGCCAAGGATGAAGAAGGAGGGCTTGGAAAGAGATATGGGGGGAATCGAGATGAGCGAAAACAGACAGATGAGTGGAGAAATTTAGAGCTGCATTCAACAGTAGTCACATAAACAGGAAGAACTAACAAAATGAAGACTGAACATTTACAAGTGAGAGAAGGCTCTCAGTCATTTTAATCTGTTATTATGCAGCGTGCTTGTTAATGAATGTGCAGGGGTCACTGTTTATAGGAAAGCAATCTGCTACAGTGCACGTTTCCCAATGAACTGAACTTTAACAAGGCAGAGAGGAAAATTACTCAACCTCATTTGAATAACAAGCTGCCCCAGTGTAAACAATTACACAGCCTCAATCATCGAAGCTAAATAAACACATATCTCCGCAGGGCTTGACTTAGAGTTACACAATACATTGCGGATCTATTATCACTCTAAGACCCTCAGTGACACGGCATCACTCATTCTTTTCAGGCCACACAGACTTTACATACATACAGATAGCAGAAGCCCTGCTGTCAGAGTGAACTTTATTACCAACTCAGCAAATCAAACAGTAACTGTCACCTTGTTCCTCTCCTTTTTTTGCAACCTTTCCCCCGTTTCTGTCTTAGTTTCTCACACACCTCAAGATAGGCAGCAAAGCCCCAGGCCCATACCTATGATTTATATGAAAAGCAATTAATCAGACCCATAAATGGAGTGCTTCACTGCAGCCAAGGAATCCTCATGAAAATCTACACCTCCTTTGCCTTCTGTTTCTTTTCTTCCTCCCTGTCTGACAAGGAAGCAGACAAATGCATTTGCTGTGTGCAGAGTAGAGACAACTTTTATCAAACAAAGAAGTCTCCTTTATATCCCCAGGTTGTCAAAAATGTAAAACACTCGTTTCATTAAGCAAAACACACTGACAACACTCAAATTCTGACTGAGTATAGCTCATTAAAGTTTTAACATTTAGCTGCTGTAATAGAAAAAAAACATCAGTCCAGTCTGTCTCACAACACATCCACTGGAGCACATGAAGTGAGGTGTTTTATGCTTGAGGAAACAGTAAAGTGGGTTTGCGTGGAATATTACTCCCAATATAATAAAATGCACCAATCTGCTCACATGCTAAGGTATTATCACATGCTGCACTGGAGAGAAACTTTCTGAGGATGAGATCACGCGCTGCTTTGCAGTCGCACAGCAGTGTCATGGTTCAAAGCGATCCTCTTTCAGGTCTGCCACACCAAAAGGCAGGAGGTGGACTTAGTGTCCTAGTAAGAGGGTTTCCCTGCCTCCATCTGCATTACTTTACACCCACATCTGCTGCTGATTTCCTGCTCATATCTCCATTTGAGTTTTAATGCACCCTGGCCCGGCTGAGGTATCACTGTATGTTTGTGTGTGCACAAGCCAGGCACTGTGCAGCGTGTGTCTTAATGCATTTTCAATGAGTCTATTCTCATGAACGCTATCAGTACAGCTAAAAGACAGAGCATTAAGTTATATGGTAATCTACTGGTCAACAGATAACACCTACCTCAGCATGAGATAGAGTGGTTCCAAGAGTGTGATGTAAGGGTGGTCACAGAATAGATGAGGTCACTAATGTTGGACCTTGCTCTGTTTGGCTCTGGCAAAAGACACATTATCCAAAAATAACATGCAATACAAAAAGGAGTCTGTTTTATATAATATAGTATGTCAAGCATGAACACAATAGTGAATGGGATATTATGTCTGGATTACATATTGGTCAAGCACTCTCAGAAAGAAATGGACAACTGACCCAAACAGACAAATACGGTCACAACATGTCACATTTGTGGTCTCGTCGCAGCATTTTATTCAGCTGGCTGACACCCAGAAAAAGCCTGAATTTGGAGGGTATACAAAGAGACCTAGTGTGACCCAGAGCCAGGCAGACCTAACTTAGGTTGGCCCGGGCCAGCACTCTGACCCAGGGTCACACTCAGGCAGCCTTTGCCAAAAACCAATAAACACAGGCCCTGATCCCTACATCCATACTCTCTCCCAAACATATAGCTCTCACAATACATCCCCTTTATCGTCTTCAGTCTGTTGACACACATACATTCTGCCCAGACAAGGGGGCATGGCCAGGGGGCCTCTGGCTGCTGATGGACACATGTAAACAGCGCAGCTCACAGAAACACACATGCAGCTAGACAAATTCCCCTAAAGCAGGCTGGACCAACAGCATCACTGAAAGACAAGTCCAAACAAGCTCAGAATCGTGGCCCATACAGGCAGACTTTCAGCACAGTCTGTGACAACATGCACATACGCATATGTGTGTGTATATATCTGCGTATTGAGGTCTGTGTGTGAGGGCTCTGAACACGTCTGGAGTCTGCGTTTGGGGAGATTTACGCTAACTGCTGCTGTTTAAACACTCGGGGCCCGCCAAGGCCTTTTCACCCTACTCAACACATTACCACAGGACGACCTTCAAATAAGCATCCAGGCTGGTAAGTCTCCCTCTTGGGCCCCAAGACAACCCCCACTATCCCTTCCACCCACCCTACTCTGTCCCAGCACTCCCTCACTGGGCTATGCGTCACGGCTCCACGGATGACAGGTTAATGAGGAGAAAATATTTTTACAGGATCACATTTCGACGAAGCCCCAGAGAACCAATGGCAGCGCTTTTATGGGCATCAGCTCACAGACTGGGCACTTTTATCTCTTTATCTCCTCTGGTCTTTATGGGCAGGCGAGCTGTTATGCCTGTCTGACACAGATCACAGATTACTGAGTAGCAGTCAAAGCCGCAGCCCCTAATCTTGGTCTTAAAACCCCACCTCAGACTTCTAACTGCAAGACCAAACCCAAGACCTCCACCCACACTTGAAGTTTACACATCTAGCTGCCTTTATGAGAGCAGCTCATTCCATCCAGTAGTGCTTATCAAAGATCTGAATGCATTCCCTTGCCAAGAAGAAACCAGGCGTTTCAGACAAAGTGGCGCAGCTGCAGCAGGTTTGAAAATAAATAGTGGAGAAGTTAATGGCAAGGCAAACACCACAGGCTGGCAGCTAGAGGGCTCTGGATCCGCTCAGCATGACACCATCTCTAAACTCTCATTTTTGCCCTTGTGACTTTCACACCTCCCCGTTGTTCATACTCTCCTTCCCCCAACTCTGTCCTTCCACCAGCAGTACGACTGAATCGCCTGACCTGACCTCTTGAACTCTGCTCCCTCAGACCCTCACCCTGTCAGCGCTCCTCCTGGGGGGTGCCAAGCAGTGGCTGCCCTCAGACCATGTTGTAACCTGTTAATGATTTGTTAAAAACACAACTGTGGCAAGGCAGAAGGGAGGGGGGAGAGATGATGAGGTATGAAAGAGAAGAAAAATTATCAAAAACTTTAAACAAATGTTTCTGCTGAGAGGTGCACTGTTGGTGGTCTCCTTTCGAGTTAAATCAAACAACGCTGTTTCTGTCAGAAAGGCTCCAATTTAAGACGGGGGGAGGGGAGAGCTGAAAGGCAGCAACAAGGGTTATGCTTTAGCTTATAAATTTCACAGAGAGGGTGAAAATGGGCCTGGTTGGATTGATCTTATTTTGATGGGCACAGGTTTTCAACGTGAGGATTGCTGGAAGGTAGTGCTACTGGCATAGCAGAATGAATACCTCCTACAAACCGAAAGTATATCGCTTCATTTCAGGAAAAGAACACACTCCAAGGAGAAAGAGATAAAAATAAAACTATTACAGAACACACATGAAAAAGGCCATTGTATGTTGCATTGCACTGGCCACCATACCTTTACACCATGTCTGTATGAGCCATCGTGACTTACTACATCAAGTGTGCAGATTACAAGTACAGAAATGGGCTCTTAACTACAGCAAAAATAGATATTACTCCTGCCTGTAATAACATTAAATGAACAAATATGCATTGTTGTGTTTTTATCTCTGAATTGAATCAGTTGAAAGTTTCTTCGGTCTGATCCCTTCCCTCTCTATCAATCTTTCATCCCAACCAGCATGGTGGCTGGGTTTCTTGAACAGTTGCTGAAAGAAGAATGGAAACAAAAAGAGGGAAAGAAAGAGAAGAAGGGGGGGTGGCTGTACTGTGCCTGGACCTGTAGCATGTGAATCGCAGACAGTTGCACATAAACACTGCTGTTCACTGCAAACCTTTTCAATATAACTCAACGAAATCTACCAAAGCAGGACAATGTTTATGCCAGGAGCACAACAATAATAAACAAAAATACATAAGAAAGCAATGCCCTCATGAACAAATCCATTGGTTCCCAAAAACAAAGCTGTGTACTGTAGCATGATACATGGGGATGAGGGTCTGTGCGAAAATAACCCACCTCGAGATGCCTCAAATTCACTCACTGTCACTCTTAATCTGCCCAGACGTTAAACAAGTGACACAGAGAATGTGAGGTCACACACGTACACATAACACGCTGTCTGATTGGGCCCCTTGAGTGAAAATAACATGCATGCAGAGTCCTGATAGCAGTGGCTTGGAGCCTTTTAGCATGTCATAACCTGCCACTGCGTACCTGAAGAGGAGACGGGCTGTTTGAGGGCAGATTCATTACATTAATATATACTTCTGGTTATAGATTGCACCAAAGTGATTTTTAAAAAAAAATGTTTCTTTTTGTCCCAGCTATTGAAGTTATTACCCAGTAATTACTGAGAAAAAAAATGACGTGCATGAAAAAACTTTTTTGACTGGATCATTGTTTACCTTTGAAAAACATCTGCGTGCAGGTGTGTATGTGCGTGTCCTGAGAAAATGAGGTCCAGTCCGTGTGTTGGGAGGCGCTTTGTCATATCTAATTGATGTCATGTGAACTAAGCTCGTGCAGCAGGTGACAGAAAAGCCCGGAGGCACACACTGATTAAGGGAAACATTAGCATAGCAGCCACGGCCTGAAACCAACATCAAATTCTTTCATCAGTTGTATTCTAACATATTCTTCTACACAGTGGCTGACACCTGGATGGATTAATTTCAGGTCCACTGAATTCAAAAGCCTGGGCCGTGTGGAAAACTGCTGGCCGTTGCTAGAGAACTGACCGGCTCCCTGACAGTGTTTGTTGTTTGTGAGTGAGGAGGAGTTGAGTTGAAAGGGAACGGAGGTGCAGCTGCCGCAAAAGGGCTCTTTAAAAAGTCAGAGCAGTACCGCCAGGAAACGAATAATCCTTTTTTATCTTGCCTCCTTTTCTCATTTGGCACACATTTTGTCACTCCTTTTTTTTCTTCTCCATCTGTCCTCTTCCTCCTCTTTTCACTCATTTTACTCACTTCTTCTTTCTTCTTCTCTGTGGAAAATTTAATGGTTTCCTGGGCTCAGAGCGAGACATTCTTTCACTGTGAACAATAATAACAAGAGTAAGAGCCACTTCATGTAACTCTCTCACTCCCTCACCAAGAGGATATAACTGGGCATTCTGTCTATGTGTATATTCTGTAAGTGTGTGTGTGTGCGTATGTGTGCCACACTTGAATAGCGCTCGAAATGTTAAGACCAGGTACTAGATTGGTAAAGCCAAGTGGGTGAACGCCTCATTTGCTATCATCAAAGTCTGCTTATTCAGAACTTACACAGACAAGTGCCTGGGCATACATCTGCAAAGAAATGGAAAAACGCTACAATATGGCACGGATCTACTCTTTGTTTTGGCCAAAGTAAGAAGTGAAATTCTATAAAATGAAAATTAACAGAACACCTTGCAAGCTGCTGAAGCTGGACTGTGCAATTACTAGAGAAAAAGGAACACAATAATGTGAGAAACACCTATGAGCTGGTGTGTACATTAATGCATGTTTATGGTTTTAACAGATATCATAAATCCTAATTCAGAGTTGAACTCAGTCACAGGCATTTAAGAAACTCTCTAAATTAAGGCAGCATCCAGATACAATCCTAGTAAAAAAAAAAAAAAAAAGGCAGAATTTGACTATGCAGTGACAGGCTTTTTGTTAATGAAGACTGACAAAATCTGAAGCCTGCATTACCCTTTCACTGGATGCACACTACCAGTCGAAAGTTTGGACACAGCTTCTCATTCAGTACTTTTTATTTATTTGTATTATTTTCTACATAGATTAATATTGAAGATTAACACTTTTTGTTTACGACATAATTCCATATGTATTCTTTTATAGTTTCGATGTCTTTAGTATTAACCTACAATGTAAAAAATTATTTAATAAAAATCATTGAATGAGAAGGCGTGTCCAAAGTTTTGACTGGTAGTGTACACTTTCGGTGTTCACATTTGACCACAACCCATCCAAACAAGTTGGAAATACACTGCATAACATTTCACGCTTACATCATCAAGCCAGAGAATTTAGCTCTCTACTCCACAAAGACTCTGTGAGTCTGACTAAAGTCACAAGAGGCGGATAATTCAGAAGACTGTTAGCTTCAACACATGAGAGGCATCATGAAAAAAGAAGAGTGGCAGAAGGGCCAAGACCTTTGGTCTCATTTAGCCTCCGACAGCTTCACCTTCTGCTCTCTACAGCTCAACATCAGAGGGATGGAGAGGGCAAGGGAGGGCCAAAGGACCAGGGACAGGAGCCAGGGGCAGGATGTCACGTCAAATCCTGAACCCACCAGCCAAACCAGTAAGACTCTGTGGGACGCTCAGTCCCAGCTTTGAGAACAAAGGAGAGGGTCTGACACTGGCCAGGCAGCCCCCTGTTCCTGGCTGGACTCCAAGTCTTCTAGGATCCTTTAAGGCTGCCCTAAAGGACCATGCCCAGCCTTTGGCAATGCTAAGAACTTTTCAACCCACCTCACATGGAGCTGTTCCCCTGCGCATGCAGAATGTGACCTAGCAATAAAAGACTCTCCTCCCACCTGAGAACTCAAGAATACTCCAAAATGGAAACACAGAAGTTTATGGCCTTACACAAACAAATCCATACAACCACGAGGATGTCATGACCGGGTGGGACAGACAAAAGAACAGCTCAGGTAGAGGCTCAAGAAAGTGTTACCTTAGTAACAGTCTTAAACTGCAGAATGTCTCTGAACACTATATAGAGGCATCATAAAAAAGCCTTTCACAATGCTGCTGGTGTCAGTTACATAAACAATGCAGTTCTATTGTTCTTCTGGGAATGAGAGTACTGTGTTAGCAACTATGTGAAATATCAGAGGAGAAACTGTTTTCAGATTCCTTTAACGTTCCTTTCAGCATTATGTATTAAATAAGCCCTTTAAATCTTTCACCAACATTCAGGTCATGTAGTGATTAACATAGATATTGAAATCACAGATCTCAAGTTTAAAGTTTACGTACTTGGCACTGTCAGACCTTTCTCAAAACCTTTCCATTCCACGTTAAAATCATGAAACAATAAACAACTAAATGTATTCTTTTCCCTTAGTTTTAAGCTCAGTTAGTGTTGTTTCCAAATGGAGGAGAAGAAATGTTTTTAAAAGTATCCACATTAGTGTGTATATGGTTTCAGAAAATGATGGGTACAGAGAGTTCCTAGAAGAAGTGGTAAGGGGAAAGGAGGGGTAAGGTGGGTAAAATGGAGAGAGGGAGTGGTGTTCAAGGGCCTTGAGTGGTGTCCAGCAGGGTTCAAGTGCTTGGTGTTTTGGTTCTTAAAGAAGCAAGAAGCAGGACTCAGATCCAGAAACGCAGCAAACCTTCAACACAATAACAGTGGAGTTTTGGGGCTCCCCATCTTAGTGCCTTGAACAATTCCACAGTATGTCTGTGCATTAATGAATTACTTAGGCTCATATGCAAATCAGACAATAGAGCGAGACAACGTGCATGTGCTAAGAGTGTGTGTTTCTGTGGGTTGTGAGAGCCCAAAGGTGGGAACTGGGCAACCTTCTCACCCTTGTTCTGTGTTCTTCCCCAAGGGTAAAATAGGAAGAAGTGGGGAGGTTGTGAACAAGACGCTGCAATGGCAAACACACAAGAGCAGATATGGGGGTTGGGGTAGTAAATACCAGTGCAAGGAGGGGTTAGGTGCTGTGGTAACCAAGTTCTCAGACAAACGCTGTGATCAACATTCAACACACATACTCACACACATAAACAGAGCAAACACACTCACATGCATTCCATACACAGACTCCCAAAGTGAGAAATTGGGCAAAGCACTATCCAAAGCAAGATGTAAATGGATAAAAAAAGATGTGGCACATTGCCATAATCCCCAACAAGACATCAGTCTCCCATGGGCAAGAACAAGCTCTGGGAACATCTGAATGAAATGACAGAGAAATAGAGGAATTAGTAGATGAATGAGAGAAAGAGGGAATGAATGGTAAATCTTGGCTAAACTAATGGACTTGGAAAGACAGCCTTCTTTCACCTTTATCCTGAAACTATAGATCTTTAAGAGGTGTTTGGTGTGAATGTGAGCAAGTTTGTGAGTAATGTACCTGGTGTGATGATGAATGTGCACATACATTATGAATTTGTGTTTAAAGTTTCTACAGCACATCAACTGCAGTGTAAAAATAAGTATATATCTGTGGAAGTGTGGGACACTCTTCTAGCTTCTGAGTTACAGTTGCTGTCACCAGTGTGACCTCTCCCTCAACCTCTAATGTCTTCTGCAGCCTTGTCCTCCTCTCTCCCTTATTTTCTCTCACAGTACCTCTATGGCTGTACTAGCACTCGTTATTAAATCGACATACTGAGTAAGAATCAGTTGCTCAGGTTTAATAATTTTGGTTCCATAAATATTTCACACTTTTTTACACTGTTCTTTGCATATTTAATATGGCCAACTTCAGTACGTACGAGAACATTTCAATGTTTTGCACCATAAATATTGCAGGTTATTCAAAACAGATCTTTTTCTCTACATACCCTTTTTTTTGCACTGCTCTTGCACATTCAATATTTGTTACCTCATTATGAATGGGTAGATGCAAGTATTGTGTGTGTTTAAATGAGCATATTCTGTAAATAAGTTAATAACTGCAGCAGGTAGTGACACAGTGAAGTAAGAATTTCATTGCACTGATAATTTATTATTGCATATGGGAATGTCTTTGAATCTTTAAATAACTTATGCCTGACATTAGACAAGAGTGAAAACAGAATAAAGTCAAACTAGCATTTAGAACATGCATTTGTTCAGTTTAATACACAAGCCCAAGCAAGCTATGTGTTTGAATGTGTGATTTGTCGCAAGAGAACCTTGGCCTTTAATTTGCTTTGCACTTTCTGAGAAACATTCTGCAGTGTGTCTTTGGAGGTGGCCTGTGACCCACCCATCCAATTAGAGGTAAGAAATGATACTGGTATTTCTTGTGCTTTTTCAAAAAACATCAACTTTTCATTGGGTAGGCAAGACAAACCTGGCTGAAATACCTTAAAAACTAAAGCTGGTAAAAAAAGATAAAAACATACTTAGGCTCCTGTTGTTTCCTTTTTAACCTGATGAATTAATATGCAAGTAATAAGAGGAATGGACCACTGTGGTCACTGCCCTAAGAGGTGAAGACCAGCTCAGGGAGGACAGTGATAGATGGAGGAACAGAACACAACAAGAATGTGGGAGGAGGCGTGTCATGACATTGACCTGATGTGCCATAAAACAGATGAACTGAACTTCTGTCCCACACACGTGATAATGGCACAACACAGGGCAGACTAACTTGCATATACACAGAGATTAACACAGACATCTCATGCAAAATGGTTGTGCACATCAATCATTTTACTTTTAAGATGGAGAAGAGCAACACAAATGTAGATGTGTTGCCATCAAGTTTATTTAAGGGCAGGGACAGCATTACAACATAGCAATAGTTTGCACAGTGAATGTGATATTGCATTTACACTGCCGGGCATATATTTGTACCTTGCGCAACAAGCATCAAGTGATGCAACAGTCCTTTTAATCTTTTGCTAAAGGTTTTAAATATTAAAATGTAATACTGGCATATTACCATGAAAAAATCTTTAAACTGATTGAAATGTGTTTGAACATATTTTTATCCAAGTATCATATATGTAGGTAATTTACGCTACTAGTGTGAAGTTAAAAAGGTGCTAAACATGAGAAATGTGTTGTACATGTCCATGTGAGATAATGTAACATACCTTGTACCGCATCTTGGGGCAGGAGTGAATGTAAAAGCCCAGGTAGTAGTAGGACAGTTTGGGGGACTGTTTCTGCAGCTGCCTGGTGAAAGCGATCTCCCTGTGGTAGGAAACACACAAACACACCTTTTCTTAGAGGTACTGTAGGCGCTTTCAAGCTTTCAGAAACATCACGTGTGTGCGGTTTGGTGTTACTGATTCTTTAGCCGATAGCTCACTCTAGCACAACTTTCTCTTTTTCAGTCAGTCCTTGGTGGAGATGCTGCACTGCACTGCAACTGTGTGTCAAATCTCACATGATGCAGTATCACACCTCACAATGTACATAGCAGTTTTGGTGTCAGTTTAAAGAATTATATCGTACACAGTATAATTAATTCTTCTAAGTGAAAGGAAAGTTAATGTATGCTAATGATAAGTAGTTTGCATTACGATTTAGTAGCAAATGTATGCATATGTAGTTAAGACTGTATGAGCTCCATCACAGGGATAGCCACACAATAACCCCGGAATTGGTGAAGAGGACAGAGGTGATTTTCATCACTTAAAACAACAAGAGAGAAAAATTAAAGGTGAAGGGGAACACATTAACTCAATTTACTATAACTAAGTGTATACCAACTAACCCAAAATTAGTTTTTCTTAGAGGCTAGTTTATCAGCAGCATATAAATGAGGATATTAAGAAATAAAATTGGTACTAGCAGCTCTGAGTAGAGCAGTGCCCAAACTGAGGAAGTAAACACCCACACTCAAAAAGGCAGCTTTTCTTGGTCTCATGTCATTACACAAAAACAACTGCCTTCTCTCTATCGGCATTGAGCCCTGAGGCAAAAAGAAGGTGGTCAAAAAGGAGGGAGAGAGCGTGTAAAATAAAGATTTAGAACTTGGAGGATTTATACACCTTCTTCAAATACAGTAAATGTCTTCCCTGCTTTATTTTTCCCCAATAGTTTCTTCCTTAATTGCATCCTTTTACTGAAAGCCTATTTTCCCCTTTCCTTCTGCCGTTTCCTTCACTATTCCATAACTAAATTCCAGCTCCTCTTTTTTCTCCCTTTTTGTTTCACTCTTCCTTCCACCGCTCTGTGTTTCACCCGCTTCAGTGAAGGGGGAGAATTCCCTTTCTTACAATACTTAACAGACAGAGAGAGGAGGTCTTAAGAGGCCTTAAAATAAAATAGATGCACTGAAAAATAAGACATGGGACAAAGCAAGCCAATTGAGGGAGGGGGAGAAACTGGGAGAGAGAGAGCAGGAGGGGAATATAAAAGAGGAGGGTCAAGAAAGAGAAAGGGACGGAGAAGAGAGGCAGCTAGAGCGAGGTGCTAGAAGGTCACCCGCTTGCTGCCAGGTTCCTGGGTTCCCATCCCCTCACCACAAAAGGGCCCGGCAGGCCTGAATTGGGGGAGGGGGGTCAAGAGAGGCGAGGGGCCCATTCACAAAAAGCCATGCTCCCCCCTTCACTTGAGGCCTTCACACCCCCACCTCCACCCCCATGGCAGCAGCTTGAGTCCGCCATTATCCCCTCTTCAACCATCTGACACTCCAGCACAAGCCAATTATCAAGCCCTCTGCTCCTGCACAGTTTCCCTCATACTGATGTGCGCACACACACGCACACACACACAAAACGGGCCCACAATAGTGCATACCGTGAGGTGCTTACAGCAGCTTTGCATGCATGTGGAAACATTTCATTACCAAACACTACAAGAATACTGCTGATAGCCAGATGTAAAATGCAGAGTGAGCTACCGGTGGTGGAAAATGTACAGAAGCTTATTTAACTGCATCAGTGTATGAACAGAGTGTACATAAAAAACTACTAAATTCCCAAACTGGTATCAAGGATTGAGAAACAGGATTTTTTGAGGGATCAGTCCTCATTGTGCAATGCCCAATCCATTTTGAGCCTCTTGTTTTTCTGATCATAAACAGAAAAACTTTAACTGTATTCTTTTTTGGAAAAATTACACACACTGTACAAAATATTATATAAACTAATCAATGTAAATCTGCAATAAATTTGCTTAATCAACAGATCATTTAAATGATCTAAAAACTAAATCTAGTCTAATACTATTTTAATGTAGGCTTACCACAGTCTACGTTTGCATTCTACCACTTTATTATGTTCAAAAAAAATATACATGTCAAAAAAATGTCAGAATGGGTGCCTCATCAGTGAACACTGAATATTTTGGTTCAGGATCAGGGACAACACAACATAATCAGGACATCCCCATAAGAAAGTGATCCAGGTTGGACACCAGCTGTGTTTCCTACACACAGCGCCTCAGGAACCTCATTATGTGCCTCTTTTCTTCTCCTCCTTCTGTCCTCAGCGCCAATGGCAGACACAGCCTGCAAGAAATCTCTCAACATCCCCCTCTCCTGTTCTTACTGCTGAATAACACGCATGTACACATAGTGGTTCAAACACACAGCACTACATTTGTTTTTTATATTTTTCTAATGCCTAACATACATATTTAATCCCAGCTGTAACATGATCTAAAATCTACGTGTGCTTTTCAGAATGATGACTGGGCAAATATGTCCTACAAATCAGGGCTCTCACTGAGGTACTTGTGTAAAATTCAAGAGCTTTTCAATGACCTTTTGTCACTAAGAAAAAGCTGGGTTCTGTTACATATTCCACATGTAATTCCTCTGTGAGTTTTAAAATGCTGTGGAGTGCACTTGAACATGGCTGAACAGCCGATGTTCCAATCCAACTTGGCTTGCTGTGGAGAAGGAACACCAGCGAATGTAATGAATATTTGCATTAGAGGGTTTGCGGAGGGGGCAGACACATGCATTCTGTACAGTAAGTTTTGGATGGAGCCCGCCAGGCCAAGCAGACTAGGGAGTGTCCAGGCCTGATCAAAGGCCTGAGCTCTGGTGTCTGTAAACAAGTAGGAGGATTTCAGTCCTGCTGGATCCCTTTTCCAAGGCCTCCTCCACACACCGAGCACTCTGTGTTACTCTTGGAGTCAGACTCTTAGAATAATAAGTGATGGGGGACTGTGTTCTTAGGATGGTCAGGGTGTTCCTTCTATATGAGCAGAGCCTGTCTGTGCTAACTGCTTAGGTGATTTAGTGTATGATTACACATACACACACGAATAACCACTCACAACTCACATTCTGACACCTGTACGCACCAACTTTGAAGTGTAGATCACCAAGTCCCCCACATCTGGGCAGAAATATTTTAAAAAGCCTTTCTCACATTATTGGGTTACATTTTACAGGAAACGCCAGATATGTGTGCTTGTAGAATATATATGCGTGTGTGTGTTCTCTTATTTCATCTTGGAGGAGAAAACTGTCGTCAGCTGAACCACAAACAGAGCACTGCCTCAACCAATCAAGTGTGAAGAAAGAAGTATTTTCCCGACCTAAAGTCATATGGCACTTATAGTATACAGTTCTAAAGATAAAACTTGGAAGGAGCAGAAAAGCTCAAGAATCAGGGAGAGGGCGGGTTAAGAGGAGGGCAAATATTAGAGAATGGAAAAGGAGGAAGAATCAAAGAAAGAACAAAGACATTAGGCAAGCAAGAACAAAGGAAGCAAATGATCAATAATGACAGGCAGAGCAATTTCTCTCTTAAACGGAGCTACGTGTTGCATTTCACAAATCGTTACACTTGCAATTTGAAGACAGACTGCAATATAATTGCTATAAATAATCTACATACTGCGTAGGCTGTAATGGCCTCTACATCACAGTTTGCATAATGTAGCATTGAATTATATTTCACAGGGAATCAGCTTAACTGATCTACAGAAAACTGAGGATTGTTCATTATCAAACTATAGCATCCTCTTTGTTACAGAAAGCAACTAAAATATGGTTCTGATTTTATGAAACTAGCAGAGTATCTGATGGTTGATTCCACACCAATATGCCATCAACAATCACCACCCATGGGAGGAAACTAAGTGCATTACTCAACTACTGTACATAAGAACACCTTTGAGTTAATTGTACTTTACTTTCCATTTTCTGCTACTTGATACTTGTACTCCACTACAATTCAGAAATGAATACTGTACTTGTTTTGCCATTGTTTAACATCTGAATCACTAATGGCTTCACATTTATGAGAGGGACCACAGCATTTTTTCAGCATTTTGATTTTTTACTAAATCTTGTTTGAGCAAATTACGCATATATGGCCATTTTTTTAATTTGACATGTAGAATAAAATTATTTTGATAGAATATCACAATTTCAAACTTAGATTTAATTAATTTTCCAGACAAAACTGAAAGTCACACGTGAGTAGCTCAAGGCTCATTGAAAATCGGACTATTCTTTCTGTTGTGACAAACTGTGTAATTTTGGTGATTTTTTTAACGTAATAGACCGTTCATGTTTTTGTACTTTTACTTAAAAATATATCTAAAGGCAGAACTTCCACCTGTAACACAGTATCTCTACATTGTGGAACTGGTACTTGATGAAGTACAACACTGAGCACTTATTCCACCATTGCCCCCACCATTTTTGAAACTATAAAAACTTTTTTTTCAGAATAACAGAAAAGAAATGATGTGATTTGTTTGGAAACTAACCTGAGAGCAGAGTAGGAGCCCAAAGACAGTGAGGCAAAGTCTGGGTGGTAGTACAAGTAGACAGAGGACACACAAGTAGGCAGAATATCAATCACTCCCACTGCCACAATGCGCCCATCCAGCCAGTACTGCTGGTGGAAGGAGCCGTAGCCCACCTCAGGCCCATCTGGAGAATATTCGGCCTGGAGAAGGCAAAGAGAGAAAACAGTGAGACAAGGTGGTCATTGGTCAAAACAAAGGTAGCACTCTTGTGTGCAGTATAGTTTGTATGTAAAACGTATAAATCACAGTGGAATAAGAATGTGGTATTTAATAGGAATTTTTTTTTTTTTTTTACTTTCTTGCACTGATCCACATTGTGTGTCTTGTACACACACACACACACACACACACACACACACACACACACACACACACACACACACACACACACACACACACACACACACACACACACACACACACACACACACACACACACACACACCTGTAAGATGGTGTATTATAACCCATGGTTTTCCCTGCCAGGCCTCACGCATTATGTGTGGGGGTGTACAGTAGCCTCACGTTCAGCCTGCTAATGGCTCCCAAATGTGGAGTGAAAGCAGGAGCAGGGTGGAGCTGGGGCTTGGAGGGCGGGGGGGGGGGGGGACTGGCCACAGAAACACTCCAGGAGAGGACTTTTTAATAAAAAGACCCTGCATGAGCAAAATCCATTTCACCAGGCGGTGGTGGAGTGTTGCCAAGCTTTCTACGTCTGCGCTCTCCATGTGGCATAAAAGAATGTGGGTGTAGGTGTGCGCCCGCATGTTTGAGGCAACCCCATTAATAAAAGTTAAGTTTCTGACACACATCGGGTTTCTCATAGGGATCCGCATGCTGGGTTTTTCAATCAAGTCACTTGACTGCTTTTATCACAGAGGCTTAGACTAGAGGCTGGGGGTTGGGGTTAAAAGTCACATTAAGCTGAGGTACTGGCTTATGTTTGTGTATGTGTGTGTGTTTCTTCAGTGCACCAGTAACAGGATCCTACTCCTTCACCAACATTCATCTGGACGCAGTTAAGCATTGCAGACGTTGCGAGTTATCACAACACTGAGAGCTAGAGCACTAATCCAGAGCACCACTGGGCCTGCACTCTGACCAAATTAAACCTGACCAAATAGAAACAAAGCACATCCACACACACACAGTCCCTGCAGCTCAGTGACCCCAGATGGCTGACGGTTTTCTTAAGTAGAGCTGGTAATGAAAATAAAGTTATATCCCTCCAGGCCAGGCCCTTGGACACCCAGGTCTGATTACTTTACTGACACAATGTATACCAGAGTCCATTTATTTTTGTGTGGAAGTGTATGTCCATAGCTTTGTAGAAAGAGATGATTAAACAGTCTGAATGCTGCTCCACATCAGAGACTATATGATATGAGATACAGATGATGAGGGTTTCTGACTTTGACAGACTGACTAGCAGGAAAAAAAGAGGGAAGATTTAAAAATAAAACTGAACATTTATGTGAAGAGCAGCTGGGGAAGTTGAAGGGTGACAGGCACCACATCTGGATCAAGCACAACGCTCTGTGCAGTTATGTGTGTGTATGTGTCCAATGCCGGAGGAACTGTCTCTCTGTGTAAGCAGGCAGTCTGTTATTTCTTGGCACCAGTTCCCCCAGTAACACTGGAGGCTTTGTCAGAGGCCCTGCTCTGTCATTTAGAAGCTGTAAGTAAAAGGAAAGAGCACGACGTGATTTTCCTTACCCCACTTCGAGTATACATGCTTGAACACATTTGTGCGAATGTGAAAGCTGGTGCAAGAGAAGTTAATGGCTGTCGCAGTTTGCATGCTTGTTTAAAAGTCCATGTTGTGTTCAAGGCCAGTCTTGTCTGACTGACCTGTGCACCACCTCAAACGACAGCTTAATGGTTGTGTCCTTGCCACTGTGACAACAATCTAAACATTCATTTGAACACTTTAAACCACCCCAGAGCTTCCCCAGCAGCCCCAAATCGCTCTCATATGGCCTACATACAAGGCCGCGTGAGCAGCATGCTCCAAAAAGCCAGGAGGTGGTGTACTGCGTGTTTGTTTCAATCTGCTTAGAGACACATTTGGGTAGATTTTGCTGTTGCAAAACAACAGGATTATGTGAATTTGCCAAGGACAAGAAACTAATATTTAAAATTGTATTTTAGACACTTCTGTTTCTCATTAAAGTTGTTTGCATTCACTGTATTCCTAATCCGACCAAATCCCATCCAAATACTATCCTGAGTTGTCCCAAATGATGACACAGAAAGGAGAAGAAAGGAACAGACTTTACTTGCAAGGTCAGACAAAGTTTGTAGCAACAATAGAAAAATGTCACAGATGCCTAAATATTTTAAAACACCTTGTTAAATAACAGGGTTTTGGCAATTATTGATTATCCTTTTTATGTGGTTAAAATATTATATAATCCACATAGTGTTTTGAGGACATAAAAAATGTGAAACTTGTGGTGTGTGACTTCATATAGGTTTATTCAGTTTATTTGCTATAAATAAACCACATATTACACCTATTAATTGCTTTTGGATGGAAATCAATGAGTAAAGCCTTTAACTTCAATTCCGTGCGAATCTACAACCCTGAGCTGTTAGCCCTACTGTAGCAATGATGCTGTTATGATTCTGGCGCCGACCAACAACAGATGTCTAACAAACACATTGTAACCTCTCTCCTTTCACTAACAAATGCGCATCCACCCACAACCATACAAGATCAAGTCCTGCAAGCAAGCAGTGTGTAGCATAGCTCCCCACTGTCAGTATACAAAGATTACATTTAATGTCTCCCATGTTGTAAAGAAAAAGTTAAGTATACTTTACTGGCTATCTCATTTAGAGTTCTGCTGCTGACTTTTGTTTTTTTGTTTGCAGCTCAGCCATATACAGTGGGGTCAGTGTGTTCACTACTATGGTATGTCAGCTGGTGCAATCCCTGCTGATGTGTATCTCTGTTTCTTTAATGAAAATTCTTATTCCCTTCCCCTGAGGGAGTCTCTGCAGGTAAAAAACACAGATGACCAAAACACAGAGAGATTGCAAGAGTGTTTCAGAGGACTTAATGCCCAAACTCAGTAACAAATTGTGCAACATCCATGTTAATGAGTGTTTGCCCCCTGGTCAAACACAACAGGAAGCTGTAAAACAAAAAAAAAATAAATTAAATAGGTGGATGAGCTCTTCGCAGCACATAAAACCCAGAGTTTCTCCAGCCTGTCAAATTAAGTGATACACACCTGGATGAGTCCTCATAGCTCCTCATGTTTGCAGCTACTAATGTGCTATCCTTCTTCACATAGTTCAAATGTGTTTACATTTTCGTTCTGTGTATAAATGTATTAGAAAAAAAATAGACAAACCAGTGGCAGATGAAGGTAATTACCACTGAGTTTCACCATAAATCCTCGTCAATTTTGGTAAAATCGAAGTCAGGCAACCTCAGTACTAATTAGCTGCAGTTGAATTTGTAAATATCCTCTTTGCATACACTTATTCAAATGCAGGCTTACATGTGAGCTCATGCACCACACAGTTTGCAGGTCCATGTGGTGAGTGTCTGTGTGTGTATTTTAATAGCACTGTGATTGGAGACAGATGGAGGCCAACACGCAGAGGTAGAGCAGAAATCCATGCATAATAATTCTGAAATGGAGAGTACTTGGAGAGAGACATTAGAAGACAGAGACTGAGATCAGAGAAAGAAATAAAAACAAGATGCTCAAGAGGAGGCCAAAAAAGAGAGAGCTCCCTTAACCAGACTAAGAAGAGGGGACAGCAAAGGCTGGAAAAATGTGCGGCAGTTTGCCACACTTCATATGTGCGCACATGTGTGTATGTGTGCAGAACTGTGTAATTCAGTGTGCCTGGCCGCCAGCCTTGACGAGGTGATAAAAGCTTGTTTCCTATAAACACTAATGACATTCATTAGTGAAGACCTGAGGGGGCCCATGGGGCAAAATGGAGTGACTGTGTTTGTGTCAGTCAGTTTGTGTGAGCTTCTGGACCTCAATCCTATTAAAGTGGCTGTTATAAGTGCCCATCCTGGGTCTAATTGCTGGTGTAATTGTCCTGACCCAACAGGTCCACTAGTGTCTGAAGCCTACAGCTCACCAGACCTGCTAGGTGCTCAGTGATGCCTGGCTGCACCTATATCTCACCCAGTGACCACAAAGAAAACCACAGCTTAACCATGAATCCTCTTCCAGATGCCATCATCATCCTTCATGTTAAACCACACAAAAAATATGTCAGTAAACAGAGCACCAGCAAAATTATAATAATTAATGCACCAGAAGTTGGGATCAAATTTTCCATGCTGCCTAAATAATCATTTCTTTTAGTTAAATAGGCCAGTAGCCATCTGCCATTTCCTAAATTGATGCCCACGAAACCACCTCATCATCCTGTAATTTGTAACACACCACAAAAAGTGAAAAGCAGTGGTATGTCCTATTCTGTCAAAGCCAGAGGGAAGGGCTGCTCTGAAGACTTTATGTTCAACACAGTTGCAATGCAATCTGGACACCACATTTCACCGTTTTCCTCCCCCAACACCCCCTTCCACTTAGACAGGGCTAAATTAAAACCCCTCCGATATGAAACAAAACCCCCTTCCCAAATCCCTTAACCCCCACTCAATCCAGCTGGAGGGCTCTTGAAGATATAAAGCAAAAGGTGGGTGGGTAGGTATGTGCTGGACCAGGGGAACCCGCGTATATCAATCCCCTTTTGAGAGTGTTTGATGAAGAACTAAACACTGAAACCCTGGATATTTTATAATCATTATCATCATCTCCATGACAGTAATTTCACAAGGAAGACCTCCTGAACGGGGGCAAATCATTCCAGGTAACACATGGATGAACAGAGACATTTAAAAAGGGCTTTTATTAAACTGTCAACAGGCCAAAGGAAATACATACCTCTAGTGGTGAATCACAGAGAAATCTCCGGAACTGTGGAGGGAGGCAGAGGGGGGAAACAGAGAGAAAAACAGTTAGTTCTCTGGGTCACTAACTCTTTTGAAAAGGCCTAAATGAAAACCATACACATCTTCTTTGCTGTCCTATATAGTTTATCCTTCCCCGTTTTCTCCTCGCTCAGGTGTCACATATCAAATGTAGCCCTCCATTCACTAAGGGGCATAAAAAGGAAGACTGTATTTACACAAATGAAAACATTTACCCCATCAGGCAAACCTCACAGTCCAGAGAGGACACAGTGACAGCTAAAATAAGCAGCGTTAGCCACGTCAAAATAGTCTATCTCTCAACACACCTTAAAACACACACCAGATATCAATTACTGGGGGATTTTATGTGTGTGGAAAAATTAAACCTTTCTTCCATTTTGTCGACTTTTTCCTGTGCTCCTTATTTTGTAGCAGCAGAGTTGAGAGCGGTGTGTTTACAGACAAGCTGACCTGCAGGGCTGGAGGACAAACGTAGCATGCTTCCATGTTTAAGGCCAAAACCGTTTCATAATGAAAACCAGAACCGCCACAGCGAAGAAGTGATGGACAGTTTTCGGTTTGAACTGCATGAGCACGTATCACTGTTTCAAGTTCACGTTTCACAAAGAAAAGCTACAATGCAGCTGTGTCATTCGTTTATAGACATGGTCAACTTTGGGTCCACTGTCTTACTAGGACAACAAAGATTTGAAACAGCACCAAAGCACTGTAAGCATGGACTGAGAGGGTCCAGATTTAATGAACAATAGCCAAGTTTCCATCAATTGTCAAGCAAATTTGAAGCAAACTTTTGAAATGTCGCAGTAATTTTTTTATAATTAGACTTGTTTCCATTAACTGACTTTGGCAAAAATAAACTAGGCTGGGTTGTGTCATCAGAAGATGACTGTACAGACTAAGTTACATTTGGTTGTAATATACAGAATAGAAGAAGACAAAAACAAAACCAGGCCTACAATCAAAATCACATACTTTTTCTTGTAACTTCAAGTATGTACTGTAGCTGCACTTACAAAATACGCACTACTTTGTCTGTCGCAGTCTAAAGCGCAAAAGGACCTGGCATCTGTCTGTGACCTCCTGGCGATGAAAGCTGGTTTACAGTCATTTGAGACACCGTGACGTGATGTAACTGCGCAGAGGATTGAGGGCCTGAATAGCCAAAGAAAACCAAACCAGCTTGCAAACTGCAAAATCCAACTGAATGCAGTGTAACATCTACTGTATGGAGACACATTAATTCTTGCTTTTGGTATATTATAGTACGATAGTATGGATATTGGAACACACATCAGCTGCTGGCTAAACAAACAAAACTTTGGCTATCTCTGAAAGAAACATGGAAATAAGACTTCAGGATTTTTTTTTTCCATTGGGAAGCATTGGAAAAAAGTTTGTTGTTATTGGCCATGGTTCAAGCTGTCCGGAAGTGCAGACAAAAAAAGAAACGGAACAGCTGACCAGTCATGTGAGTTAAATGTTTGCTACATCAAAACTTAATCCAAAAAAGTGTTTCCATCTCATGTCATAAACATAAACTCTTTTTCAGAAAAAACAGAAACACTAAAAAAAAAGTGAGCTTATAAAAGTTTTTTGCAAAATTAGGGAATTTTTCTATTTGCTTCCGCTACCTTTTATGAATGTAATACTTCAAAATGCCTATACATGTCCTTCATGAAAACTGAGTGTATGAGAGGATATGATTTATGTATTGTATTCATGTAAAACAACTCACAAAATAGGAGTTTATATGATGACAGTCTTCATTACCCAATAGCTCTGCCATTAACAATATATTTATATTGTTTAGTCTGTTTTATATTTGTTCTCCCATACTCAAAACATGAGTCCTACTTCAGTTGGACAAACATGGGCATACTAATAGTTATACTAATTAACAGGCCATTAACTGAGTTGTGCCGAAAGGTCAGTATTTGCCCAGTATTTTGACAAACTGATATATCAATCTGATCCAACTCTCTGTATTATATCCTGGAAGCTGACAGAATAAATCAAAGCCAATAAACACCATCCACCCATCATCCATACACCACTTAATACTCATTAGGGTCGCGCGGGGCTGGAGTCTATCCCAGCTGATTTAGGGTGAAGGCAGGGGACACTCTGGACAGGTCACCAGTCTATCACAGGGCTACACAGCGAGACAAACAATCACACTAACATTCACACCTATGGACAAAATCATGACAGAATCAAGATAGAATCATCAATGGGGTAAGAGGAAGCCAGAGTACCCATCTGTCCTTCCATTGGGCTCTACTGATAGATTTGAGGATTCATCACTCATGTACAATTTGCATAAACATCCCTTGTGTTATAAAGCAAACAGAGAAAACATGCACAGGGAGAACAAACTTCATGCAGCAAGATCCCAGGCCGGGACGTGAACCATGGATCTTCTAGCTGAGAGGCAATGGTGCTAACGACTGAGCCACTGTGCAGCCCCCCAATAAAAATCTTTTCTTTTTTTTAATCATAATTATTGTTATTGGAAAAACTCTGCCACTCATGATTTCATTCTGTCTTGACCACTGATAGGACTAGCTTTTCACAGAGTCTTGGCTCACTGATGAATCCAGTACATGTAGCAGCTCTGTATTGCCTCTACTGAAAGTGATATGTGTCTTTCCTTCTAATTGGAACCTGCATTCTCTGGAAGTTATTGGAAATTCCCACAAGCCCATCAACATTGTCCATGAATGAGTATATGCACAGCACTACAGCTGGTAATAGTGATGACTGCTGAAGGCATGGTTCACTAGGTGGGGCAGTCCTGGCTGAGGTGCAACTTTAAATCCTGCCAGTAGCCTGAACTCATCCAAAGGAGTGTGTTTCTCCGTTTGTCTATCACAAGCTTATGTGTGTGTGTTGGTGAAACTCTCCAACAAAGGAGAACACTGCATTTGAGGTTTGGCAGAAAAGTGCTTAAATCATGATGCACTGTTGTCTGTCTTTTCTATTTTACCTTTGACTGAAGCAACCAACTGATTACACTGCTTTTTAAACTTTTAAACTCCAGCTGGATTCTCATCAGAAAAGTGACTAAATCCATAAAATATTTATCCAGTCACAGTCATAAAAAATAAGCAAATCTGTAAATTATGAGGACGGTGTAAGAAGATTAAGGGTACGGAACTAAGAGCTTAAAAAAAAAATTCATGCTCTGCAAAAGTGCATGCAGTTCTTGCTGAAAAGTGTTGTTGAGAGCTATAAAAGTCTCACAAATGGTGCTCCCTGTGGTGCTGAATACTATATCAAGATGCTGCACACTGCCTTTACCCTCAGCTCAACCTCACACCAGGGTGAAGAGGAATGCAGCGGAAGAGGGGATGAACAGAACAGCTCAGACACAGAGCAAATAGGACTAATTCTTATTCTACAAATACTACAATCTCATTTTAACCTTACATTGTCAACAGCCAAAGGCACTTTAAACTTTTTGCAGGAACAGTCAAATAGCGACTAAATGCATGTAATTCTAACAATGTCAATTCTTTAAGACAGATTCACTTGAACCCTATTCACTTGGTAAACAGAAGAATACTTCCTGGATTTTTTCCCCTGCCCCTGAGCAATGTGGAAACAGTAGTGACTAGATCTGCTCAGTCGACAATGATCTTTGCTCATGCGAAAAAATGCTTGTCAAGTTCCCCACCTGTGTAACCATGCCAGTAAAGTGTAATTTTCCACTCCTACCTCTGCAGTGACTACTGCTCTGCCAGTCAACAAATTACCAACAGCAAAGCCTCCCAATGTGCAGTATTGCTCAAGGGCACAACTAAAACTTTTGTTTAAAACTTACACACACACATACGAAAACGAAATGGTTTACCAACAGAACAACAGCTGCAGCTATTAGATGACATCATTTATAGAGGCCATGCTACAAACGCTGGCTGCTGTGCGTGTGTATCTGAGAATCACAAACTGACCTTGTAGTAAAATGCTGTATTATTTGATTAGGCAAATATGTGGGTGTACATTTATGCATTAAAGCCTTTTAATGTATGCAAATTCTTATATGGATGTGTGTGTCAGCTCTGAGCACCTCCCTTCCTTAGTCCTTTCTCCACCTCCTTTACAACTAGAGCCTTTCTCTGGTGTGTCAGCCCTGCTTGGCTGACTGAGGTGGCTCTCCTGGAGCCCAGCAGGGTCGACCCCTCTGCGTTCATGAACAAACACACCACACAAGCATGTTCATCAATACAGACTGTGCAAGAGACAGACAGTCTAATGTGTAGGCACAGTCACTGGGCATGAAGACCGCAATGGGACACACGTGATTACAAATCTCTGCCTCCATCTCCAATGCAGCAACACATATATGCAGCCATATCCAAAGTATTTTCTGGAACGCCTGCATCTACACATGGAGTCCATCACTTCCTCTCTAACTCTCCCTTTCTTATAGTAAACACTCATCTGTGTACGATTAGGAGTGCAAGCAGCCATCTCAAACACACACACTGCCGTGCCTTCACTCACTCACATACAGTACACATAAACACACACATCTGCTTAAGCCTAATTGCTACTTAGACCTCTCGTCATTGTGCTCTTTACTCACTCAAATTGCTGTACTTGTTGGAGCGACACAGTGCCTGTATTCACTCTCTAACACTCTAAACAATTAAAATAACCCAAATACTTGTTCTTTTCCCTTTGCTAAACTTCTGCTAACTGGATCATTGTTTATTTCAGAGCGTATAAAGGAGCCCCAGAAAATTAGCTGCATTGCAAAGCTCAGTGGACAAAAACAAACAAAATGCCTCAAGTTCTGCAATGAGAGGAGTTGGGTAATGCCCTTTCCTTGGCTGTATTGAATGTCTTTATTGTGCATAACCATGCTGCTAATTGCCTTCAGATAATCTGTGCCAAAAGTTACTTTTCCTCATTCAGTTCTTCCATTTTAATTGATGAATTTCATTGCCATTTCTAAGCTTTTTCCATATCGTTTTTTATTCAAGTGTCTCAGTTAAGGTCCTGGCCAAGAAGAGTAAATACAGATTTAACAGGATTTGCTTTCCTGAAAATGAATGCCACATGTGCAGGAACTTAGAGTCATAGCTCAGCACAACAGTTAAGATCAATAAGTGTGAGAGAGAGAGAGTGTGTGAGTGTGTGTGTGTGTGTGTGTGTGTATGCACAATTGTCTAAATAATTGCCAGTATGTGCTCCAACCCTTTCAAGACACGACGACTGTATGTGGACAGAATAATGTCTGGCTTGCCTCCAGTCATGGTATGACAGGAAATGCATACAACCCTAAACAAGCAAAGCCATTCCCCTCTAGGACGTTGTACTATCTAATGGTTGTACAATTTTGGCAGGGCAATTCAACTTGCACACACACACACACACACACACACACACACACACACACACACACACACACAAAATTTCTCCAGTCACCTGGCTCTGAGCCAGGATGACGGTAATCCAGACTCTGTCCCTAGGTAATACTTTAATGGATTAATAAATACCTCTACAAATACTAAATGACCCAACTTCCTAAGTAGCAGCAGCAGGCACCAAATGGCATGGCACCAAATTGTGCCATCACCACATCAACAATGTGTTTCCCCTTTTCTTTATGAATGCCACAGGACAGAGGGGAGCTCGAAGCTTCTGGGAAGGAAAAAGGCAAGTTTACCAGGAGCTTGACGGGCAAGAGAATAAAATCAGCAGTGTTTAGTACTGTGGGTTCTGGGAGTGGGTGTCACGGCAGTCCAACTAAGAGGAATACAATAAAGCCAAATTTGTTTGAGTGGGAATAATTAGGGCCTGGTCTTGTATAAATTAACTGCAGCAAAACGGGTCCTAAAAGAAACACATGAATCACATTATCTCAGGTTAGAGAGAACGTCCAGCAGTTCTGCACTCTCTGGATTGTATTGGCTGTGTGTATTAATTGCAACATACTACCATATTAATTACAGTCCAAAAACTTAGCAGTATTGTTTAATCCACAGTTATTTCATTTATATACACTACCAGTCAAAAGTCTGGACACACCTTCTCAATCAATGGTTATTTAATTATTTTATACATTGTAGATTAATACTGAAGACATGAAAACTATAAAAGAACACATATGGAATTATGTTGTAAACAATATAATTCCATAAAATAATACAAATAAATAAAAAGCATTTAATGAGAAGGTGGGCCCAAACTTTTGACTGGTAGTGTGTGTATATATGTATATGTAATACAGTTAATACCCTGCGCTGAAGTCGTGCACACAAGCACACACACAGCCACACGCTCCCTGTTAATAAAACTGGTGTTATGGCACTAGGAAAGAATCTGCCACAGTCTGCCCAATCTGACGGCTTTTATTTATTAATTACCTAACTTTTTACAAGCTAGAGAATTTAGTAATTTACTGTGGCCTGCTGGCAGGAGGGTGGAGGAGGAGACTGTTTCCAGCCCAGAGGGACAAAAGGCCTTCTCAGGTTGTCCAGCAGTTCCTGACTAGACTTTATTTTCTCTTCTTTTATTTATATATAATGTGGAGAAACTGAGGTGTGCATAAACATAGTTTATCACATAATTCACTATATTTACTAAATTCATTTTTAAACTTTACGAATCCCCATTTGGTTGAAGTTTCACATCCCCCTTCACGATTCATTAATGGACAGTGCTTCGCATTCAGAGCATATAAACTAGCAAAATGTTACAATTTACATTAAAAAAATAACATGTGGAGAAAACATTTTAATGATTTAACCAAGACCATTGAATGCTGCAATTCTCCCAGTGGTGCGTGGAGTGCTTGCATGATGGACAGCAGAATAAATGTATTAACTATTAATTTTCAAATTGGCTCACATTTTCATTACCAATTCCTTTCCAAGTATTTTAATGATGACTTAATTATTTATTTAGTGCAAAAATTCCCCTAACTCCCAACAATACAGTAAAACAATGACCACTACAATTTCCCAAAGTCCAGGATGACATTTTAAAATGTTTAAAATTAAACTACATAAAATAGGGAAAAGCAGCAAACAGCTGGATTAAGCGTGTGCAGCAGCTCCCTACCAGGTGCATAATAATAACCATGCAGTACCTCACTCTCACTACATTCGCTGGGGTCATCACCATGAATGGCCATCTGGTAGCGGGCGTACAGCGCCGCCGACTGCTCATAGGACACCGCGAATTGAGGGTCCTCAAAGTTCACCGGCACTAGCCTCACCTTCAAGCACAGGGTGTGGAGGGAGAGGAGGTGAGGGGAGGTTTTACAAGGATGGACAATGATTACGAGGACAGTGAGTAGTTAGAAGACAAATGTCAAAGCAAGAAATGGGACAATGGTGGAATGGACAGCGCAGGAATCAACAGTGTGTTACACAAGTGCTTTAGTATCTTAGGACTGACATCAGTCTCCTAGTCCTTGAGGCCATTCAGTAACACGGCAGGTCTGCTTTGCGTTTCAGACTTGATTTAATCAGACTGACGTACACAAAGGAAGCACATATATACAAGCAAACAAGTGGATTCTAGGAGACTGATGGTGTGTTTTTAAAATAATAGGATAATGAGAAACTTGAGGATGAGGCTAGTGCACTGCCCAGCGTTTATCACAGATCGCTCAGAGGATGGGTGATCCAAGATTCAACAAAGCGTCTGTGCCTGCGAGGTCCAGAGCAGCAGGAAGTCCTAACTGTGTCTGAACGGATCACCTAAGCTAGATGCATACAGGCTCTTGTCTAACACAACCGACTCCACTCAAAAGGGTATACAAGGCAGAACAGACTGCACACACTGAGAAAATTAAAATCTCATTACCACTACTTATCCTAAATTAAAATGAGATCCAGTTCAGACAAACACAACTATTGTGGTGTGACGGCAGACACAGACGAGGTAAATGTGTGAAGGTCGGGAGGCTTCTGCCCCCTCCCTGAAACTAAAACAGCCCAAGACTAACTGCCTGGCCAACCAAGGGCCAACTCAGACACCTGGAGAAACACCGCTCTCAACCATGGCGTATGGAAACATTTTCCCCTCCATTTCCTCTCTCACATTTATACACATACTCTCTCTTCACTGCTAACATCCTAATTCACTTTTTTCCATTCATACAGACATTTTAAGATTTTCTCCCTGACTCTTGTTTGAAAGTTTGATCTATTGATTCCAATCTTGTCCTACTACTTAGATATTTATGGTTCAGCCCTGACTTTTTGTTCATAAACAACAAAAATAACTACAATCTTAAAAATCTACGAAAAAAAATACTCATTATATACTTAAAAAACATATTTAATGATGATTAAACAGGAAGTTCTAATTGACATTCTGCATTAACTGTTATCTGTGTAGCATCCGTTTAAAAAAGAACAAGCTCCAGCTCTTACAGTAAAACAAGTTACTTAAACTACTTTAAAATAAGAAAGAGATTAAAGCAAGATAAAATCCTTTTGATGCCTTTATAGGTACCCAGATATGCCGACCCCGTCCCTCCCTCCTTTCCTGGGTACCCATAGAGGAGGTTGACCTATGCCTCCCACCCTCTGACCTGGCTCTCGGAGGGTTTGTCAGGAGGGTCCTTGTGAATGGCCATCTGGTAGAGTTTGTACACCTGGTAGGAGGCGTCGAAAGAGGCTTTGAACTGCGGGCTAGGGGGATTGGAGCGCACTAGCCTCACCTTCAAAAAGAATACGGGCAGACAAGGGTTAACATCAAAATGGAAAAAGTGCTGAGAATAAATAAGCGGTGGTTAAAAATACCCAAAAGAAAAACACATCACAAATCAAAGAAAGAAAAGGTGTGAAAGAACTGTGAAAGGCAAGAGAGACTGACATATGCACACCCTCTTGTTTAAGTCAGTAAGATTTTAACAATTTTACAAACAAAACACAGCATAGTTTCAAGGTTTTGCTCTGTAGATTTTACTTCTAATACTTTATCTCAAAGAAGTGCTCATTTTCATCAATGGTAGCTGTTGTTCTTCTTATATGTAACCTAATGGGAAAACAAGTGGGGTGTGTTATGTCCATCTCCCTACTGGTACAAAACCAAACAAACATTTCTTGTCTTATTATCAACTGAATACTCATGCTTGTTCTAAAAATAAACAAATAATCATTACCCTATTTGCTGACGTGTGTGTATGAGCCCAGTGCTTCACCATGTCATCTCAGAGTAGTTTTACTCTTGTGCAAAGGATTTTTACGTAAAGTTTCACACAAAAAAGTGTAAGCTCTAAGGTTGCTCCATGTTTTTTTCTCTATTTTAATTCCTGCATTGTTTACATCCATGTTAAGTTGCTAGAAATTCACTGTCTTATTTGACCACCAATTGTTGGACATAAGAACAGCGTGAAACCAATGACTATGAATATGAATTGCTCATTTGCATGCTAACAAAGCAGGAAACAAAACATTGCTGCAGAGCAATAATAGTGGTAAAAACAGATCTGCAGGATTCTTTTAATCCATGTTTTCTATAGTTTTAATATAGACCAATCGGCCGCAATATTAATAACACCTGCCTAATATTTTGTAAGTTCCCCTCACACCACCAAAACATCTGACTCATTGAAGCATGGGAACAGAGCCCATAGAGGTGTCATGTGGTGTCTGGAACTGGGACGCTGGCAGAAGATCCTTTGGGTCCTGTGGGTTGTAGAGTGGGTCCTAAATGGATTGGATTTATTGCAGCACATTCCACAGATACTCGATTAGATTGGGATCTGATCAGTGTGCTTCGTATTGCTTTAATCATTCTTGCAACTTTATGATGATCTCTTGCTTTTATTTTCTGTATATCTAACATTAATGAACATTAAAACCACAGTCCATGTTGAGCTAAGCAATCCAAAGTAAGCAAAAACACCTGAAAATAATTTATTAATTATTCCTAACAAATGGTAATGACGAGGGCATAATGGACTTATTATGCATCAATTACATATGTATTTACATATGCATTTATATATGTAAGTACCATTTATAAGTTTCCAGAGTTCAATTCTTAATGCTGTCAGAGAAGTGCTAGAAATCAAATTTAACAGAGGGGATCAGGAAAAGCCTTTGATAGAAAGACTTCTGAAAAAGAAAAATTGGCTGACTATGGCTCATGTCACACAAACTAAAAAATTGACATTTCTCATCCTCAGGCCCTATTTAATGAAGCGCCTCTTCGTTTGGAAGCTTTTGTTGGCCACAGAGGCTGTGCCATATGATTCCCCTGGAAGGACAGGATAGAGGGATTGAACTTGGGGTTTGTTTGACTTGGACCGAAGCAGGTCTCTCTCATATGAACACTTGGGATCTATATCCTTTAGCCAAACAGAGATGTTGGGCTTCTTGCACAAGGGGACGGTGCTCAAGTTCAGTCTTTTTTAATTTTGTTCTAAATCTAGAGATATATTTTTGATAGGCTGAAATCAGTTTGGTAAACCAACACTGCAGCGGGTAGTGGAAAGCATGGAAATGAAATTTCCAAATCTCATAACGGCCTTGAAATTTAACACCAACAGTCTGATACCTAACATATTTCAGAAGTTTCAATAAACTTTAAAGTAAATTAACTTTCGCTTAACTTATTAAAATGAACCCTGCAGTTTATCAAGGATTTAGTGCTCTGAACCTGGGTCAGCAAGACCTTGCTGTGTGCTATTATGGAGGAAAATAATAGAGTAGCTGATTGCCAAACCACTGGAAGCTAGCAATAGGAGACTTAAAAGAAAAATGCAATGAAAATATCAGAAAAGTGTAGAGACAGTTGACAACACTCTTGAGGGGATAAGTGGGTGAACAGTCCCACAGCTTCCACAAGTGCCTGTATTATGTTATCATACTGACCCCTGGTGGTGGCAGATGAAATCCCTGCTGTTGCAGGCACGCAGAGCTATCCACTGAACTGTACACACATCTAAACATATCTTCCCTGTCACTGTAATAAAGTAATAATGTAACAGGTTTCAGATTCTATGGGAAATATGTTACGTTTTAGAGAGCGTAAAGGTCAACCTATGGCACTACCAAAACAAAGAGATGCTTAACCCCCAAATTCCTCTTTCCTGTCTGTATTTATTTTCACAAGTGTTAGATGTATCCTACATAGTTTTCTCATTCATCAAGTAGTGTGACATCTTTAACAGATGTGTTTTTGATGAATCTCAGCTAGACTGCATTTAATTACTTCTGTGTAAACACTATAATCTCATAGTACTGGTGTGAAAACCCTTTTAACCAGAGAGCTAAGTGAACAGAACAGAAGCTCATGTCACAGACACATTAGATACATTAGATACATTTACTAAGCTACTTATAATTCTAATTGTTCTTTAGCCAGACTCTGATGCAGTCTAGCCACATGTTCTTTTAATAAATAGCTAATTTGGTTGACCAGAGGCCTCTCTCAATTATTTGACTTGTAAAACATGCAATTAACCTTAATTTGCAAAGGATAACCTTGAGTGCATGTCCACTTAGTGAAATTGAATCATAATTGCAAGCAAACAAATTAATCCAATTGAAAAGAGCTGACTGGGAGATGGGCATGATGGTGTAATCTCAGGGGGCACAGAAACAAGAGACAGGCAATGGTTGGTTCAATGCATCTGGCTCAAATCTTGGTCAAGGCCAGGAAAGACATTACTCTACCAACCTCAGCTTGAGGTTGCCAGACATCTTTCTACATTGTTCTTTTCTCTGCCAAAGGTTCATTTCCATGTCTTCTCATATTGACTGAGCTGGGTGCTGTGGTTTTAATGTCATCAGCAGTGTAATGCGACCCAGTTTGTGTGGTGTGCCTGTCATTTGGTTGAATTTGAACTAGGAAGAGGTGGTTTTTCCACTCTGCTTTGGCCAGCTATCCTCTCCACACACATAAACACATGGTGAAGTCACTGGGGCTACAGAAGAGTGCTCTAGGAAACCAAATTCTCAAGCTAGCTCGATCCAAACATTATGGAGACTGAAAGCTCAACCAAAAACACTATTTCTTATTGACAGCTAGATTCATCACAATAGGCTAATATTTATTCCAATTCACATAAAAAGAGAAAAGAAAGTACCTACTCTATATTTGTGCTCACCTCAAGGCAATGAGAAGAGTTTTCAGGCAGTGACTCATTGATGAACTCTTCCAGGGGTTTGGGTTGGTTGGTGTGGGTAGGAGCGGGATGGGCAGGAGAGACAATGGAAGAGACCCCATCAGTATGTTGTCTCATCTGGTCTTTCTGAAGACGTCGTTCCTTCCTCAAGTCTTTGGCCTTCCTGCATATTGGCCGGCTAGGATCAGCTCCCATCCCTGCACCCCAGGGAAGACAGGAGGGGGAGACATGTCAAAGCTTTGCAGAGACACTGACTGAAGAAGGGTACCATAAAACACAATTTTTCACCTATGTTCATGTAGGAGACAGGGTACAGCCTTTTCTAAAAAAATTTCCTGGTGAGAATATAAAAGAAAGAGAGGTAATTATTGAAATCAGTTTTACTGTTGGGCAGCCTCCCGACTAAGACTTAACGCTATGCAAAAAAAGATGGCAACTTGAGCTGCTGTTACTGAGTAGTCTTAAGTTTGAGGCAGATTTTGTGAGCATTGGACCAGTTTCCAATGGATTTGCTGACCCCTCTGGGCTGCCACGTTTGCTTTAGTGCACACACTGCCTAAGAAGCAAATCTCAACAAAGAACTTCATGGAAATTATTGTCTTTTTTGAGTGAAATCCAAGTTATTAGCAGCTAGCTAGAGTGTATTTTATGAGGCACCAAAAAGCAAAAACAGAAGACATAATAAAAACAAGGTGTTTTTTTTCCAAGAAAAAGATTACAATGAAAACAGATCGGGGCTGCCAGGTCATCATACCTGAGGTTGTTACTAACAGAACACACACACACACACACACACACACACTTTCTCTGTAGCGACTGAATCTCTGCAAATTTCCTTCTATCTGTCCCCCTCCTCATCCTCCCCTTCCACCCCAACCTCCTGGGCTCTTGCCAAGCCCTCCAGCTCTCCGGGCATCCCATGTCAACAGTTTACACGCCCACATCCTGTTTGGAGCAATAAGGAAACGAGAACAGTTTCCTGCTTGTCTTGTTGCCAGCTGCCACCATCAGCCCACTCACTAACTTTCCCCTCTGATGATGTCACGAAGAAGAGAGGGATGGCTGGTCCTGACAAGGAGAAGGGAAACTGAGGTCCTGGCCGGTGATCACAAGCAGCAATCAGCTTTAACTGACTCAAGGTCCTTTATTTTCTACTGTAGGGCAGATTGTATCCTGTGAAAAGTAAATATAGACCTCAGTAGAAACTATGTGCAGATGCTGGCTCATTTCAATATATGCTTTATCTTAAAATCATAACAGATTTGAGTTGTGTACCATTAATTGTGTTCTTCTTGTAAATAGTTTGTTTCTGACTCAGTGTACATAGGAGGCCATACATGTGGTCACACAGAAAAGTGTTTTGCTTCATCTGGTAGTGTCTGTTTGCTGTATTGGTCTGATGGTAAATGACTTTGAGGGATAAAGGGAGGGATGTGTTTCTGAGCAAGTCTGCTGGTATAAACACACAGCCTTGGCAACTACAAAGGGGTCAAATATTCTGTCAGAATAAACACAGTAAAGGCAGTGCAGTGCGGTCACAGAGACAATAGGAAATACAATCTGGACTTTGTTTTATCACACTGACTCAACCACAGATACAACAACCCTTTTCCATGGTTACTCTGTCCATGTGCCTCCCTTCCTCTTACTACACTCTCACTACAAACACACACTTTCTCTCTCAGTCTCACACACACAGATCCGGGTACTCCTGAGGACAGCCGTGGTGAAGATAAAGTCTGACAGACAAGTTCCTGTGGAAGAAAGATGCTCCTGCTCCAGCAGTTAGCACTTCATAAAAGCTATGACAGCCTCCTTCCCTGCTTCCCGAGCATGAATATGACTTTCACAAGACACGCTCAGCATGAACTGTCTAGAAATGTGCCTAATAGTATGGAAACACACACAAAACAAGTCAAAATGTATTTTCTGTAGGAGGACGCCTGTGTACCATTCTCTACTGCAATTAAACAGGTTAAGCTTACAATTTGGTACCGACTTGGAGTCAGATAGAATTAATCTTCTATGTAGCAAACATTGAGAGTCATGTTTTCTTAAGTTAGAACTAGAACCTGCCCAGACCTATAAAGTACAGTCATAAAAGTGCAGGAAAGATATGTCCAGGTGTTTTCTGTTGAAGGTGAATAAGGGGGGAGTGGAGAACCACTGGCTCACCGTATTAAATCCTCCTTGCTTCCGCTTTGTTGAAAAGCCTGGTTATTTCTGACAGTGACGAAAAGGAGTGCAATGCTGACACAGCCGTAACAGTAGAAATTTTTCTCTGTATGTTTATGTCTGAATCTGGATCAATCTGTGCCAGTACCAAGCTTTTCTGCTCCAATCTACGCCCATGCCTTTTACTTAATGACTGTGGGTGCTGTTCTCATTAGACTTTTGAAAGGAAAGAAGCAGCTGAGGCATGAAACACGAACAGTTGTTAGAAGTGCTGCTTCCTGTATCTAATGGGAGTTTATTATCACTTCACTATGAGTGTTATTAATTCATTACTCTGAGTTGGCAGTGGGGATATCCTGTGCTGGAGAGTAAGGAGGAGAACATGACAGATAAGTCCAAACCAGACACTCTCCTTCCTTCAATCACCAAACTGCTGTACAGCGGAGCCTGTTACAAGGTGAACAGTGACACCTGCTGACAAACAATGGTGCTTTAGCTACAGCAGAACAGCGGAGAGAATGAGGCTACCTTGGTCAGGGGAGAGACAGCATGAATTACAGCAGCAAGACAAAGGCCTCGCTACTAAAAGGTACAGGAAGCTGTATTGAATCAGAATGGAAACTTTCTACAAGTCATAGACTAAATTTAGGATAATTCACTATGGCTAATACCCTGCCTTCATTATTTAGGGGTCGTGTATCGTATAAACTCCTGACTAACTCACTGAATAGTTGATTTCTTAGTTCTGGATAAATCTGTCCATAAATATAGACATTCAATTGAAACAAATTACCTAAATTAGATCATTTCTGTCTGCCACTGTTTTCTATTGGATAATACATGCATTATATTTTCTCTACTCAATTATTGCAACACACTTTACAGCTGCATCAGTGAGAGCTCCTTTCACTACCTCAAACTGTCACAGAATATGCATTTACTCTGAAAGTCTATTAATTACCTTCAAAGCATTACATGGCCACATACAAAATTCTATTAACAACCTTTTGTCCCAGGGATTGACTTGAATCAGTAAATGGTCGATCAGACTTTTGCTGTTACAGGACACAAACTATGGAAGATGCTTCTTGAGATTCGACAGCCTATATCTTTTAAATCTCCTCTTAAAATGTTCTTTTATTGAAGTGTTTTCATGAATATTTCATATATGACCACGTTTTATTATTTCCCTTTTCTTTTCACCTATTTTTTATGATTTTTTTTTTTTAGAATCTCTGGCTGCTTTTGTTGTCTTTACTTTTGTTGATGTTTTTAGTCTTTTAAATTATTTTTGTTTCTCTTAAGCACTTTGTAACTTTGTTCCAGAAAGTGCTATATAAATTAAGCTTGACATATTATTACAATTCTTTTTTTAAGTCATTTGTTTGCATAAGCCACAGCAAATCACCTCACATTACAATTAAATTAGACGATTAGACTAAATGAAACTGGACTGACTTCAAAAGTTCCACTTGTTGAGACCAAGATGGTGCTTTCCAACTTACTTGGTGGTGAAATAAATGTTACAGTGATTGACGTTTTGAGAGCAACATCAGAACTGAGGTGCTACGATGCTCCTGAGCACCCAGTGATACCTAATAATGAATATTTAGAATGATCACTTTGTCACCACAACATTATTTAATCTGACATTATGCACTTGTAGCCATACTCTTTCCCCCAAACACTCAGCATTGAGTGGTTGGGGGATTCAGCTGCTGCACTGTCACATTCATAATGCAACTGCAGGAGGTACATCTTCCAAAAGCAATTTAAGTTTATGGATTCACTAGAGTTACAGCTAATGATTATTATTATTTTAACTCTCAATTACTGTCACAATTATTTTTTTGATTTTTTTTTTTTTCAGTAAAACAAAGACACTGTGTGGAAATTTTAGCTTACAAAACTCTACATCTCAAAGATGTTTAGTTTGCTATCAAATTTGAGTAAGCAAAATCAATAAATTCTGATATTTCAGGAGCTGAAAATTGGTATTAATGCTAAGCAATTATCAAAACACTTGATCAATATTTGTTTGATCAATTAACAAACTGTTGCATCTCTAGATTCATGGTAGGCCAGTCACAATTATTACATCAGCATCTGATTGAAGTTATTTGAGCTAAACGCTATTATTTTTCATGTTCACGCAAATTGTTTCCATTCACCTGCATAAAAACAGCTAGATGAAACAAATGTCATATTTAAGTCACCTACATCATCTTTCCCTGATTGCACACTTTTCTATTGTTGAGGCTTAATGACAACCATTTATCTTGAGGCATTTAAGGTCAAATTAGTTTTCTGTCCAGTGATAATTTGAAGAACTTCCATACTCATGAAGCTTTTGGCCTTTGGAAATGTCTACATTTAACAGAGCAAATCTCTGGTTGTGCTATAAAGTGTAGAGCTGACTGTAGCTGACCAATAACTGGAGCAAAAAATGACTGATGTCAAAATGATGCAACAATTACTACTGATACTGAAGAAAAACATTTGTAGTAATAATCAGAAGTTAAAAAGTAAAAAAGAGAAAAACATGTCCCAACTGACCCAAAAAAAATTTTATCCAATGACCCAAAAATATAAATGTCAACTAAAATTCCATGATTGTGACCTCCTGATTAATGGAAGAGAAAACATAGAGCTGTCCTGGCAAAGGAAAGCAACAGTAATGGGCAAGGTGTTATATGATTGGCGATTGTAATTCCATCCATCCATCCATCCATTATCTATACACCGCTTAATCCTCACTAGGGTCGCGGGGGGGGCTGGAGCCTATCCCAGCTGACTCGGGCGAAGGCAGGGGACACCCTAGACAGGTCGCCAGTCTGTCACAGGGCTACATATATAGACAAACAAGCACTCACACATTCACACCTACGGGCAATTTAGAGTAATCAATTAACCTCAGCATATTTTTGGACTGTGGGAGGAAGCCGGAGTACCCGGAGAAAACCCACGCATGCACAGGGAGAACATGCAAACTCCATGCAGAAAGATCCCGGGAAAGCCGGGACGCGAACCAGGGATCTTCTCGCTGCAAGGCGAAAGTGCTAACCACTACACCACTGTGCAGCCCGATTGTAATTCCATTACTAATAAATATCTACTATTTTATCACACTAATTTCAGCACAGTCAATAACAGCACTGATGGCTGATGGCTATCATCAGCCATTTAAAAGATAATCATATATTTTTACCTGGTTTAGGAGCTGCAGCTGCTGTTCTACCATCTGGAACAGACACTGGATCCTTTTGTGATGTTTCTGAACCTGTAGGTGCAGCATCCCCTGCCTTCTTCTGACCCTCTGTGATAGTAGGACACTCTGCTACTTCCTTCTGAATATCTGTGATAGCGGCACACTTCACCTCCGAGTGACAGACTTTGCTCGGTTCCCGTGGGCCTGCCTCTCCACACCCTGAGTCCATTGGCTCGCCTACAAGAAACACAATCAATACTGCTTACACTGGAACAAAGTGTACTACAGAGCAACAGTACCAGCACTGCTTTGGGTTAGTGCCCACCTCTTACTGTAATGTCAGCTGCACACTGTGATACAGACACAGTCCCAGTGCTGACTGCATATAGAGCACCAAATATTACACATGCATTAATAACTACTATACTATTAGACTGCTAAGATACTCTCACCATCTTCCTCTCCTTTTGGCAGTTCCCCTTTGGAAATGAATTTGCTCATCTTCTTCAGGATTTTCTTGTGGGATTTGGAAGGCTGGAATTTCAGTGCATGACATCTTGATAGGGAATAAGAAGTAAAGGTAAAGGGCAGAAGAAAACAACAAATTAGTATATATTTCTGCTGAAATCTTTCAACAGGTTATTGTGCCATATCTATCAAACTACCAGGGTTCATCCTCATGTGTTCAGTGTCTGTCTGGTCTTATCAGATCACAACAGAAGCATGAATCACAACAGAAAACTCTGATGAGTAAGTAAATACAATCACCTGATGGTATACTGTGGACAGCATGTCTTCTTCAATATGGGCTTATAAACATACTTCCCACTTCTGAAAAGAAAAGCATGGACAACCTCTATTGTAAAACACATTGTTACTGATATGAAGCATCCACGCTATTATTGTAAAAACTGTATTTGTGAGAGGTTTCAAAAGGTCCATATGTAAGTAAGAAAGGATTAGAGGGGAAACAACTCACCTTCTCCATCCTCGATCTATGAGGTCTTGGTAGTCTTGTACTGTCATGGTGTGGGACCACATCCCTGTAGGAAACAAAAGAAACATCATTTCCTCAAAATATTTCATTGAATTCATACAACTTTGTACATTGCTTTAACTAATCAAAGTCAGAAAAACACTTTTGTAAAAGCCCTGTTGCTGGTGAAAGTCTCACATCCAAACTAGAAATCACAGTAAAGATCAAGTAATCCCACAACACCGTGAGGTCTGACGCAAGTGAAGTCTCCAATAAGGGACTACACAGCCTTAAGCTTCTAATACATATCTGCACATTGAATTTAAAAAAAAAAAAAAAAACTATTTAAAGAGGAAGAAATTCTTAATGAGAGTGTACCAAATAAAATCTAGCTTGATGAGAAATTAATTTAGAAAATGTCAGAAAGGGGTTTTGAATTAAAAGCTCTTTTCACGACTCATATAAAGCTCAAGAGGAAGCATGTGTACAAGCAAGGTGCAGTTTATCAAAAAGCAGCTTGAGAGTCTGATGGTAGGTTCAAACTTTTGTTCCAGCGAAAATCACAGCATCCCCAAAGAAGCATTCCCACAGTGCTTTAAAGCCCCAATGGAAACATACAAATTTATAATTTGTAGCCTCAACAGATGCCTCTTCCCAGAACTGAGATCTGAGCTCCCCCTTTCAACTCCTGACCTTCCCTTCTGCAACCATACATACACAGTCCACACAAGCACGCCACCCAAAATGCACGTCTCTATGGCAAGACAACGATCAGTTTACATCTAAGACAACCAAAGGAAATGACTGTATAGCAGTTCACACAACACACACCAAGTTTGCACTGTGTATAACAGTTCATGTCCCAGGAGAATGGTGCTTGGCCAAGAGTCCACAGAGACAAGCAGACAACATGGTGTGATCTATTACAGCACTGAAGCATTAAATGGTAGATGAATGGCCAACAGATACAGCAGCAGGACCGCAGGCTTTGCTTATTACAGGATTAACAGGATTCTGTGAGGAACGGATATTATCTTTACTGGACCACCAGTTAAGGGGCTTGTAACCAGGACACTTGTCTAAAAATAATCCTTTATATAAATATTACAGATAAGATATCAACATCACAAACACCACGTCTAATCATTATAAGATGTCAAAATATTTGGTTTTCCATGTACTGTAGTCAGTGGTGCATCTAAATATGCCACCGCTTCAGTATCATTACGAACATTTGAATGTAGCAGTGAATATGTTTTTCACTCTCATAAAAAACTAAACAAACAGTAGAAAATCAAACACGACAAAATTTATACTTATTTATATGGTAGTTGGGAATACAACTCAGCAACAAAACAGATTATTATACCGGCAATTTAAAACCACATTAAAGTATACACTGTTAATCCTCCAACTGAAAACAGAACCTTTTAAGAAAGTAACAGAAAAACACCAACTACAGAGTGAATGGAGACATAGTTGTAATTTTCAGTGATGACACTGAGCTGAACAAGAGCTCAAGAAAATAAGCAGCCTATAACTGCAATTTAAGATCCTTGGGGAGTTATGTTTCACCACCACTGATTTAGTCTCTAAGTGGTTTCTGACCTATGACCACAAGTTTATGTCACAAAATTCTCATGACGTCAGCAATTACAGAGACGTCACGTTGTCATATGAATTTGCATTAAACCAGTATTCTGTATAGAAAGCACTGATCGGGTTTCAGCTGGAATATACAGATTCAATAACACAATGCAAATCACCCCTTTCTTTTAACTTTGAAAAATACATTTGGAAAGACAGGACAGGACCAATGTAATGGCACAACAACCAAGCAGCAAACACCTGTTAAAAGAAGAGCCTGATAACTAGTGGGTTATCAGGCTGTTGTCGAAAATATAATATGCAAAATTATTTCTGGAGTTAATAAAGACTCACACCACATGGGCTGGATGTGAGCGCAACAGCTGCCATTTCCACGCCACAACATAAGCACCTTTCCATCATTTACACCTGATCCATTCTTCAGCCTCCACTGAGACGTGACAGACACAATGACACAGGAGAGGACAGATGTGTTCTGTAGTCTGGAGTCGCATTTGTTTTTTTATGTGACAACACAGTTGATAACATCACTGTGCTAATCACACTGAGGAAAACACAGTCTTATGGTGCACCTGCCTAAAAAATCAACACTACATTTACTCATCTACCTGAAAATTACCCCATCGATCATTGTTTGTTGAATCTCAGTGGCCTAAAACAACAGATTTCTATAGTTGCAAATCTGGTATGCCTTCACTTAACCTGTATCCACAGAGGAAAAGCTTAATCTTTAAACGCTCATTCTGGTTACTTACAACAGTTACACAGGCAGTAAAGTCTTCCTTCTTCCCCAGAACCTGAAGTGCCCACATGATGTCACCTTATCCAGATTACCACTCTTATCTTAGATTAGACAACAGCTCTCGTCTGCAGACTCTGAGCCCAATTGCTCATTGACTGCATTAAGATCTGCCTGAAACCTAATTATAGTCAACCTGTTTCACCTCTGATAACCTCAACTCAATGGCACCGTTCTGTCCCCAACAGAAAATCCCTTCCCATCTTCTTACATGGCTTCTTTTTTATAGCTCTGAAATGCCGAAGTTCTTTTAAATTACAGTCTTCAGACAGAACATTACAGTACAACACTGTACCCTTAAAGCGCTGCTCAACTGTCTACATTTGTTTTTAGTAGAATGCTTATAAACTTTTCATGTTTCTGGCCCTGGACTTTTTAGAGACTATTAAATCAATCAATCAATTAATTAATTAATCAGTTTCATTTACACAGAGGCTGCCTTTTAATTCTAAGGAGTGTAAATCTGCCCTAAACACTACGGCCACCAATAAACTCTTAATACTCGTTTTTACTAGCTTCATACCTATTGCAAAATGACAGCAATTTTGGTATATGTGATATTCACACTGATATTCTTCTGTTATTTTCACCTACAGTATAAAAACGAAAGTCAAAGGAAGGCTTCGCATTTGACAGTTATACACTGTGGGAATTTGACAAACAGAAATTCACGTTATTCAAACCATGTTACTTTACTTGGAAGGGAGACTAGGCCACAACCACTCACAACTGGTCCAGGAAGAAAAGATTTCCATTGCAGCTAAGCAGAGTCATTTCCCATCAGCTTAACCCACAAACAGAAGCCAAAGACACACCAGAAATCAAAATAACTACAAAATATTGAAAAATGAGTAAGTCTTGAAATGTGCCACTATGATTTTTAAGCCTGTGACTGTAACAAAGTTGCATTTTTTTAAAGATTACATACAGTACATATTGGAAACATCCTGTCTTCTGTGTCAGCATGTTGGGGAACCTCTGTCTCATATTTAGTCTCGTGTTAACACTGCTGCTGAACTTCCCTGGAATGCACCAGAGGAAAAAAAACCTACAGCTAGTTCTAGAAATGGGACTAGAAAAGTGCTGTATCTCATGCGTCGTTGAACTACTCATTATGGCCACAGTCACACTGTGTCCCTTCCGTACGTGGCTACATGTAACAATAGTTAAAGCCCTGGAAATACACAGCAACACTTCCTGCATTTGCTCGACTCCTCATATCACAGCACCAACAGACAGATATACTTTCGCTCCTGAGGACAACAGCTTTGTTACCTTTTCCTGCTCTACTTGTAACGTTGGTGTTCATTAGCTAGCTCTGTGCTGGTGGAGATGTTAACAAGTCTTCCGCTAACCTCTTAAGGTTGAGTCTGAGTAAAACATTGTCGCCCAACAGAACAGTTATTCAACAGCATGATCATTCTCTTAGCTAATTTTATTCTACGACTGTCTTAAGCTGTTTCCTAGAATGAAGGAAACTGGGCATTAGGATGCTAATGGCTAAAAACTAAGCTAGGTTATGACACTGAACAATATAAGTAACGTTAAGTTAAGGTTAACTAAAGTGTACAGTCTATTAAACGCAGTGGCGCGTACAGCTGACATAATGTACTCAAATCTACTGACATTAAGATTAGACAGTGCCAACATTAGCTAGCCTTGGTTCCAACCTATTCCAGCAAGTAGACGGAGCTAGGTCGTTAGCACAAGCCTCATATCGTCCGCTTCTTCGCTACTTCATGATACACTTACCATGAGAAAAGTTTCCTATTTGGTTTTTACAGTAGCCACAGCGGTAGCCATCATCCCCGCCGAAATATTCTACAATAGTGTAAGACTTGTTTCCTGCCATCTTTCATAATCAGACGGCTGACAGCAGCTGAGTTTGCCAGGTGACCTGGGCAGTGCTGCTGGATACCAAGCCACGCCCACAGGCTAGACGTCACCGGTGCTGCGTCCATCAGCAGTGGGAGCTTTGAAACTCTCTCTGTTACGTCGGTCTTTGTATTGTAGAACTGGTTTAGTTATAATTTACAGTATACAAGAAAGCCGGTCAACCCATTTGCAATCTCGCTTATACATCAAATGTCAAAGTAACGTCATCTCCTACAAGTGGAGCATTTCCTTTTACAAACATCAAAAACAAATTCTCTAGGACTAGAGGTAAAATACAGGACCCAAAGTAGACATTTAATGCAACAGTACAGTAAATACACTTGTGACCACAGACTGTATAATACATCTTTATTATACAGATTGTATAATTGGATAATAAATCTTTATTATACAGTCTATGCTTGTGACCACTGACGGACAAGTTCTAAAATCTGTGATGACTAGAATAAAGGTGACTACATTTGTGATTTCCATTTCAACTAATTGCATGGAAATGATTAGAAAAACAGCTGGGAACACCACAGCTTTCAGTTTTGGACCTATGAGTTGTGTCCATCTGTATGCCTGCATCATGGCTCCACATGGAAAAGAATTGCCAGAAGAATTGAAAATCAGATTATGAGACTTCACAAAGATGGAGAATATGATGACCAACTACAAATCAGAGTAAACACAGTTGTAGCAGTAATCAGGCAGTATAGAAGGAGTCATAGTACCATCATCTACCTAAAATTTTCGCACAGACACTGCACAATCTAGCTTTGAAAAACAGATTAGCAAATGCTTCAAATTTGGCTGAGGGGTTAGCAATGGAGAGTTGCTGTGACAGCTGAGACAGTGTTAAGGACGGTTTACAACGCCAGCCTCTATAGATCTTCAAGAAAAAACCCTTGCTTGCCGTTGAGTGCAAAACTGCAAGACGAAGCTTTGCTGAATAATATGTAAAGAAGCCTAATGAATGTTGGGAGCATATGCTTTGGTCAGATAAGACCTAGATACATTTGTTTAGCTCAGATGTTTTCAGCATGTTTTGCATGGACCTGGTCAGGACAACCAATGTGAATGCATTGTCCTCACAGTGAAGGACGGAGATCAGAGTGTGATGGTAGGAGTCTGTATGAGCGCAAAACTGTTATGGAGTTGATATTCATAGATGGTACCACGAATGTCTGTGGATATACCAGAATACTGGATGACAAGATGACTCCCAGTCTGCAGAAGCTTGATAGAAGAGGATTATTCCAGCCTGATGATAATCCCATACACAACCAAAATCACACAGGAGTTTCTAAAAACAAAAAAAGTGAAAACTGTGACCTGGCCAAGTAGGTTGCCTGATTAAATCCAATAAAACACCTGTGGGGTGTTCTAAAGAGAAAGATAGAGCAACACATCCCCTCTAGTAAGAAACAACTGAGAAATATTTAATCTGAACAAGGACATCTCCCCAGAAATGTGTTTAACACTGGTATCCACCATGATGAGGAGGGCTGAGTGTCAAAAAAATAAATGTTGAGACTGCAAAAATAAATGCTATGAATCTCAGTTGCGTACGATGTACTGACTATTGTTGCATTTAATTGATACAGACTGCAATCTGAAAACAGGAAATCTGAACTGGTGATTATACATTAGAGAAAAAACATATTGGTCACTGTAGAAGTAATGCAATTATTGTAAGATATGACATTTTGAGAGTTAAGTGATATCACACATGGGTAGGCTCACTTCACTTCTGTTGTATAGCACAGGTATTCTAAAGAATAAACTGAACCACTGCATTGTATACAGATGCCTTCAATCGTTGAAATTAGATTACAAGGTTGCACAATGCAAAAGTGCAGCAGTAGCAATTATTTAAGAGTAATCAATATTTAAATGTTCACTTTCCTTAATTACACATGGCAGTAATTGAAATCAGACAATACACTAAATGCAATTGTAAAACAATGAAAGTATGATGAGGGTTTTTCAATATTAAGGATGTGACAGATAAAACACAAACTCATTATTAAAGAACTGTACAGCAAATTTATTAAATTATCTGTGCAAAGAGGAAGAACAGCAAAGGAAATCTGAACCAAGATCCAGCACAAACAGCACTTGCAGTAACTTACAAAAACTCCAAGGGAGAGTTTGTATGTAGAAAAATAAATTAGAAAATCACAGCTGGGGCAATGATTTCTTTTTTCTGGTGTTATAAAAAAAAAAAAAAAAAAAGACCTTACAGTGGAAAGAGCTTTGTCCATGTTATGTTTCGCCTGTTACACTGTCAATAATGTATAAGGAAATTTGCTTTTTTTCATTTTAGCACAATACATTTTCCTCTCAGCAGTTATTTAACAACCAGTCACTGTCTCAGGGGATCGAAGTGTGCCTTAAAAACACATTCCCTGGTTGACTCACAGGTTCACAAAACCAGGGACTTAGTGGAGTGACACAGGTAATGAAGCAGCGACTAATAGGTTGACAAGCCACTGACATACTTAAACTGTTAAATGAACTCAGGGTAGACAACTGTTACTTTGACTTCTGTTGATGGCTTTTTTTGGCAACCTAATTAAAACTCCCATGGGGGACAGGGATGTTTTCATGAAGATATTTCATGCTGCCTTGCTCTGAGAAGTCAGCCACAGTGTGTCCTTCACCTCGAAGAACCCATTTGGTGGTGAGAAGTCCCTCCAAACCAACTGGACCTCTGGCATGTATCCGTGCCGTGCTGATTCCAACCTCAGCTCCTGCAAAAAAGCAGCGAGAAATAAAATTTTCTACCTACAATTCTACAGTTTCATTTAGCAGATGCTTTTATCCAAAGCAACATACATCTGAGAGTAGATACAATACAAGCAAGGATCTAGTCAGGAGAAAACAACCCGGATAAGTGCCATAAACCAAGTTCAGTGTGAGCTCATTTGTAGGAAAGTGAGAGGTTTGTTAGATTCACTTAAAATAATATGTTTGTCCTCATAATTTTAGCAGATAGCACTAAAATGTAATACAATGCTGGATAGTGTACATACCTAAGCCAAAGCGATAGCCATCAGCAAAGCGAGAGCTGGAGTTCCAGAAGACACAGGCACTGTCTACCTGCTGCAGAAACTGCTCGGCTGTATCTTCATTCTCTGTAACAATGACATCAGTGTGGGAGCTGCCGTATTTGTGGATGTGGTCCACAGCCTCCTGCAAGCTGTCTACCACCTCAATGCAGCACTCCAGGTCCCCATACTCTGTCCTCAGAGACTTCACCTCAGATGGGCTAAAAGTTAAATAAGATGCAAACCGTGGGCCTGCATGAATCTTTACCTGAAAGCAAAAGTCAGTGATTTGTTAAAAGAATAATGCCACAAAATTTTTACTCAGTTTCTATTTCTAGACCTTATTCAAAATGTAAAAAACACCTGATAATACACTAAAATTATATGTGTAATACTATGCCTCAAATGTCCAAAGTTGTTTAATGTGCATTTCAACGACCCCCTTTGTCATTTCCCTGGCTCCCAACGACCATCGTTGAGGAGTCAGGTGGGCCTTGGCAATGATCGTCGGAATGTGAATAGCACTGACCACACCTCACAGAGGTTATAAGCTGAGGCAATATCAACCACCACCAGAACTGAAGAAGCCTCTTGGATGAGAGGTGAAACGTCTTCAAGGAACTTTCTTAAAGTCCAGTTGGATTGATTTAAACAACTTTGGATAACCATGACCTGGATGAATGAGAAACTACACAGACATTATGCCCCAAATGATGAATATAATGTTTCTTACTTGTTCATTTCTCAGCATATCAATGATTTGGTCAAATATTGGAGTCCGCAGTAAATCTCTGTGAATCAGGAGGGTCTCCATGGCGTTGCAGGCAGCGGGGTAGTCACATTTGGAGTCTCTAACTAGAATGAAACATACGTTGTATTGTAACTCAACAGTTATGGATTACAGCAAAAAAAAATGTCTGCCATCACATAAAACTAAAATAGCTCCAACTGCTCGATGCTCTCTGACAGAAGATATAAAAACAACAATTTTATCCAGTTCACCTTGCCCAACCCATAGCAAAAAAAAAAAAAAAAAACAACCTTTACAACTACATGGAATGAAGACATACCAACATCAATAGCCTTGTCTATGCTGGCATCGCTGTCTATGTAGACGTGGCAGACGCCCTCACTGTGGCCCAACACAGGAACGCCCTTAGCTGCCCTTTGGATGTTCCGGACCAGCTGGGATGAACCCCTGGGAATGATCAGGTCAATCATCTTGTCTAGTCTGCACAGATCCTCAACCTCCTCACGTGTGCTCACCTAAAAAAGGAGCAAAGTAAATCTTACTTTATCACAATAAATAGAAATACTTCTATAATAATGGGAAAAGTATACACAAATAATGAATTTTTTTGGTCTCACCAACTGAATGGCATCTGAAACTCCATGAATTGAAAGTGCTTCCTGAGTGAGTTGATGTAGAATTTTATTGGTGTTGGAAGCTTCTTTACCACCCTTCAGGAGCAAAGCATTTCCACTAGCAATGGCTAGCGCTGACACCTGTAACACAATGTTTGATACAAGAGTTTTATTTTTTAGAAATCCTAAATCTGTAAAATATGAGTTGCCATCAAATAATAAGCTCTCAGAAATGAGCGCTGGGTGGGTCCGAACCTGTGGGAGACAATCAGGACGTGACTCAAAGATGACCAGCAGGACACCAATGGGGACAGTGATCTGTTCCAGCTCTAGGTTGTTTGCCACCCTGGTCCTCCTCAGCACCCTCCCCACACTGTCCCTGGAGGACACAGCGAGTTGACGCAGGCCGATTGCAAGGCTGTTCAACTTAGCAGTAGACAGACTCAGGCGGTTGATCAGAGCCTGGGAGAAACGACCTACAAAAAAAACAATGAATCAAAACACTAACAATGCAATACTCCATAGATCCATATGTAGGACAAATTTTTGCTTTCTGCAAACGTAGACATTGAAAAGCAGAAGTGAGAGCTTTAAAACAGTGAAAGATGTGAACCTACTCATTATTCCATGGTGCCTTGCGACACTAGGCATATAGAATGACTTCTGCCAACTTACAATTAAATGCATTTATAAACCTTTAAGATAAATGGCAAACAATGCTGACAAACAGGGTATTAGAGCATTTTCTCTGTGCCTCTGTACCTGATGCTGTTGCCATCTCCATGTCTTTCCTGTTGGCACTGAGAATCTCATCTTTCTTCTCTGTAAGCAGCTCAGCAAGATGACAGATGATCTCTTCTCTCTGGAAAAACATACATACATATTGTAATATAATTAACACAGAAAAAAAATTCAGGTACAAGGTAAAACTTGATGAATTTGACAATTCCTTCCACCCTGTAATGAAAAGCATTATTTTTCCTATGTCCAGAATATAATCAGCTGCCCTCTACCCTACCTTGCCCTGGAAGTATTGTACCGTTCCTTCTGTCTCAATAAGACCCAGAGCATTTTAAACGACCCTTTCCATACCGGACACACATTTAGTTAAAAACCCAATGATTTTTTCTGTTTTTACAGTTTATGGCTCTGATAAGTGGTGTAAGTAGTGGGATTTTGGTGATTTTTTTTAAGGAAACAGTTATTGCTGTTGTATTTAACTGCTGCTTAATTTTGACAGACCATACTGAATTAACAAGAAGCTCACCTGTTCTGGCAGCAGGGAGGCCAGAGTTCTGCCGGCATGCCGGGCCATTTCTGTCTGCTGCTCCACAGATGGACCTGGTTGCGTGAACAATACGCACATCAAATATAAAAACGATGCAATCCAACATGAGTGTTCTTTCTAGATGGTTTTACCCAGTACCTGCAGGTTTCACTTCAGAGAAGAAGGTGCCAACTTTCTTCCCTTCCACAATGTCTGTGATGACGTGACCTGTGACTTTAGGATGTGTGCCGTTGGCGATGACGACAGACGTCCCACCCTGTAGTGCCCACAGGGCTGCTTTCACCTGATTCACACAACATGATTGAATATAGTGAAATGTTTTCATGACTCTGTCCGTTTACATATTGAGAAAATACCCCGTATGTCACACTGACCTTTGCTTCCATTCCGCCAATACCAACTCTAGACTTAGTCCCGTACGTGATTGACTGCTGGTCTCCAGGATAGAATATATCAATGAGCTTGGCATCATCTGTTCCTGGGGGACTGTCATATAAGCCTGCGGGATATATAGAAGTTTTCTTTGTAATCCTTCATTGAGCCAAAAAGGTCACACTGATATGGATCTCTTTTGATTAAGAAAACCTGATCAAAAGATTATAAAATTTTCTATATTCATTAACATATGACTCACTCAGAGATGGCGTCTTAGCAATACTTATGTCTCAAGCAAGCATAAGTTATGGCAACTGGACTAACCTCGTGTGAGTCGAAAACGTTTCACCTCTCATCCAAGAGGCTTCTTCAGTTCTGAAAGCCTGGTGGGGAGTACCAGATATTTATCCACCAGGAGGGTGGTGGCAAAAACAAGTGGACAAAGACCCGAAACCAATAGACTCGTTAGGAGTCGTTAGCCTTTGATGGGCGGTCGTTACCCCTCCCAGCCCTCTAGGAGGGTGGTTGGGGGTCACCTGACTGCAGGTGGGACAGATGGCTGCACCTCCTTGGGAGGGCTCTAAGAATGGCGTTGTAAGTGGGAGACAAGTGGTGTCTCAGGCCCCCTCCTCTGTTCAAAGATGGCCTTTCTAGTTTGACATGAATAGCAATACTTATGCTAATACTACAGATAATAACTATGATTAATGAAACAATGTTCTAGCATGGAAAATTACAACACATTTATTGGTTACTCCTTCAAAAATATGACTAGTTGCAGTTTCTTTTTGTGTATATATACAGATATCTTTACCTTCGACATCAGACAGGGCAATAAGAAGGTCTGCTTTCATTTCAACAGCCAGTCGTGCAGCCAAGCTGTCATTATCTTTGATGCTTATTACCTGAAATGCAACAGATATTTCATTAAGCCAAACAAAAACATTATACTGCAGAGTATTAGTTGCTACCATGTAAATCAGACTCCCAGTCCTATTCACTTGGAAAACAAATAGTATGTTCACCTCATTTAAAAAGGCAATGGCACAAGCAGGTGTGTGCACAAATAAATAGCAAAAAAGAGGCTGTCGCACTGTATGAGAACATTTAAAAATAAAAGCATATGTCCAAGAAGTGAAACGATAATGAGGATGGAAATGGAAGCAAAATGAAACACACTTGTTTCATTTATGAATGCTTTAAGCAATCCACCATCACACTTCTGCACCACACATTGAATTCCCAGCATGCCCATCACACAGTACCCACATTTACCCCCTGCAGATCACTGTTGGGAACAGGGGGCGGAACGACAGCATCATTGGTGTTGATGATAGGAACTATGTTCATCCTCAGAAGCTCATGTAGCGTGCTGTTCAGGTTGCGACGCTTCTGCTCATCATGAAAATCCAGGTTGGTGACCAGAATCTACAGAAGTGGACAGAAATGTGCAGAATTAATTGGCATTTATGTCAGTGGCAGTCAGCATTTTACTCTGTGAAATCAAGTACATACTTGTGCAGTGCAGGTGCTGTACTGAGTAAACATAGCTTCGTACAACGCCATCAAACCACTCTGTCCTGCAGCGGCACATGCTCTTGCTTCCAAAACTGGAACTGACTGAAAAACAGAGAGATTTCACTAAAGTTAACAAGCCTTGGACCAAAATTTGGCAAAACACTTATATAATATTTAAACAAATATGGTATACATGTGTTCAAAATATACTATAAGATATAAATGTTGATAACAGAGTGGACCTATATTCACTGTGTTACAGATTTATTATTTACCATTTCCTTGAGCTGGTTCTGTCCAGAATGTAAGGCCTGTCTGACACTCTGAGACAACAGTATCTCATGTCTCAGTCGCTGCTTTCCAAATGCCACAGCACCACTGGTAACAATCATCATCTCCCTGCCTTCATTCTGCAGCATGGCCACCTGACAGAACACAAAGACAGTAACAGTCATCTTTCTCTTTCACAGTCGTGGTTACTCCTCAAATCTGCGAGATTCTAAGTCCGCCTTGAGATGATTTAATACTATGCTCATTCTTGCACAGTTCTTCTCTTTTTGTATCAACAATATTACCTGCTCTACTATTGAGGCCAGTCGTCCCAGTGCCAGACCGCACTCATCTCGTGTAACCACAGCACTGCCCAGCTTTACTACAATGCGTTTGGCCTGCTTCAACTCACTGCGGTGAGCAAAAGACTTGCCATGGGGACGTGGGGGCGAGACTGCAGAGTAACAAATTTACAATTTTATACACATTGGTACGCAATAAAGAGTACTATAATCATGACAGAGATTCTATTTCAGGTATGATGAAGGTTGGTTACTTACATTTAACCTGGGAAAAAGCTCTGATGGAGACTGAACAGACATTGGACTGCCGGGTTCTGGATGGCAGGCGAGAGCACAAGGCCAGCCTGGCAAACATGGTACTGACACCTGGAAATCACCATGATGAACACACAAACCAGGGTCAGGTTACTCTAACAGTGGAATAACCTCATCTGAGATAAGCAGCTATTAGATATAATAGACATTCGGACTGAACAATATGAAAAAAATAATAATTTAGGAGTTATTTTGACTCACAAATTTAGAGGGAATGGTCCTTTTTACACTTCTTTTCAACTGAAACAAATATTAAAATGAAGATGTGATTTTTGCTGCATTCTGAACCAAATAAGCTATTTCTCTTATATCTGGAAAATATTGATTTGTAGGCTGGGGCATCTCTGTAGTACCACAATGCTTCATTTATGATGGTATTTAATGACACATTTGAGCACTTCAAAATAATAATAACAAACTAATGAAATACTTGCATCTCTTGTGATTTAGATATTATGACTGGCCACACTGGAAATTCAATAATGCTTTGGTTAATTGTTCAGCCCTAACAGACACAGAGTATAGTATGTCATCAATAATTCAAACTTCAAATATAAAATACATAAAATATCATAACAAACACAAGGTTGAGTTAAATGTAATATTCATGCTAACATCTAACACCTGAATATGAGCAGAATTTGTGTTCATGCAGACAAACAGTACATCATAAAACTACACATACATACATGCATCCATTCATTCATACAAGCATACATACATTTCCACTACAACCACACATAAATCTTTAAGATAAGGGCACAAAAAGGCCCAAAGGCTTCTGCTTTCTGTCCTTTGTTCCTTATTCACTTCCATTCTCACTGGAAAGCTTTCCATCATGAGCACTGAGTGTTACTTGAACTTGACACACTGACCCAGTAAAGATTGTTAGCATGAAGTTAGCTCAGAAACACTGCCCGCTACAAGTCCGGAGGCTAGGTGCTATTTACATAAACAAACATATATGAATCCACCGTGCTTTAAAAGTTAGTTCATCAGACTACATTAGCTACGTGTTCAGTGCAGCTGCTGCTGTCAAAACTTCCCTGGAGCTAGCTAGTGTTTAGCTACTAGCTTTAGCTACTTTTAGCTAACACTCTCAACGACTCTTTTCAACATAAAGGACGGTAAGAACTGCAAATGGACTCCTTACCTGAAAATGTGGACACCCAAAACAACAACCAGAGCTACACTTTTGAGCGCACAGCAAAGGGGGGGGGACACGTAGTCAGTCAGAGGACTGGCGGTGCTTCACTGCCACATCCACAGCCCACGTTGTTTGGGAAGCGCCGACACCGAGCGATTCACGAAGGAAGGTACGTGGGAAATCAGGAGACGTTGCTGTCGATATGAGCTGACTTACGTACGCAGAAATAGTACGGTAGTTTTTTATGAGAGAACGCGGAAAGCACAGGCACAGGAACGCAGTGTAAAAATACACCACATCGGCAGTTACCATTTGACATTTATATCACACTGAATGATTTTATTTTTGTTTTATAAACAAAATTTTGTGTGTTGTTGCAAAATACTTCCACCAAACCACTACACACATCTACAGACACAATAGAGATGAACAAATGAATGACCAAAAAATGTTTTACTTTATTTCAAAGCAGTGTTTCTCAAATAGTGGGGCGCGCCCCGCCGGGGGAGCTGGCGCAGAGGCATGTCAAGGGGGGCGCGGGCGACTGGGAGGAAAAGGTCCGTCTATATGGAACTAATTAGCTGAACTATTGTTTTAACATCGACCCGTTTTTCGCGGCGTACAACAATACTGAAATTGCGCTGGCCCATAGACGCCCCTTCGAGCTGCGCGCCTACGGCGAGGCTAAGCTAGTGGGGGTAAAGTGTCAGTGCATTCAGTTGACGTATACGACGCGAAAACGGAAACAATAAGTATGCCGGCTCATTGTGCTGCATACAATTGCACGGTACGTCGGACGATTGAGACAAGGAAACGTGGAATAACTTTTCATAGGTAAGAATAGTTTTTGGCTCTTTTTTCATTATTAAATCTTGTTGAGAGCGTCCAGTCTATGAGAGCTAACTAGTTAGCCACTAGCAAAACAGTAACGCGAGCTAGCAGCTTGACAACCAAATACCAGACGATTAATAGTAGCTGTAGTATAGTTGTACAAGCAGTAGTAGTAATACTAAAAGTACAAGCAGTAGTAGTATAAACAGCTTAGTTAGAGTCATAGAAGTAGTATCAGCATTTGTAATAGTACTACAAGTTGTAGTAGCAGTGCCGGTGTTCCAGTTTAACTTGTGATCGGATTAACTGGCGATAGTTTCCGTCTCCAGATGTTTCGTCCGCAGATTCGTCACGATCAGATCTGGATTTACGTGAAATAAAGATATCAGATAAAGAAGACCTCGCCGAAAAACGTCGGCATCACTACTTAATAAAGTCTATATCCATGTAAATATAACCTACAGACAGTAAAAAGAAACGTGCGGGCCGAAGTAAAAAAGCACATATTTTTCAAGTATGGTGAGAGGATTCGAAACCACGTAATCCAGCGATAAAACTACGAGACCACCGTTTTACTTATTGTGCTACCGATCAGCTCGACAAGCATTTCGCTTTATCTACATAGATCTTTGTCATCCTGTCAGGTGTTGAACACCTGGTGATCGTTCAGGAAACACGCCCATGTCAACTGGGGATAGTCACAACTGAACACAGACTGCCTGGTTAAGAACGAGTCAGAAAACTATTTATTGTCTCACCAAGAAAACACACAACATGAAAGCACGTCCACTCCCGTGTTGTGTGTTAGTTTGTGAGTTCAGTGGAACAGATCCAGAGCAGAACTTCGAGCTTAACTCGGGTTTGTTCTCAGAAACACTCAGAGCCTCAGCAGCCTCAACATCAGCTTGATTTGCTAAAATGCATCGGAACAAACTGAGACCACCTTGTTTAAACTAGTCACTCAGAAAACAATGAAAACTCGTTCAGTCATCCACGTCCTAACCGTCATTTCAGAGCACTTTAACCGCTGACAATATTTTTTTTTTTTAAAGGGAAGTAAAGGGATTCGATCTGGTCAAAACAGACAATGGTTTATTCGTTCTACACAGTGAGCCATGAGCACCCATTGGATGTATTGAAGTAGACTACAGTCACATTTGAACGTTACAGCTGCAGATATTCCTGCTGGACACTGAAGATATTGTGCTGCCATATTCATATATATAGAGCCCATATGTACTCAAAGGTGGATTAGGAACATGTCATTAAATCAAATACTGTCAAACACCACAATTCACTCTAGTCTTCCTCTGCGACATCATTAAAAGTAGCTTCTGCCATTTCTAAACCAGCCAGGGTGTTTGGGAAGACACAAATCACACAAATCTATTCTTTGTTTTGACCAGGTCGGATCCCTTTACTTCCTTTTTTAAAAAAAATATTGTCAGTGGTTAATGTGCTCTGAAATGACGGTTAGGACATGGATGACTGAACGTGTTCTTATTGTTTTCTGATTGAGTAGTTTAAACAACGTGATCTCAGTTTGTTCCAATGCATTTTAGCAAATCAAGCTAATTTTGTGCTGCGTGTTGTTCTGATGGGAGGCTGCTGAGGGTCTGAGTGTTTCTGAGAACAAACCCGAGTTAAACCAGAAGTTCTGCTCTGGATCTGTTCCACTGAACACACAAACTAACACATAACACAGCAGTGGACGTGCTTTCATGTTGTGGGTTTTCTTGGTGAGACAATAAATAGTTTTCTGACTCGTTCTTAACCAGGCAGCCTGTGTTAAGTTGTGACTATCCCCAGTTGACATGGGCGTGTTTCCTGAACAATCACCAGGTGTTAAACACCTGGCAGGATGGCAGTGATCTATATGGATGAAGCAGAATGCTCGTCAAGCTGATCGTAGCACATTGAGTAAAACGATGGTCTCGTAATTTTATCGCTGGATTACGTGGTTTTGAATCCTCTCATCGTACTTGAAAAATACGTTTTTTTTTTAATTTCGGCCCGCACAGTTCTTTTTACTGTCTGTAGGTGATATTTACATGGATATAGACTTTATTAAGTAGTGATGCCGACGTTTTTCAGCGGTCTTCTTTATCTGGTATCTTTATTTCACGTAAATCCAGGTCTGATCGTGACGAATCTGCAGACGAAACATCTGGAGACGGCAACTATCGCCAGTTAACCTGATCACCAGTTAAACTGGAACACCAGTATCAGCAGCAGTAGTTAGTGTACTACCACTACTACTAGTAGTAGTCACATTACTATCACTACCATCAATACTACCAGTAGTAGTAATAAAGCCTAATTCATATAAATCCAGATTGTCATCTATGTTCTTCCTCCAAACCCATTTTATGATTGGGATTACAGGCAATTCTTTAGGACTGCTCTCAAATAATTGAAATGTTACTAAACAAGGTTATACTTACAAAATTAAATAGCTTTGGTCTCCAGTATATTGGCTAATTCGGTGCTTTGTCCTTAATTTATTAGCATGATTTCTTTTTCAATATTGTTGTTGTGTACAGACTTATTTACTTCTCTGTCTACTTTACTTGCTCCGTGTAGGTTTCCCAGAGACTATGGGCGGAGGCGGAAGTGGGAAGTAGCTCTGAGGAGAGAGGGGTTTGCTGCAAATGATGAGTCGGTTCTCTGCAGTAATCATTTTAAACCTGATGAGTTTGACAGGGCTGGGCAGATTTGCCGGCTTAGACCTGGTGTCATTCCATCAGTGTTTAACTTCCCGGCTCATCTTGGAAAAGTAGGTGCATTATTTACAAGGATGCAGCAACTCAGTTTTATTGAGTTTCATTATTTTCATGAGAATTTACACTTTTTCTGTTACTTTATAGATGACCCACTGCGACCCAGTGCACTTATTTTTCACCCTACTTGTGTTTGTACCCTGCTTTCATGCTATTAGCATTTACAGTTGTGGTCAAAAGTTTACATACACTTGTAAAGAACATAATGTCACGGCTCTCTTGAGTTTCCAGTTATTTCTACAACTCTGATTTTTCTCTGATAGAGTGATTGGAACAGATACTTCTTTGTCACAAAAAACATTCATGAAGTTTGCTTCTTTTATGACCTTATTATGGGTTAACAGAAAAAGTGGCCAAATCTGCTGGGTCAAAAATATACATACAGCAATGCTAATATTTGGTTAAATGTCCCTTGGCCATTTTCACTTCAATTAGGCGCTTTTGGTAGCCATCCACAAGCTTCTGGTTGAATCTTTGACCACTCCTTTTGACAGAATTGGTGCAGTTCAGTTAAATTTGTCGGCTTTCTGGCATGGACTTATTTCTTCAGCATTGTCCACATGTTCTCAGTGGGATTTAAGTCAGGACTTTGGGAAGGCCATTCTAAAACCTTAATTCTAGCCTGATTTAGCCATTCCATTACCACTTTTGATGTGTGTTTGGGGTCATTGTCCTGTTGGAACACCCAACTGCGCCCAAGACCCAACATTCAGGCTGATGATTTTAGGTTATCTTGAAGAATTTGAAGGTAATCCTCCTTCTTCATTATCCCATTTACTCTCTGTAAAGCACCAGTTCCATTGGCAGAAAAACAGCCCCACAGTATAATACTACCACCACCGTGCTTGACGGTAGGGATGGTGTTCTTGGGGTTTAAGGCCTCACCTTTTCTCCTCCAAACATATTGTTGGGCATTGTGGCCAAACAGCTCGATTTTTGTTTCGTCTGACCACAGAACTTTCCTCCAGAAGGTCTTATCTTTGTCCAGGTGATCAGCAACAAACTTCAGTTGAGCCTTAAGGTGCCACTTTTGGAGCAAGGGCTTCTTTCTTGCACGGCAGCCTCTCAGTCCATGGCGATGCAAAACACGCTTGACTGTGGACACTGACACCTGTGTTCCAGCAGCTTCTAATTCTTGGCAGATCTGCTTTTTGGTGGTTCTCGGTTGACTCTTCACCCTCCTGACCAATTTTCTCTCAGCAGCAGGTGATTTGCTTGCATTTTCTTCCTGATCGTGGCAGTGACAGAACAGTGCCATGCACTTTATACTTACAATTGTTTGCACTGTTGCTCTTGGGACCTGCAGCTGCTTTGAAATGGCTCCTAGTGACTTTCCTGACTTATTCAAGTCAATGATTTACTTTTTCAGATCCGTGCTGAGCTCCTTTGACTTTCCCATTGTAGCCTTTGTGGGCGTTTGTATCCACTGAGCCCTATTTAAATGGCCTCAGAGAAGTCACCAGCTGTAGTCACTCATAATCACTCACAAGAAGTTAAGAGGCCATGCTATGAAGCTCATTTCATTGACACAACTTTCTAAGTCACCAAAACTGCTAATTCATGCTGCTGTATGTATATTTTTGACCCAGCAGATTTGGTCACTTTTTCTGTTAACCCGTAATAAAGTCATAAAAGAACCAAACTTCATGAATGTTTTTTGTGACAAAGAAGTATCTGTTCCAATCACTCTATCAGAGAAAAATCAGAGTTGTAGAAATAACTTGAAACTCAAGAGAGCCGTGACATTATGTTCTTTACAAGTGTATGTAAACTTTTGACCACATCTGTATATGCTCATTGTATGTCAATTATATGTATGTCTAAATATTTAAAATAATTTTTGTCATGCTTAATGATTTTTAGATCTATCATTCAGAATCAACTACAATGCTGTGAGATGCTAAAATCTTTTTTTCTTTTAGCTTTACACGTCTAAGTGTTAGGGCGTCATCTGTGCTTGTGCACACACACACAGACACACACACATGTATGTATATATATTCCCCTGTGGGATTAATGAAGAACTATCTAAATCTATATTTCTTTTTTCTTTAGCCTAAAGCAACAAGGACCACAGCAACCTCAAGGCAAGCTATGGAGAGCCTACACACCTCTCAGTATGCCATCAAAAAGGAACCTCAGCCTAATGTTGACCTTGTGAGTATTTGTACTTGATAAGTCCCAAAAAGGTGAGAGGATTATGGGCTTGGTCTCTACACATGATGCTGGCAGTGGGATCTATGAATGGCTATGAAATTGGTTGCCAATCACATATTTTTCATCCCTGTTTCTACTAGGACCACAACTATTCGTTGCCCAGTTCTCCATCTGTTTTGAAGGCCAGGTTCAGTGAGGCTGCAGCCAGAGTGTTGAGCCTGGAGAAGAAGAAAAGAAATGCGCAGGTGCGAGAACGGAGGGCAAAGACCACTATAACGGCCTTACTGAAGGTTCTGAGAGAGAAGAACCTACTGACTGAGGATCTTTGTGAGAGTCTGAAAATATACTCAGGTATAATGAAAATATTGTTTGCTTAACACCCTTTGAAGAATAGAATATGCTTTAATGTCATTATACAGTGTATAACGAAATTGGAAAGCTTTTCCTTTTCAGTGCAGAAATCTTAAAAAATAGTGCAAAACAGTCTATTTACAAATATACATATAAATAACAGTGTAAATATAAATAGCAAAGTGTTGTCAGATTACGTTTTTAGTATTTAAGGGTACTTATTCATTGATGCAAATTGAATTTCAGTCTTCTATATATATCTATGCCATAGACTCGATATGGGCTGGCCGTTCGACCTTGGAAGTACAGACTCCCAAGAACAGAAGAACGCATCGTTAGGAACACCAGCGCATTTGATCACGTCACATACTCGGCTCATCTACTCCAATTATTTTTACCAACGATGTCAAACATACCGCCCGCGGGCCAAAGCCGGCCCACCAGACGGTCCATTTCGGCCCGCGGGACGACTTTACAAAGGATGAAAATTACGACATTAACTGTAAATTGTAAATTTGTAAAACTGTAAATTTAAAATAACTTCTAGATCTTGACAAGTTGTTTTGATCATGAATTAAAATACTAGATTGTTCAGTTCCAGATACCTGTGACTGAATGTTTTGTATTTTTGTGGATAAACTGTGATCTGGCAGTTACAGTGCATTTATAAATGATGAACTGAGGCATAATAGGCTACTGTTGAAATTGAACTTGTTTTCCTTAAGAAATTTCAGATTCATAATGTTTTGTAAAAAAGATAGTTCATTAAATGTGAACATTTTCAGAATGTACTTTTTTAAAAAAAACTAAAACAAAGGGGGAAAGTTGGAGTTGTGGTTATTTATAGGTTATTATGCTGTGATTTTACTGGTGGGGCCCACTGGAGATCAGATTGGATTTATGTGGTCCCTGGACTAAAATGAGTTTGACACCCCTGATCTTTACTGTGAAAAACAACAAAATGGAATCACATACATACATACATACATACATACATACATACATACATATACATATATACACACACACACACACACACACACACATATATATATATATATATATACATATACACATACCCAAAGTTATTGAGGGGGCGCGGAAGTTTTTTGTCCTCCGAAGGGGAGCCCGACAGAAAAAAATTAAAAACTTGAGAACCACTGTTTTAAAGCAATGTATATTACAAATAGATTAAAATTTGAGCAGCTAGGAAGCAACTAATAATTGCAAATTATTCAAAAATAATATTAATTTTAAACTAGAAAAGCAACAACGTGGCACATAGCAAAGTTGGAGGTACAGACAAAAACAAATCAATACTTCTGTGGGTGCAGTGGAAGATGCAGAAGGTAGTGGTACCCAAGGACAGAGCCGAGGGATGGCACCAATAGAGAAGTACTCATATTAGAGTTATATCCAAGTTCAAGACCTTTATTTGTCACAAACACAATTATACACATTATACCACACAGTGAAATGTATTGAGCACCTGTTCCAGATCGAAACAATAAGATAGATAGATACATGAATCGAAGTGTCAAATAGTACAATAAAATATAAATATAGAAGGCAAAAAGTAAACAGGATAGTGAACAGAATTTCACTGTCCAGTAAATGTCATTTTTCTGGAAGAGCTTTTTTTATGGAACCATTTTTCTACAGCTGTTCTTCCCACACACAAGCATTTTAACAGCATGATCAACCCTTACAGCCGCATACAGCCAAGTAGAGCAAAAAATGTTCACACAGATTTTGTAGCAATTTTGTGTTACGATCATTGAAAAGATGATATAGATAGTACAAAAATACATCCGTTTTTATTTGTAAATAATGAATCTGTGCATGTTTTTGTAGATTAAATTATGTATGATTTAGGTTAAGGTGTAGATTTAGAAGCTTTTGTATAAATTTCTAAAGACTGCTGGGATGAAACCTACTTTGAAGAAATTTTGAAAAATGTGGTACAAACCACTGAACAATACAAGACCTTAGTCCCAGAACCTGCAGCCAATAGAAAGGAACAAAAGGCTGGATGGTCACAATGTGATGTCTTAGCTAGGTGAATGTCTTGAGTGTTTTATATGTACTCGTGATTTTAATTGTAAATATCTGATGAGTTTTATCAGCTAATAAAAAAACATAACTTAAGACACTATTCCAGATTTTAATCAAGTGAAGTTTGCATTACAAAGTTTAATAAACTGTATATGACTCTTTGTGTACTTCTGTATGTGTCTTGCCTCCATAAGCAAATGATGAAAGGGACTGATCAAAAAATAACTCTTTGACCTACAATGATGTGCCAAAAAATTAAAAAAAAATTAAGTGGACATTGTGCCACCGCCAATAAAAACTGGTGGTACCTCATTATGACCTCTGCAGCTGTAGTCACAGGATTATATGCCTCTTAATTCTTTCATTTTCACAATTAATTCAATAACCCCCCCCGAAAAAGGATATGCATTACATCACAACATTTTATCAACGACAAATATTATCAACAGCCGCACTCTGTTTCGCATTAGCCTATGTTTAAGGTAATAATACAGGCTCGTTTCAAAGAAAAGTGAGACAATACAACACAGATATATCAAAATATATCATAAGAGACAATCATTTATATATATAGACATAAAAATATTGAAAACATTTAATACATACATCACAATGTTCAATATTTGCATAACAATAGAAACATAAATTGGAAACTGCTAACAAGTGCTGCAGTAAAACATAATCTTACTATTTGCACATGACTTACCTTTAAAACACTTTCTTGACAAAATATTCTTTACTCAGTGGTTATTTAATTTATCATACAAGTTCTTAACATTCTCCATTTGTTGATGAAGATCTTGAGATGCAGTTAAAAGCTTCTGAAAAAGCTAGCAAATTAACATTATTTTCTCATCTCTTTGCTCCCAAAGTCAAACTAAACTAAATTAATTTTGTTCAATTCAATTTTAATTGCTTCTTCATTTTGGACAAAAATGATTGGTAATCTAATTACCAATTGTGCATGGTCTACTGAGAGTCAATGGTTTGAAACAGCAACTGGAAAATATCAACACATCTTTAGTAATGTGACACTAAGGCACATGAGTGGTGTGTACATGCCAAGAGAGGCCTGTGAAATATTAATGAGCAGGAAGGCCAGAAGCACGCTGGGCTGCAATAACAGGTGCAAGCAGAGCGATGGGGACTGTTGAGGAAACTCTGAAGTGTCCCGTCTGCCAGGATTTCTTCACTGAGCCTGTTACACTCCAATGCGGACATGACTTCTGTCTCACCTGCATCCAGGCTGTCTGGGAAACAGATGTGTCCAGTGAGGGTCCTTTCTTCTGTCCAGAGTGTCAGATATTTCTGCCCTCCGGCCTGACGCTGAAGATAAATACCAGCCTTCAGACCAAAGTAAAGGACTTCACCGGTAGCAGGCCATCTGCAGCAGAGCCACAGACAGCAGCTTCAGCTGAATCATCTTCAGCTGTCCACTGTGACCACTGCATAGAGATGCCATCGGTCGCCATAAAGACCTGTCTGACTTGTGATGCCTCACTGTGCCAGGCTCACGCCCTCCTGCACCAGCAGAGATCTGCTCTGAGGGAGCACACAGTGGTGGAGGTGACCAGAGATCCACTGTCTCTGAAGTGCAGGGAGCACCGTGATGAGCTTAAGCTCTTCTGCATGGAGGAAAGAGTCCCTGTGTGCTGCTTATGTGTCCTGGTTGGCCTGCACAAGCACCACAAAGCACTTCAGCTGCCTGAGGCTAGTGCAGACTTCAAGGTGAGTATGAATACCGTTGCTTGTAAATGACACAATTATTTTGTTATTTATCTATTGTGATTTTTATTTTCTATAGGCTTGTTGTATTTCTGTCCTTAGAAAATGTTGGAGACCACCATGAGCCACCTACTGAAGAGGAGAAGTGAAGCAGAACATGCCATCAAGGACTTGGAGTCACTGTATACACAAACAGTGGTACAATCAATGTGAAATCACTCTTTTTAATAATTTTTTTTTCTATTCACAAAATCCCTTCATGTATGAATAACTGTATTTATTTCCTAGAAATCTGCTGCAGACTTCAGGGAGAGAATCTCAGATAAGTACAGCAGAATCCGTGTGGTGCTGGACGGTGATGAGCGTCTGATGATGCAGATCATAGATGCTGAGGAGACATACATGACAGAGTGGCTGGAGGCACAGAGGGGAATAATGGAAGCACACATCAAAGAGATAGACACTTTTAGAGCCTCAAGAAAATCCCTCCTCCAGGAAACAAATGATCTGCAATTCCTACAGGTATGTCAAAATGGAATTTAGTCATTTTGCCTCATCTTTTCTAGTTTACTTAATTTTAAATGTAATTTCTAGTTAACTGAACTTTAAAAGTCAATTTGTTTTGTTTTCAGATAACTTCAGTACTAAAATACAAGTTCTTAATACCTGAACTGCTGTCACTTAAAATGAGTTGAATGAATGAAGAGCTGAGAGGTTACTCAGCTCATTTGATAAGTTTATAGGACAAATTTAACCAGCATATACAATAGATGTCCCAGGATGCATTGGTCGAGTGTTAAAAGTCCCCAGAGATTCTTTTTGTTTTGTAATATGAAAAGACTGACGCTGTGAAAACTTGCTGTGTCCTTTTATTAAATTAAGCTATGGGTTTTCTTTTTAAAATAATCAAAACATTTCTATCAGTGACAAAGATTGTCATTGTACTGATTCTGGTTAAAAATGGCTTCAACAGCTGAGAATGCATGTTCTCAATGTCAAATAAAGAAGAAACTCTTCAGAAGAAACACATAAGGAAAGCAAATTTGTCTGTAACCACTGTCTATCTGACTCATTGATTCAACTTACTATCTTAGGTTTATTGAATTTGTTTTATCAAGTTCCGTTCATTTAACTATGTTACATTTACAGTGATATATGATGACTCTGACCTAATCAATCAAATGCAGTTAACTCACATTTTTAAGGCAACAGTGGAACTTACATTTCTAAATGGAATTAACTTAAAATAATTTACAGTCTAGGTGCATATTTTGTCAGTATGTTACTGTGATTGTATGAAGGTGTTGAACAAATGCAACTAAAATGTTTTCTGCATTTTTATACAAACAGTAATTCATAGTATTTTTTATTTTCAAACAGCAAATCACATCACAGAACCTTTGGTGAGTATATTACTGACTGCTCTCACTCTGGGACACTGAAGCACAATTGTACATCATTACCTTTCTTTGCCTTCTTATAGTATGATTTCTGTTTTTATTGTAGTGATCCTTTGGATTTCGCACCAATCCAGGAAGTAAACAGGGATCTGTGTGACCCCGAGAAGCTGAGGACAGTAGAGAGACTAGTGGATGACCTCTCAGTGGCTCTGTCCCAACACTTTCCACGAATGTGGTCATGTTAGTAAAGAATCCAATATTTTGCAATCTAAAACCATCCCCTGCTATCTCTATTATTGTTTACCAAGTGTACATTTTTATTTGCAGATCTAAGTTCTCCTGCTTTAGACTCCAAAACAGCCCATCCAAAACTGGAAATATCCCAGGACAGAAAACAGGTGCAGTGGAGACGGCAGCCTGTTGGTGAAAGACTGAACCACCAACCTTATGACTCCCAGTACAGTGTTCTGGCTCAGGAGAGTTTTAAGAAAGGCCAGCACTACTGGGAGGTCATTGTCCAGGACAAACCCTTCTGGATGATAGGTGTGACCACAGGGTCCATCGATAAAAAAAACAGTCCAAGTCAGAATTCCTCCAGCCTGGGTGTGAACAACACATCTTGGTGCCTCTACCACGGAGATGGACGGTACCTGGCCTGTCATGACACTCAGGAGAAGCAGCTGTCTGCTGCAAAGAGAGTCAAAAAGCTGGGCATACTGGCCAACCTCCAGAAGGGGGAGCTGTCATTCTACGATGCTGACGCTTTTACTCTGCTTCACTCTTTCTATGTGCAGTGTGCAGAGCCTCTTTACCCCATGTTTAACCCTTGCATTGACATGAATGGAGTGAATTGGCAGCCTCTTACCTTGTTTTGGATCAAGGACCCTTGGGATTGGCATGGAGACACAGATGGGGATAAAAGTGAAGAAACCCTTGAATGACTGTTGTGAACATGAAATCAGTAATTATTCTGTTTTTGCTCATGTAAAATTACACGGTGGAAATGTCCAACATGCTGTAGAAGATGTGTGTGTGTAAAAATGACATGACTATCATCAGTTTCACTGCCTTCTCCCTTGTCCCAGGTAAAACTCAAACCATGATCAGGGAATATAGTGTACCTTCGTCTGTATATTGGGAAGTTACTGCATAGACTAGATTGGACAATTTATCTTCTGGTTACTAGTGGGAAAGGAGAGCACAATTTAAATACTGTGTTATGTAATGTAATAATATCACTATATTATTGTGATTTTAAAATCCAGATTGTTGTAGAAAGCTATGAAGTAAGAAAATAATATCTGAGAATACATATTGTAACTTTTTAGATGTCTATCAGTGTCTACAGATGTACAGTAAATATTTTATTAGGTGGTATCAGATGCCCAGCACTTTTGTTCTTTGGCAAAGTCTGTGTATTTGCAGCTTAGCAGCTCTCGAGTTTGACTCGATGTAGTTCAGGAAGTAAATGACCTGGGTGTAAACTACTGGCCTGCTCTTTGTGCAAACGTCCCCTCAGCTCACCGGACCATTGAGAACATGCGTGCCTTCAGTCTCACATGTCAGTAGCCTACAGAGCTATTGCCCTGCAGCAAACAATACAGCCAGTGAGATCAAATAACATGGCACTATACTCCTGCAGAAGGGCAGGTCACAAGACTTAGCTCTGTGATTTGCAGTTATTCATCCAACGTGGTTTTTGAAGGCCCGTATTCACAAGTCAGGAAATGAACAGGAACATTTGGTATTTGTTTATTGAAAGGCATGCTCATGAAAAGCAAGATTACAAAGGCCGCTGTCACCAGTTGTTTCATTGTAGTGTTTTTTTCTGACATTACTTACAAATACAACCACTAAAAAAGACTACACTTGATTAATAACTAAATCTGATACTTTCACCCTTAAAGAGTTCAGGGCAGCAATATCTTAAATTTATTGAATCTTTTCCTGTTCCGCGCATCATTTCTTTGATAACTGCATCAAATAGAATTAGATCTTCCAGTACTGTTGGAGACCTGAACCAAGTCCTTGGTGATACTGTCTCACACGCTGATGACTAACAGAGTTTGGTTAGGCACCCTGTGCTTGCATGTTTGATTTGATCCAGTCCACAAAGTGAGTGACCCGTGTGTAGACCCCAGGCTTGTTCTTCTTCCCACACTGGTCTCCCCAACTCACCAGACCATAAACAACATGGGTGTCGGTCTGCTTACAAGTCAGTGGTCCTCCGGAATCCCCCTGAAACAAGAGAAACCAGCTGACTAGGTTTAAAAAATGCACTACTGCACACAACCAATTGCAGCACTAAGTTCAGATATGTAACTAATGGAGTTTGAATGATAGCATGCACCTAACTAGTTATTTTCTCTCACTAACCTGGCAGGAATCCACCCCTCCCTGCAGGTGACCAGCACAGAACATGCTATTATCCAGGACATTGCCATAAATTTTGGGTTCAGAGCACTTTTCCTGGCTGATCAGCAGTACATTGGCCTCCAGGAGGTGGTTGCTACCATACTTAGCTGCAGAGATTACAGGGAAAACTCTAAGAAACAGCAACAACAAATGCACATTATGATAAGCAAAGTAGTCTGTATAGTTCAGAGGTTATATGTTGGTCTAAAAAAAACAACAACAAGGTTTTCCACGTTCTTTAACATTCAACCCTGAAGTACCTCTGAAAGAAAAGATTGGCATAAAGATGTAATCTTTCATAATAAGAATACGTACATTGCTCAGTGGCACCCCATCCAGAAATGGTACATTCCATCCCATCAGGCAGTTGCGCATCTGGCAGGCAGGCTGCCTTCACAAACTGGGTCTCATTGGCACAAACTCCATTAGTCCCTTTGAGCTTTAACAAAGCTTTAAAAATAAAATTACAAGTTACATTCTTGTATTTTTACATCTTATTCTCATTGCTTAGATTTCTTTTACTGCTAACTATCCTTCATAGGGAGTCAATACTGCAGATATCATTAATGAAATAATTACAGATGGACCTATTTAACTGTCTCCCTAACTAGTGAAACTAACACATCCCAAACTTCTAATCTTGCACACTATATCATTGCTTATTTAGAAAAAGTACTACCTATGTCATTGTAAACAGCTGAAGGTGTGTCCCTGTAGCCCTCGTGTCTAATAGCCTGTTCAACTTGTAAGATTTGAGCATTGGGGTCGGACATATCCTGCGACAGACTTCCCATCATCACCTGCATGTCCTGGTTTGGTTGACTATGCAAATGGAAACAGTTCAGTGAAGATTAGCTTAGCATATGTGAGCTGTGTTGTTTCAAATTTGTAGTCTTTATCATGCTTACATGCAGTGTCCAGCTGTCAGTACCCAGCAACTCGCGATGAGAACTCCTCCACAGGTGTGTCTGAACGGCTGACTGGAGCCACTTGGTTTCTCTTGCAAGGACACCTGCCAGGGTATCGCCCCTGGAGGGACTTTCAGACCCCCGTAGATTCGGGTAATAGCCTTTTTTGGCTGAGGCTTACCACAGGTGAGAAAGTCCTGCGGTAGATCAGTGGCACTGGGGGTGGGGATACTTGTGGGGACACTCGTGGGGATACTTGTGGGGATATTGGTGGGTGTAGCAGAAGGCTGTGCAGACTGGGTGGTTTTCACCGGTGGTGGTGCTATGGTAGTTGGTGCTGGCTTATCAGATGTGGGTTGAGGAGCTGAAGGGACAACATCAGTTGGCGGCACATCTGAAAACACAAATACAACAGATAACACAGCTGTTTTGATAAAAATCGGAGTGTTCTCTTTAGCTTTAGAGCTGACTTGTTGGTTCAGGACACTCAGTCACATCACAGTAGTCCCACAGCAACCTGTGGCCTCTTCTGAAAAAACACCACGGCATTGAGTCTCCGTCCGGGTTTCTGCAGTATAGAGAATATGCAATTGAGTATCTCCATGGAGATGTTGTCCAAAGTTTGCATACAAATGCATTTTTTCCTCACCTGCAGAAGTTGTGAGGGCCAAGTCCATCTTTGTCCTCAAAGGAGTTGAAGGGATCAACACCTGATGCCAGGATGAAGTGAGAGTTCCAGTAGAGGCACTCGTCACCATCATCTGTTTCGCTCACGTTACCACGATATGATTCTCCATCATCTTCAAAGCAGTCATCTGGGCCTAACATAAATGGCACACTCAGTCAGTATATGAGCTGTGAAGAGGTTTGTATTGGGATGGGCAAAGAAAAATAATGGCATATTGTTACCAACGTGGCAGAAACGTCCTCTGAACCCTGGAGGGCACTGGCAGTCAAAGTCATTCCCATCCCTGACACATGTGCCACCATTTTTACATGGACTAGGCTCACACACGGCAACTTTATAAAAACAGTGTAGGGTGTTAGCTTACTTTCAGAAACAGTAAAAACTTGTATCAGAGAGGTATCCATCCAGTTTGGTTAATATATACCACTTACCACTTCTGCAGTCTGGAGGCTGGAAGGGCTGCTTGCATTTGCACTCATAGTAAGGAGGGGTCGAAGTCAGCACACACTCACCACGCCCACATCGACCTCTCTTACAATGTTTTGGACCTGATGCAACAACACAATAAAGTCCTGTTTTTTCAGTATATTTTTTGTTCATTTTGTATTATGCATGCTGTAAATGACTGTTATGCAATCCAACAACAGCATGGAGAAAAATAAGCTTTTCTTCAGACCTTTTTGGCATTTTTTCCCCTTGAAAGGTTTGGGACAGTCACATTTGAATTTTCTCTTGCCTTTCTCCTTACACACACCATTGTTCTGGCAAGGATTTGGGTTGCATTGGCCTGAGAAATAATAAGTGGGAACATGCTGTAATCTTTCAATCTTTTAGAGCTTTCGAATATAAATGACACAGATTGGCATAAATAGTTTGACAGAGCAGCTGAGTGTTCAATCTCTCACCCTCTGGCTCTTGAAGTTCAAAAAGCCAGTCTGAATGATCCTCTTCCTCTTCATCATCATCTTGAGCAGCACCTTCTAGAATCTGAAAGAAGAAATCTAAAACAATAGTTTTGTTCCATTAGATTCAGCAGATTGCTTTTTTCCTCTCTTTTGGATATTGTGTACATATATATATATATATATGTGTGTGTGTGTGTGTGTGTGTGTGTGTGTGTGTGTGTGTGTGTGTGTGTGTGTGTGTGTGTGTGTGTGTGTGTGTTAATTAGAAGAAGTACTAACCTTCAATTATGTCCTTAAACTTTAGTGTTTTGGTCTTTTCGTGTGGGCTGTGTTTATGATGTTCCCGATGTCGATGATGTTCCCGATGTTTGTGTTTTCCATGTTTACACTAAATTTTTAAAAAAACATTGCAGATGCCAGCACCACAAAGGATTCTTATTAACAAATATATCAATTAGCATTTTTGTTTTGTATACTGACAAAAAATTCTGTGAATTAAACTTTTTCAAACAGCAATGTGGTCTACTGCATTTTATTGACAGTAAATTGCATTATCAAACATTGCAAGTAACAGCCAATGTATTTGCTATATGATTGCTAGATAATATAGAATGAATACATACTTCAGCAGGTATGAGGAGCACTGCTAAGAAGAGGCAAAAGAAGAGGAGCTTTAAGTTCATGATGGCAGTGGACCAGAAGACATCCAGGAGTCTAAAATGAGAGTGTACTGTGTGGCAGACCCCTCACTCTCTTCTAAGCATTGTGTAAGTGCATTAACCTTTGAGTCAGCAGGTTTTTCTGGCTTTCTTCCCTATTACTGAGTCACGTTTGCTCCTAATTACATCTATACTAATACTAGATAATCGGAAGAACACTGTTCATCTTACCAAACAAAAATTCAAGATTATTGTCTCTGCCACCCTTGAAAAGTTTCACATTAAAAAGAATTTAAATTAATTTTAATAAAACAGTCATACCATACACAGATGCAACACAAAGGCTCAGAGAGCATATTTGCAAAGAGGGGGTTGTTTGTTTGAATGTAGACTTTGGAGTCACACATGTTAGGTCCATCTCAGGATAAACTAAAGTGTGCTTTTACAGACCTCCATACACATTTACAAAATGAAGTGTAATACTTACAGTGTGACTCTATGTTCAGTTAAATATCCCATAACATCACATATATATCAATATGATAACTTCAGGTGAAACTGAAAGTTAAATATAGATATGCAGGAGCTGGTGTGCTTCCATTTCATCTGATATGCATTTCCATTATTGTATCAAGAGTCGTTTCAGCAAATGAGCAAAGGTAACACTTTCAAAAAAGGCACTCTTTGTAAAGGGTTGGTGGGTTTTAGGTTGTAACTTCAATTATCCATAGACACTTGTACAAACATCTGCAGAGCATCTGAACCAAAACCAATTGATTAAAACCTGATAACAAATCCCCTTGGAAAGCAACTTATTCCAGAAATCTCTAAGCATAAGTAATAGATTGGCAACATTATCACAGAAGAAAAAAACCCCACCATGGGCAGAGATCGATATATGGCCACTGCAGCAGGGACTAATAGCCCCTAGTGATGGTGTGCATGCTTAATCAGTTAAGCTACTGGGGCAACCCAGAATCCTACTTTTTTTTAGAGACACCCTAGTGTGAACTGCAATAACTCTGGTTCCCTCCACACTTCTTGTTCTGTCATCATCAGGTCAAAATTTCATTTGTCCAGTATTTTGTTTGAAGAATAAATACAAAAAAAATAATGTCATTCTCTTTGATTTTTTTTTTTTTTGGGGGGGGGGGGTAAAAGTAACACAAATGTAATTTTTTTTTTTAACTTATTGTAATGTCCATATGGGGTAATTTTTAGCTAAAAGACATATGTGTGAAATAATCAGTCGACACCATGACTGAGCGTTTCCACTTTGAAACTGCAGCTTGTCGATGACAGTCATAAAAAACACATGTTCAGAATTCAGAGGTTTCACACATAAAGACCTAAGAAACCAATCCTGTTATTTTGCAGGGTGTGGCTGTCATTATTCTTCTTCAGAATCTGCCTCTGACTGGAGAATGTGTAGCAACACTCAATTGTGCCAATATTAGAACTTGCCTTTGTGTAATGTAGTTGTAGTTTTACAGTGTGTGAGCAGAGTCGTAGGAGAGCTGATGTGCTTGAGCTGCCGTAAGTGGGGAGTGTGGGACTAGAGAGAAGTATAGAAATGTAAATCTGCACATTTAAAAGGAAGCGACAGTGAATAGCTACGTCTAAGCCGTTTTAAGGCATGAAAGGATTGTTTCATGGGGAAAAAATGTTTAGTTTTTCGGGGATCAATCAATGACCAGAGAAGGACTTTAGTTAGCAAATATACTAGCATGTTAAACTGTGATTGTTAGCGTTGGTAATCATTGCTCAACATCAGCATCCATACTGTCAGCATGTAAGCATGCTCAAAGCACCATTGTTTGTACACTCTCACACAGCTGCCAGCATGGCTCTAAAGTAAACTCTGTTTTTTAATAGAGTCATATTACAACTCTTTCCAACTGGTGCCTTATTAAAGTAGAGCCTCAGCTAGGAATTGCTAAAAGATCTTTTGTGAATCAACTCAGCAGAGATCACAGGTTGGAGATGACAGATTACAGATTACAATAGGTTTTGCATTGTTGCCATTGTGGTCATGACCAGGACACAGGGCCAGATGGAGACAGTCTGAGAAGGTTCCCACACAGAAGCAGAACAGGGGTGTCATTTTTTCTGCCTCAAGAAATGTCACCATTCCCGCAGGGAAACTACACAACACACCAATCCGGCAGAAACATTTTGTAAAAGGTAGCTGATGTGGCACCCCTCCATGCCAGGCTGTATACTCCCCGTCAAAGAACTCCACACACCAGGACTCAGCTCCTCGGCCCAGCCAGCAGTCCTCAGTTGTGCCTTTGCGAGGAATAGTGGGATACGTAACACCAAGCTCCCAGTAAGTCTTCCCAGTCACGTCAATCTCCCAGTAATGGCGACCAAAGGTGAAGCCATGCATACTGATGACATTAAGGGTGGTGTCGAAGCGTCCAGGGAGGTCCGGGAGCTGCTGCCAGGTGTCTGTGTAGGTGGCGCTGTCACCCTGAGAGGAGATGATCAGCTTTGGATGTGCCGTCTCTGGATCCAGGCAAACCTCGCTGGAATCTGGAGACACATATGAACATTTTACAAGTTAAAGAGGTGAAGTTGTGATTGGAGATGCAATAGAAATAACATTTGAACTGACAGCTCTTGGTGAGTTTCTTGATTATGGGGGTCTGTGAGCAGATAAGCAGATGCATGTTGTTGGTGAGGCTGAGGATCTGCTCAGCTTTAGCTTCATCCAGGGTCACACTGCTCGGGTCTGTTGTGTTTAGCAGATCCATCACTCTGGAGAAAAAAGTCCACAGAAAAAAGAAACATCACTTGTTGGTAAACTGAGTCATATCTATGCTTGTCATTATTAATTATGATTTGATGCCTTACCTGTCCCCTGACTCCATGTCTTCCTGCTCAGGGTATGAAAAGAATGACTGGAGGAAAGTTAAAAAAAAAAAAAAAAAAGGTTTCATCTCACATTACATTTAGCTACCCGTATATTAGAAGGAGAATTAAATCAACATTGTTACCATTGTATCAGGCTCTGCGTCGGTGTGGTCCAGTGCCAAGGTGAGTCTGACCAGGTCCTGTTCTATCTCCTGGATCAGAGAACAGTTTCTCTCCATGAGTACATCCAAGGCAGAGACAGCAGCCCGCTCCTCCATCTCCAGGTGGGACAGAGTAATCCTCAGGTCCTCATCCAAGACAATCTGGATCTCCTGATATTTCCTTATGATATTCTCCCTTATAACTGAGGACTTTTTCTAAATCACGCATAGACATCAAGCAGTTAGTAATGCTGCCTGATCACAAGTACAATTAAAGCATCAGTATTTTTGTCATCAGGATAACTGAGGAAAAGTCGCTTTAAAAAATTCATGTGGATATTTCCACAATGACTAGTCTAAAGAAAACTTACTGTGATTTCTGACTGCCGTGCTGCCAGTTTCTTCAGCCTGTATTTCACTGCTTCCCTCTGCTTCTTTAGACACTCTTGGTGCTTTTCTAATGACTCCTGTAGAAAAGGTTGCACACTTTTTCACTACAGTTCAATTCAACAGCGGCAAGATGGACCTCCCCAAATGATCTGCGGTGAAGTGCAGATGTAGAAGCAGAAGCTCAGTATGAGACTTATTGCTGGTAGCAACAAAGCATAGATCTACTGACAGGAGTATGCTTCCTCTATCAACCATCTGGTTTCAAGCATTCCCTACAGACCTGGTCTTTATTTAAAGGCATGCCTATATGTAAAACAGCATAGGTCTCCACTGAGTCTCACTCATTATTCCTTCATTTCAATACATAAAGAAGAGAAACTGTGAAAGGAGTGCTGCTGTATGCAGATGATTTACTTTTCTTGGTATCACCTACCTTGGCAAATCAGTTCTCACGTTTCTTTTCATCTACCTTTTAACAGTGGCTTTATGACGTACTTTTCTTTATCAAATTGGAGAAAATAAAAGTCATATTTTCAGGATTTTGTATATTTCTGTTAAAGAGTAGAATCCTTTTCTGAATCACATTTAAGAGAAAATCCAATTGCCTGCAACTCAGGGAAGGAGCAAAATGGCCACTGCGATAGACTGCAGTCTGGCCCCACACAACCAATAGTGAAGCCTGTTAGAAGATTACACATGTACTCCCACAACTATAGTTAATCTGGTAAAGACATTTTCCTGCCAGAACATTTTTTCAGAAAAAATCCATCCATTTTTCTATACCATACAGATGCATTTTATCAGCACAACAGTCCCCGATTCAATCACATACAACCTGATCAACCAGAAAACGTTCACACTGATTTTGTAGCAATTCAGAGAATTTGCATTACTGTCACTTTAAATTGTGTAGGTAGTATAACGTTTCCTTTTTAGTTGTTTTTTTCTATGTAAACAAGGAATGTGTTTGTACATGTTTTTATTAGTTAAAGTGTGTATGATTTAGGTTCAGCTGTGGATTTAATTGAAGGTGTTTTACAGACTCTTAAATGGTGTAGGAATGAAACCTACTTTAAATATCTCTGGAAAAGAGTGATGCAAACTCCTGACCAATGAAACACTGTCCCAGAACCTGTAGTCAAAAAAATAAATAAATAAAAAATCTGGACGGCAAAGGTGTGATGCCTCAATTAGGTGGATGTCTTGAGTGTCTGAAATGTGTTATGTTCACATGTCATTCAGCTGTAATTATCTTATGAGCTTTATCAGCAATTAAAGCATAATATTAGCAACTGTTGCAGGTTTTTATTAATTGAGAGCTACATTAGAAGCTTATTGTATATGAGTTGTCAGGTAATGCTTTGCCTTTACTGATATGGACAGTATAGAGGCACAACAAATATGGGAAGGACAAGTAGTAGACTGACATGCAGCAAATGGTTTGACCGGCCAGGATTGCTAAAGTCAAAATTTTAATTTGTCTGGTATTTTGTTTTATGAACAAATAGATGAAAAACTAATGGCATTCCCATCAGTTTCAGCTGTATTTTGCCAAAATAGTGAGAAAGACCTCCTCTGGTGAAAATCATGTTTTTACCTTGTTAACATGTCCATATGGTGTTTTTATGTACTAGAAGAAATATCATGAGCAAAATAAGCAGATAACACCACAGCTGAGCTGTTCCACCTAGAAACTGAAGCATGTTGATGACACGGATTCAGATTTCAGAAGTAACAAACCCAGGAAATTAGTCCAACAATCTTGCAGGATGGGGCTTTCTGTATCATTATTCTTCTTCAGAATTGTTTTCTGTTCACTGGGGACTCGCTGCTGGTATGCACCCTAACCACAACTCAAGCCCTTTTTACCATAATTTAAAATGGCACAGATGACCTGATAAGAATTAGCTGAGCTGACTATTTAGCATTTGTCTACAAGTCTAAATTTCATATAATCATTCACTTATTACAGAAAAAAACAATGGCACATCTCCTCATTGAACCCTTGAGTAGCACATTGCATTTATGTGCCAGTGTTTGTCAATGCTGCCTTTTTCAGAAGGAGAATTGGGACAAATGTGACTCTCTTATGTCTACAATCCTTCCCATTTGTCCCACAGTAATTCGCCCTGTGACTGAATGAGGCCACACTACAGCTCCAATAAGCATGCACTCTAGGTAATGCATAACTAATAGTGACACTATTTGAATAGTTGAGCTCATATTACAGAGTCAGTATGGTCAATTGTGCATTTCATTTTTTAAAACATTTGTTAATACAATCTGTATCATGCTTTATACCATTGCAGTGCATCGTCCAAGACGCACTGTAGTTTTCTACATTATTGAAGTCTCCCTCCACCTAAAAATGTGCTTTGCATGGACCATTACTGTGCACAGTGATTAAGGTACAGAGTCCAACAAATGGAGACCGATTGGGCTCCTGAGTGCAAATGCAAGGTTATCATTAACTGGGCTATGACCAGCAGTCACATGACACAAATTTAGCCACATGTCAAATGCAGGCTGTGCTTACACACAGCAGAGAGATGACAACAGAAGACAACAGAAGAACAGAAGAAAACAAAGCATACTTGGTCAATAAAATAAATTCAGCATGATTCAAAAATAGTATACGGAGGAGCTGGTTAACAGCATGTTGTTAAAGATACATTCAGCATGGTGAAACATCTCTCTAGAGTTGAGATGCAGGGTAGTGTAAAAATACCACTTCATTCCTTTTTTTTGTTCAAAATCTAGCATTATCTGAAAAGCCTTCTTGATAGTGTTGCAATGTTCAGAGAAGTTCTGACATTTGATATTTATATGGCTCCTCCACAGATTTTGCATATCAGTCCCTTTACAGGTGTTCAGTGTACTATTGCATAGGTAGAAAAAGGTTTGCTGATTAAAGCACAAACCCAGAGGATAAATAACAGGAAAGAATTTTTGAATTAAAGAACTTGCTGACTGGCAGCTGTCAAGTCCCAAACAGCTTCCCTTCCTCACAACATGGTATGTTTTGGAAAATGATCTGCTATATATACAATGTGTTTCAAATTTTCCAAGGCACAATCTGCAATTAAACATTCACAATATATAGTTGCAGCTATATATGTTTTAAAACACTGTAGTTAAACAAACAGCAAAAGTTAATGATCATGTTAAAAGATGTGTCCTGACAGAGACCAAAACTCATCAGTGTTTGTGTAGAAGGTCAGTGAACTCCATCACCTGATTGGTCCTATGAAAGCCAGCCAGTCCTCAGATTACTTCTTACCTTGTGTGACATCAACAAAATGTCATGTTTATTGGTGAAATGCAAAGAAAGAAAACAATAAACAGAAAAGAGGCAGTGGGTACCTTTGGTATAGCAGAGGATCATTATGGTTCATGGTGATTTAAAGCTTTATTGGCTTAGATTTCAATACAACAAATGGCAGTGTGGGTTTTCATTTATAAAACAGTACTTTCAAATACAGTTGCTTCTTACATGAGGGGTTTTAGATATTTGTCTGTTACTTTACGTTGGATACGGCATTAAAATATATTAAGATTTGTACTTTCAATACATGTAAAGGGAGAGTGTCTGGCCATGTTTATGAGAGCCTGAGAAGAGAGACATTTTTTTTTGTCAGGGTCAGATGATTGCTTTGTGTGTGCAGTAGCCAGGGGCAGGAGAGTGGTGATATGTAGGTGCTTGGATGATTAATTTCCATGTAGATTTCCATGTAAAACAGTTGGTGGGTCAGATGACTGCCTTCCCTGTGGTGTTTATTTTTATTTTTTTTATTCAAAGACTCACTGAGCCAATTCTTGCAAACTTTGGACCAAAATAGTTTCAGCCCAAGCGAAGGAAAGCTGACACATGTTCAAGCTACAAGCATGGACATTTCATAATGGCGCCATGAGGTTCTACTGTACTTACAAAGTTCCACAGGAATCAACAGCAACAAATAGTAGGAAGAAACAAGCAAGAAAGAAAGGAAAGCAGTTCCACTCAAAGCAAAGCAAGAAGTAAAACGAGCGCAGTCAAACCAAATAACATGACCCTATTTATCATTCATTCTTTGTCATTTTTGAACATGGAAGAGATTCCCATTCTGTGCAAGTCTAACTGGACAAATCTTTCAGTTCATAGTCTCAGGAAGCGTCAGAGCAGAGTCCATTTCATGGCTTCCTTGATTATGTCAGGATAAAACAAAAACAGGGAAAAAAAACAGAGGAAAAAAGGAAATAAACCAAAAACCTACATCTAGATTACAGTTGTCGTGTGCTATCTGAATGAATGTACAGAATATGCATGCTGCTCTGAGTGCTAGAAGAGCTTGGCCTTCTTTTTCATGTCGTTGCGTTTCCACAGGGGAAGCCTGTCAAACTCCTGGATCTCCATTCCAAAGATGTCAAAGAACGTTTCAGGTGCTAAGTGGCGCTAGAATTGAGAACAAAGGTGGAGAAAACAAAGGAGGGGAGGGTGGGAGGGGGTTGGTTGGTCTTGGTTAGCACCGAAGCCATAAAAAAGGGTCACAGCAAAAATGACAAGAAGCAATGGATACTGCACATTCCTTGCTACAGCTGTATTTGTGTAACATGTCATTTACACAAAGTAGAGAAATGCAGTATTAATTGCATTAATTGAAGGTCAGATGGAAAACTGATACCTCCAGTCTGGTTCTGTCCACATCCCTGGGCAGTTTAGCTCTCCCTCTACTGGTTATCATGAGCATTTCATAGGGATACACCTTCAGAAGGAGACATTCATCAGTGAACAGGTCCAACCTGCGAGCTCGAGTTAAGTGTTTCAAAAACTTGCAAACCAGTTTTTATCGAACAGTACTATCAAATTTGGATATTTTGGTACATCTGACTGTGACAATGGGAACACTGGGTGGGAGAACAGGTATGTGACAGGAGGCTGACTGGGTTGTATTTTAGGTTGTTGGGGAAATGCGGGTGTTATGGTGGGTTTTCGGATTTTTCCTTTAGGTGTTGAAACGTGCAACAGATTAGGTAAGGGAAAAAAACATGAAAACAGTTACGAAACCAGCTGTATTTTTAGAATAATTTAATGCAAACTAAAAATAGAACTAACATCTGTAATGTGGGCCAAGTAAATCCACATGGGAACGATTGTCCTGGAAACTGAGGTGCTTCTATGTTTCTAAATACTAATGCCTTCCATACAATAAGAAAGTGGTTAATCATAGCCGAAATGCTCAATAATAAGCAACTAGAAGTTCTTCGAAGCCTCTGACCAACTCATATCCATGTGTATACTCCCTTATATACTACGCAGTATATAGTGATATGAGTTGTTTGGATGACAATCTGGGCATTGGATTCTCCACTGTATGCTGCATACAGTATCCAGCCACTTTAAGTCAAAGCTATGTGCAGATGAGCATGGAGAAGCCAGCATGCTAAGCGCTAGAGTGACTGGGCAGCTCCTAAAGCAGCATGCTGAATCAGGAACCCATCTGACGTGAGTTTTTCGCTTCCAGTAAAAATGTTTTTTTAACTATTTCTTCCACCGATGTCCCCACACTAGGTTAGGAGTTTGAGCTGGTCTCTTTATTACTATGCTTTGTTGTGAAATGTATCCTTTTTTACAAATTAAAATGCATTTAAAGAAGTGAACAATATGTAGATTTTGTAACATATTGCAGTGTCGATTACAATGTTGTCATCAGTACAAAAAGAAGAAGATACTTGCTTTTGGTTCCAACATATTAGGCATAGATACTCCCCTGTCCATCCTTGCAAGTGCTGCACGGCCATCCTTAATGTGCTAAAGAATAGAACATACACAAATGTAATATAGTGGAAGGGGACTACACGGTTAATGGCATGAGTATGTCCACTAATGACAGTGGGCACAGTTCTCACTGGATGGGGCGAGTAGCTTTGGATACTGCTTCAGTATCTTAATTACAAGATGGGCAGTCATTTACATGTTGTCTAAATGTCTCTGTAGTTTTTTCTTCTATAAAAGGCTAAATTTAAATGTGACATTTAGCTCGAGTCATAACACTGATAAACAACACACAGAACAAGACATGAGGCAATGATTATACATTGCATTTATAGTACACTGGTTCAGCTACTGGGCAGTGCGTGTTTGCTTCTCAAATCCGAGGCATTTGAAATCACTGCACTACATGCCCTGTTGTTGACACTAAACCAATAGTGATGCAAGCATGTAGCAGGAGTGGGCGGTGTGCATTCAGGGCAAGGTGTCTCTTGCAACCCACAAGCAAGCAAATACATGATGCAAGATGAAGGAAGCATGCCATGTGAAAAAGCAGATGAGAGACATACCTGAAACTCTGCAGGACAAAATGGGACAGAAAATGAGACTCACAGTTAATGGTTTTGCTGTCGAATTCCCTGCCAGGCTACTATCTACAACACTGCTGTCCCTGATGACACATCATGTGAATCATTATGCAAAAATTTTTCCAAATGCATGTCCATTTATGTACATGTAGCAAGCCATCTCTGAATACTGATGCTGAGTAGCTCTGGTGAAATTGACAAGAGATTTGTTTGATTGATGATGTTTTTGGTCACAGCTCTCACCTCTGCCTCCTCCACACATGTCACCGTAACTGTTGTACTGAGTGAAATCGGTTGACTGAGGCTGTGGAAACACAGACGACAGCAAATCAGCATTAACATATGGGCATGTTGTTGCTAATTTAGAACAAGAGTTCAATTTCACTTAATACATATAAAACATACACAGAATCTGTCTGTTTTTCCTCATTAATTATAAATTTCTCCATCTGATACGATCCTGAGTTTAATTGATCTCTCACCCGATGCAGCCCATTCCTCCCATAGCCAGGCAAAGAGTTAGTTTTGGTTGGAGAGGTTGGATCTGAAACATAAATATCCCCAAAATTATATTTGCTTTCAGATTTAAAATGCCACAGATCTGGGGCACAATCCAGACACAGTAAAACTAATTCAAAGATTTATAAGTGCTATGTAGCACACAGCACATAACAGAGACCCTGGGTTAAAGTACATTGCTGACAACTCTATAGCGTATTAGCTGATGAAGCTGCTCTGTACCTGCGTCACAGTTGGTCTGTTTAGGATCGTAGCGCTGAGCAGAGAGGCTGCGTGCATGACGCTCCCTGATCTGCTCTTTTTCCATCTCCTCCTTCAGAATCAGTTTCCCCAAACCAGACTGAATCTACAAACACACACAGACAAATAATTCAACCACACTTAAATATTAATCCAGGGCACAAACATTACAGTAACTTACTGTAATGGCAAGACTTCTGAATAATACATTTACTGCATCTGCATGTACTGATAATTGTAGCCACAGTAAGTGGATGATAAATGTTATTCAACTCACCTTACTGAGATGTTCCTCCTGCAGCTGCTTTCTTTTCAAGGCCTCCTCCTCCTCCTCTTCTCTAGACCGTCTCCTTCCTTCTGAACCTACGGGTGCCATACACAAGCCAAAAAAGTTACGCAAAACACATACATACATAAGAGAGATCCGCGGAGGATACCATGCTTCACGTGTACTTGAATAGTACAACCAGATGAAATGTTTCATCCACATCTCAAAATGTAGAGAAAGATAGACTAGATATGGTTGCTTCGTTTGGCTGTAGAGCAGTGAGAAATACACACAGTATGAGTGGACAGTTGAACACAAATGTGAGACAGAGTTGACGAGACAGACAAACAGAGGGGCTTATTGGAATATTTGGCTACCCTGACATGGCAGATGTTTCCACTTCGTCACTCATGCCGACATTTCTAGTGGATGTCGAATACACAGAAACGGCACAATGTAAGACAGACAGACAGTTTGAAGTTTGAAGTCAGTCTCAGTTATCTCTGTCCAAGCCATTTGTGGTCCTATAGCTAAAGCACACATCATGTGCAGTAAGAGAACGTAAAATGGTGATACTGATGCTATCTCAAGCAGAAAATAAGATGGCAGCAACAGAAACCAAACAACACTTCTGCTTTGTGCAAGCAAAAACTTAAAGGCAAATACTGTGATGCCCGAATAACAGCGTGAGCCCAGAGTGAAGCAGGGGATGCAGTTAAGCATTTAGGGGCAGCTAGAAGGAGGAAACAGGAGGAGTTAGGTTGTGGTGAGGTGAGTATTTTACCACTACAAGGTAGCAGTGCAAGCATGCCCGTCAGGAGCCTACTGTACCTAATACAGCGAGAGAGTAGGGCCAACGGTCGCCCTCACTCCGAGAGCTGTCGTCCGGAGAGGGAGCATGGGCAGCGGGGAAGGTGGCGGATCTGATGATGTCATCAGCAGACTTGCTTTGACGTGCTATGGCAGCTGTATCTAGGTTGGTAACCATGGGAACTGATCTATCAGTGTCTGGGTCACAGTCTCACAGGTAAACATCCTAGCAGCATGTGATCGTCAGGCTCGGGGATCATTTAATCCTGGATCATCTTGGTTTATATTTACAGTATATGCAGCATATACTGTTTACAGTGCAAACATGTCTCTCCTAACAAGCCACTGTTTCATAGATAGAGCCTCAAATGTCCTCTTTTGAGATGAGAGGCAAAGAAATGCCACTGTCCAGCTGGTTTTAAAAAGAATTTTAGGAACGTCTTGTGCAAGGAAGATTACATATTTTCTGTACCTATTCTTAGCAACATAACTTATAGTTGCCTTGGTGCATTTCTCGAAACAATTTAAACGAATAGGAATGCACAGTTGATTGCCTGCAAAAGCCTCTAAGTATGTAAACTGCGGCTACGTATATTTTGAATAATAAATGACAATCATTCAAAATGCACAAGGCTGCACTTTTTCTATAAGGCATATATCAATTTCAGCAGTACAAGTTATACATCACCGTATGTAGGAGAATGATCGTATGAGATTGGAAAGGACTCAGATTTACACATTTACTGTTTGTACCGTAGTTTGTCGGCAGACCATGACGTTATGCTACACAAAAGAAAATGACAAGACTGTGTTATAGCACTGCAGAGCACAAAGGAAATAATACATCACAGCAGATGTCTGTAAAGGCCGGATAATACATTTCAATAGATTCTTTCTGTGCTGCATTGTGAAGGAAGACATCTGTTGTGTTGTGGATGAGAATCTGTGGCATGGCAGACGTGAACGTTGGGAGTGTAAAGCCGCATGTATAGTTCTGCAGAAGCAGTGTTTTTCATATGTTTACATCTCTGTTTTTGTATTTTCTTTCTTTGTGCTATGCAGTTTTGTGAAACTCATTTTCTTTTGTGTATCACAATGACAGTTTTGTGTCTGAATACAGAAGAAAATCTAATGGAAATGTACAGAAAATATGCCTGACAGATTCTGACACCTGGTTCAACTATATTACATGTACTTCCTTCTGCCGTAAAAAAATACCTCCCCCCATAAAACAAGTTGTTTCAGAGGGGACAACTATTCAGCAGAGAACCAGTAAAAGTATGAGAAAATGCTTCTATGATGTAAACAACTGACTAGCTGATAAAGTAGTTTGAACAATCCTAATTCTGATCTGACAAATGTACCAAAGCAACTGAGGAAAACTGTTACTGATGAGAAGTCTCAAAAGCTGCTAGTGTGTGTTGTACGCAAGCAAATTCCAATTTCAAAGCCAGATTATGCAAGTTGTTTTTAAAAGAAAAAAAAAAGTACAACATTCTTCATCTAACAGCTGAGTTCACTTGCTAGTGTCACCATTCCTCTTATTCGTCATCTGGCTGCCTTTAGCACAAATGACTCTTGGAAAATGTAGGGTCATTATCCTGTAATTGCCAAAACCTGGCAAATGTTCCATAGCCTCGCTTTGTAAAAAGGCCAACTCTAGTATTACCACTGTGACTTGTTAAGATGGACAGAGTGCAGTGTGAAACAAGCTACTGGTCAGACAGAAAAGGATTGGAGACAGACTTCAAACAGTGCTGGTACACTGACGCTGGGGGTGACTATGGTTAGATGAATATACAGTTTCAGCTGATTAACAGAAGATTTTTCAGAGCTGAGTTCAATAACACAACTACCTAGAATAGTGGTTCCTACCCTTGTTGGTCACTGCAAATATTTTCCAAATGCAAATATACAATAGAATACACCTGTTCACCCACAACATTAAAACCATCTGCCTAATATTATGTAGGTCTTCTGTGGTGTCTGACACATGTATTTTGGCAGCAGATCATTTGGGTCCTGTGGATAGTGGGATCGGACGTCTGTGGATCGGGCCTGTTCAATCCTTGATTGGATTGGGATCTGGAGAGTTTGAAGGTCGAGTCAACACTTTGGGATCTTTGTTGTGTTCTTCGAGCCTTTCTTGAGCAGATTTTGTGGAGTGGAGGGAGGCCTCTACTGTTACGGAGTGCTGGTGCCAAAGTAGCATTCACATTAATGCCAGCACCCCAAAGTTTCCCAGCAGAGCATTTCTTCATAGCACAATGATCAATGTCACTGACTTCACCTGTCAGTGGTTTTAATGTTGTGGATAATCAGTGTGTATAAAAGTAAATAATGTCACAAAATTATTTTTCATACAACTATGCAACCTACAAATGCACTACTGAACTAACAGTTTTTATTCATTATTTATAGCTACCTGTGCCTACCCACTAACACAAATCATCATTTATACACTACCGTTCAAAAGTTTGAGGTCATGCAGGTAATTTCATGTTTTCCATGAAAACTCACACATTCATTCATGTGCTAACATAACTGAACAAGAGTTTTCTAATCATCAATTAGCCTTTCAAAATGATTAGCCAACACACTGTAGCATTAGAACACAGGAGTGATGGTTGCTGGAAATGTTCCTCTGTACTCCTATGTAGATATTTCATTAAAAATCAGCCGTTTCCAGCTAGAATAGTCATTTACCACATTAACAATGTCTAGACTGTATTTCTGATTAATTTAATGTTATCTTCATTGAAAAAAATGCTTTTCTTTCAGAAATAAAGACATTTCTAAGTGACCCCAAACTTTTGAAAGGCAGTGTATATTTTTCAATTTAAAGCAACTCCACAATTTTTCCACGCACCAAATCACAAATGCAGTAGAACTCTTGGGATTTTAACACCCCTGGCTGGGAAACACTGGTCTACAATATTACCCCAAATTAATAATCAGACATTTTTTTACCTTTTCTAATTACAGCTAAACAGACTATGCTATAAGAAGAAAGGTACCGTGTTGTTTGTAGATGGGTGGTTTTCTGTAGATGTTGCTCCCCTGATCTGAAAACGATGAAATACAGAAACATTTTTTTTAGAGTACACAGTGCATGTTTATACAAATTAAACTTAAAATGACTCATAAGGATTAAATATAATGTTGCCCTTTTTCCTTTGATACATCTGTACAGTTGTGGAAGACGAGGGGAAAAAGCACAAGCTGATCCCAAATGGAGTATAATGATAGATAGATAGATAGATAGATAGATAGATAGATAGATAGATAGATAGATAGATAGATAGATAGATAGATAGATAGATAGATAGATAGATAGATAGATAGATAGATAGATAGATAGATAGATAGATAGATAGATAGAAAGAAAGAAAGAAAGAAGGGACGAGCAGTGACAGGGTGCGCTCCAGCTCCTACCTGGGAGGTGGAAATGTTTAGGGGTCTGAGAGAGAGGCGGGGTGACCGGCCGGCTGTCGGGCCTGAGCGGGAGGGGGGAGCTCCGGCCACTTGGCGGGTCAGTGCCTCCAGTAAGAAGAACCAAGAACAGAACATAAGCAGGGATACTAAGGGGGAACCACAGTCTGAACGGTGCAACACACAGGGACCAACGGCACCAGCTGAAGTCATTCTGAGCGAATGGGACACGTTCTGGTTGGGTTTGATAAATGCAGTTGATGAGGCTGAAGAGAAGCGGATCAAACTAGCAGAGTTTCAAACTGAGACGAAATGCTCAGGAGATGAGTCATGAAGTTGGGGTGTTGTGTAATATGAGCTCACAGTTAAGAAGTTAATACCCCTCAGCATGCAAAGGCAAACTTATATTAGAAAACTTTTTCTTTTTATCTCAGCCTTGCAGTTTACTCGACTCTGGAGACTCATTCTGACAATGTGAAAAAGTTATCCATCATCCAAGATCCAGGGAACTGTTAGTTTGGATATTGGATTTGGATTACTAATATCTATCAAGTGCATGCGAAATATGCATAAATGAAGTGCATGTTAGTGAAGAAGCAGTGGCTTGGCCAAGACTTAGGTTTGACCATTCAGGCTGGCAGAGAAATGTCGATGGATCCAAAATGAGAGAATGGGGCATTGACAAGAGGTGGCATCCAGGTGACGATGGAGAGATGATGTGTTGCTTTGAAGGAGGGGCAGCACATAAGAGTGGAGTGGGGCCCTTACCTTGGCTATGGGGGAGGAAGTGGTGTCTGAAAGGGGAGGTGGGGCGGGAGTCACTATTTCTGGAGCCCACACTGTTACTGCACAGGGAGGAGCAGAGCTTCTGCATGCCTGTCAGAGCCTCTGCGGGCAGGGAGGGAGCGGGACGGGGGGACAAAGCCCCAGGACCAAGCAGCAGAGGTGGGCAATATCGGGAGAAGATAGAAGGTGAGAAGGTGAGGGGCAAAAGAAAAAGGAAGATATACAAGAGTAAAATGTGCAAAAGAAGAAATTAAAGACACCCAAAGTAAGAGACAAGAAGTATTCAAGATGGACAGTAAGAAACAAGGAGGAGTATTAAGGCCAATTCATGCTTTCCATGTCTGTATTCACAAGGGTACACATGACATACACTTCATCATCTATCCAATTCCACAAGGGTTCACACTGCAATTGCGTCGACTGCTTTCAAAGCAAATGATGACTATAACGAGAGACTGCATGAGGAGATTCTCGACCATCCACTGCTTTATAATAAAATGTAAATCTCAAATCTAAATAAATAAGTCTAAAGTAAACAGATGAGACCCCAGACGATTGAATTTCTCTTCAGAGATAAATAAAGTTATTGTATTGCAATTTATTATTAGCAGAGTTGTAACTGAAATAGACTTGAGGGGTGCTTGGATTTTTATATGTTTTCAATGAACAATACTCAGACACAGTGAGAAAATTCTCCAGATATCTTGTGTTCTGTCCACCCACTGTGCTCAACACACCCTAGCAATATTCACTGGCACAGAGCTACAGCGTGATCAGTAAGTAACTGTTTCTTTCTGTGTTGGATATCAGGAGGCAATGTGACTGACTGTGGCTGTAGTATGATTATAAACCCAAGTGTGCGTCTGCTGTCCCGATTATCGACCCGTGTGCACAGACGATGAAAGCATGACTTGGCTCTTACACTTAAAATCAAACTTTTAATAATGAAAAAATAGTAAACTGAGGGGACATTATGTTGTTTGAGACACAAAATTGACTTTAAGGCTGCGCTTCTGCAAAAAGTACACAAAGAAAATATACAAGAAATAAACATATTAACCTAAAGCCAATTTTGGTTAAGTTTCCCTTTGAGGTGGTAAATCAGTCAGAGGAGGGGAGTGAGAGTCTTAAGGTGGAGGGTCAGTGAACTCTTTCACAGTGTCTTCACAGCTGTCATCTACCAGAACACCTCATAAAAAACATACATGTGCGCATACATACACACAGATTGGTCTTTCTAAGTACCCACCTGGCCTGTGAAAATGCTGTGGTGACCGTGACAAGGTGGGAGTGTAACCATGGCGATTATAAACTGGTGATCCTATGGAGCCCTGACTGGTGGATCTTTGAAGGATGCGTTCCCTCCTGTCGTAAGAGCCCTGAAATACACAAACACACACACACATACACACAGCTTAATGAACAAACTGCTTGGATAAATGAGAATACGCTGCACTGAATAAGAATTGTTACACAGTGGTGAATGAATCTGAAAATACTGCTCACCTCACTGGGTGGGGTTGGCGACATGTTTCTTGAGGACTAGAAAGAATCATACAAGTCTGAATCATAAATTTGCTTTTTTAGGAACATTTTCAAAAGCAAAACAAATAATCTAGGCAGACATGATGTAAATATCAGAATATCATAGTGTTAACTGGCTTTAAGGCAATAGATATTGTGTCTAGTTTTCAGCAACTATGTCTCATATGTTCCAAATGTTTCAGTTTTACAGCTCAAAATACTGCAAAGACTGTTAGTTCCACTGAAACGGTACAATTGCTGGTTTTAGGGCTGTTCTAAATGAGCTGTTTTGCTTTAAAAAAAAATCAAAACAATGAGCTGCTACTGTTCCCTGTTAGGAGTTAGGTAACACCCAGGTGGATTCTTACTTGCTTGTAAAGCTGGGAGCCTAACTAGTTGAGGAACGCCAGAAAAAATGGCTTCATACCCTAATAACTTTCATTTCACACCTCCAAGTTTATAACCATAAAACACAATAAAAATGAATATTCAGCATATGGGACCTTTAAGAGACATGATTCTGTGTCACTGCCAAAAATAGCCTGTCTGCTTATCTTCCCCAAATTGTTTCTACCGAGAAACATGGCCTACTCTCTTTACTTCGTGATTTAGGGCCATTTATCAGCATCAGCACACATGTTGGCGTATCTTACCTTGTCATCAGGCAAAGGGGAACGTTCCCTCCTGGCAGTGTGGAGCTGTGAGGAACACACACGTTCAGTGCTGTGAAAATCTTTTACTATACCGTTAAAAATATCACACAGTAAGTGAGCAGTTTTTTGTATTCATTTATCCCTCTTTCCTTTTTTTTCCCCAAATGAGGAAAAGTTCTTGCGGAGGAAAACAGGATAATTTGAGTACAATTGTATTCTCAATGTGTACAAAGACAATATGCATGCAGGAAAAGAAGCATGCGGCCTATGCGTTTACCTCTCCCACACTCTCTCGTCTCTCCTCTCTCTCATCCAGGGAGGTGGAGTACATGGGTTCATAGGTAATAAGATCAGGGCGCTCAATGTCATAAATGGCTTTGACTTTTGGAATGGCAGCTAGGTCTCTGTAATCAAGGATCTCATTGTCTACTTTTGCCTAGGGAGACAAATAGAGACAAAACATGCACACAAACACACACACAAGAGTAAAGGGAGATTACTATCACTATAACTGGTGTAATTGTTATAAAGGATAATAATTAAAAAGGGAAGGTAATTTCTTACAACAGAGAGGAGTCTTAACACAATCTATATAGAGCATCTATACTTGGAGACATTTCTTACATAGATCGTGTGACCCGGTGAGCCAGGTATGCTTGAACCAGGTCTGGAACAAATACTCTCGGATGACGACCTCGTAGGCTGTGAGAGGAAAACACACAAGCAGCTGTTAGTTCCAACGATATCTGTGAGGCAGTCAGCTTGCCATGATCCACAGCCCACTGCCATCTGCATGTCACCTAGTATTGTTACCCACAACACCCCCAACATTACACCATTTGTCCTTTATACTGTATGAACGATGAGAGGGAGCTGCAACCCCTGTATTTACGTTTCATGAATTACATGAAGTACTCTGAAATACTAACATGTCATCTCATGATTAGGTCATTCATTTGCAAATTTGCAAAGTGAATGAGTGCTTTAGTGCTGTGATTGAATGTTCTTAAGAACCTCATGCCTGTTTATGGTAAATGAAACTGTTTGAATGGCAGCAGCAGGTCTGAATGTGGCATAATTACATAAATGAGCTTTTTCATCTAATGGGTAAATGTTTTTTTTTTTTTTCTTTTTTTTAGAAAAGACAAATTAGTCATCTTGTTTGCGCCCTTAAATGTGTGTGCATCTTTGTCTCATGCACATCTGATATGAGCGTAGTTTAGGGTGTTAAAAGACAGGACTGGATGGCTCTGTATGACGCACAGAGAGGGCACTGCAGGCTGTCTCCAGAAGATGGCAGCATACAGTGCATCTGTCCTATGTACATGGTGGAACACAGGATGATGCCATCTCATAGCCAATAGCGAATACAGTACCTGCCTTTCTGTTTTTTGGAGGAATAAGAGGGACGGAGGCAATAGCTGTGGAGGAAGGGAGAGGGGGGTTCACAGGACATCACACAGGGGTAGTGCCTCGCCTGCCCGACTCACAGTTCACACATACATCAAGGTGAACATGTACACATGTAAATACGCACACGAACAAATATTTATATTCACACACACACATGCAAAGACACACACACCCAACACTGCCTAAATGGGAAAATTATTTAAACCACAGTAGGTTAAGGTTTAACAGTCCGAGGGAGCGATAACAGCTCATGTTGAATCCCTTGTCAGTTAAATATTCCAATTTTTTATCTTTTTCTGTAAATTATTGTCCTCAACAGAAAGGTGCATTCAGTCGAGACAAATTCAAGGACAAAGGAGTCAGTGACGCCCAAATTCCTACCCGCTCCCTGTGTCTCTCCTCTGTTCTAGTGGTGTTCTTGCAGCCGGGATGCCACACTGTTGATCCTATACAGCAAGACAGAGAGAGAACATATTTAAAACAACAGCTTATATATATATATATATATATATATATATATATATATATATATATATATATACACCTATCAGCCACAACATTATGACCACTGACAGGTGAAGTGAATAACATGGATCATCTTGTTATAATGCAATGTTCTGTTAGGAAACCTTGAGTCCTGACATTCATATGGATGCTTGACATGTACCACCCACCTAAACATTGCAGGTCAAGCAACCCCCCCACCTCCCATGGCAACAGCTTTCCTTGATGCCAGTTGCCACCCTCAAATGCACCCCGACACATTGCAAAAACTGCTCAGGAGTGGCCCGGGGATCATGACAGAGCTAAGGTGTTCACCCAGGTTCCACACTCCCCAGATTCAAATCTTATTGAGAATCTGTGGGATGTGCCAGGATAAGCCAGCTCTAGGTAGGTCCCACCCTGTAACCCACAGGACCCACAGAATTCACTGCCACCATCCCGGTGTCACAGGACATCCCCAGAGGTCCTGAGTCCATGCCTCACTGGGGCAGATGAGTTTTAGCAGCATAAAGGGGACCAATGCAATATTAGCTGCCCAGTAAAGGTCAATATCTAAAATTAAATGTATTTTCAGTTCAGACGATAGGCTGAATTTAAATAATTAAAAAACCTAAAAACAACAATCAGACCTAACATTAAAACCACTGAAGGGTGAAGTGAATAACACTGATTATCTGGTTACAATGCTCTTCATATGGATGTTATTTTGACACGTACCACTTACCTAAACATTGTCACAGACCAAAAACCGCTCAGTAATGACTCAAGGAACACAAGAAAGAACCCAAGGCCTCCAAACTCCCCCTGATCCCAATGCACTCAAGCATTACTATGATACACCTGAACAAGCCTGATGCATGGAGGCCCCACTGCACAACCCACATGACCCAAAAGATGTAGAAGGAGTAAAGTGTTGCACAGCTTTCTCCAAAGTCATCAGCACCAAATGGAGGAATTGTATTAATCTACTTCATAGCTTTTGAGATGTATAGAAGGAGAATTAAAGCTGTTATTTTGTTTTTTTTTGTGGCCCATCACCCTATTAAGACACCTGGCTTATATCTTCACTTCATTTTCATTGCAACACAACCAGGTGGACTTTGTTTTCAGTACAGCAGGGAAAAAAGTTTCAGTTCAGCGAGGCACATAATATTTCATACCAGATGCATTAAGAATTTTCTTTAATTTGTCACCTCCCTATTCATAATCACAGGCTCGCTGAAGTAGTTATATAACACCCTATTTTAAACCTAACATTAGTGGGTTTTTAAAGATTTCCACACCCCTAAGCTTTACTCAGCCCAAAGAGTAACATGCAGTCCTTCAGTTTCAGTTAAAAAATAACTCAAAGAGCAGAAAAAAAACCCCAAAAATGCACATTTTCCATGAGACAGCAGCAGTAAGTCTGCTCACCTTGCAGATACATCTCTTCTCCTTCTGTGAACATCTGATTGCACCTGCTGCATCTCGCGCAGCTGGGGTGGTAGTGCTTATCTCCTGCCTGGACAACACAGAGCACAAAACAAACTTGACATCGCAGCAAAATGAAGATCAATGAAGCGACAGACACCGAGCTGTGACGTCCAGGAAATGAACCTCCACCTGCTCTGAGCTGCATTTCTTTCCTCTACCACCCTGTTAGTGCAAGGGATAGTTTCATCAGATCCGCTGTACTGAAGTCATTGACCAACAGTGGGGGAATATTTTCACTTTAAAAGACCTTAGAGGATCTTGCTCAGTAGTTCATGGGGTTAAGTGAGGATGTGTGGCAAAATATGCAAGTGAGAAATCATCTAATGTATTCCAGTCGTACATCTTGCTATACAAAAATGGAAAGATCGCTTTTAATGAATATGACCACCATGACAGTCAACCTGTCTTCAAGATATCAAATATCCGGGTGTTCCATTTTGTGATAACCTGCATAATGTAATGCAATAAAACGATCTGGCAGCTGGAGCACCTGAGTTTCCGTCTACACTGATGTGGCTCTTTGCATGCAGAGCGCTCCATTATAAAGCCTCTGCAGCTTTGACCACGGCTGATAAATAGCCAAATTATATTTTGCCTGCTGTATAACAACCCTCAGTAACATTTCAACCAGCGAGTGGCCACTCAAAGATGTGAATCCACCGAGAAATATTTGCATTTCACTGTATCGAAAAGTTGTCACAGAATGACTATAGCAGACACTTCAGAGCAGTCCTGCCTAATATTCTCCCAAATCCCAATCTCCCTCTCAGGTATAATGAAGGTATTTATGCTATAGTGCATGGGTAGTGTGCCGTCTCCATCTCTAAGAGCTGCATTAATTACCCCTACATTAATAAGCCATGCACAGAGCACTCCCAGAGTATCACAAAGTATGCAAACCACCGATGGCTGCACAGTGTTTGACCTGGGTCTTGGGCCAGTGATTAGACTATCAGACAGGCTGGTACGGCTTTGGCCCCACTGATCCATTGGCAGCAGATCCGGGATGAGACGCAGCAGCCTTTTCCTATTGTAATAAAGGCCTGCCTTAGTGTTGGATTACTGTAAGCCTGGTTGGCTGGCTAGTAGTTGACATTTTCATACCATTAAATGACACATAACTCAGTGTCTGATTGGATCTCTGCCTGCAGAACAGGCAGAACAGTGAGCAGAGAGAGCGTCAAGGACAGGAGTGTTGGTAGCGTTTTACATAAACTCTCGCTTATTAACACTTTAACACAGTTTCATAACAGCAGCACGACATACAGTATTAATGAATAACAATCACTTCAAAAATGTCAGACCACATCAGGTTTTTTATGTAATATTTACATGATTTGCGGCTTTTGTGAGCTGCATGTGTATTTAGGCAGAGTTGGACAGACCTGAAAATCTGCTAAGAATTAATCTGTTAGTTAAATACAGTCATGTCAAGAGTCTATTTGGCTCATTGCTGAGGAGATTACACCACAGATTATCAAAGTACATTTCACAATTCGGCTCCATGCAACATCCTGCAGATGCAGATGTTACAATCAAGCAGCAAAGAAAGTTTCTTAACTATGCTTCTTTGTTTCTATGTAAAATATTTAAAACCATAAAATGCATTAACTTTCATTTGAAACTTACCTTAAGCAGGTTCACATGAAACTCAAGTGCAAGACTGTTTAACATTCTGCCTGCAGAGGCACATTATAAATTCCACATCAGCTAGCTGGCCACACAGGGAGCCAATCAGCAGTAGGTGATTGCAGAATGTGGTATGTGTCTTACCTCTAGCACCTTCCCTGTGATGAACTGATGACACGCCTCACACTGAACTCCAAAATGGATCTGGTAGTCCTTCTCACAGTAGGGGGCGCCATCCCTGTGAAGACAGAGGACACATTCAAACACTGTAGACTCCACAGTGACAGATTTTACAGTGTGTGAACTTCACGCCGGCCTGCCTGACTGTAATTACAGCAGATATGAGCTGCTTACTTGCTGATGTACTCCCCGGTCAGCACTTTGCTGCAGGCCTTACACTTGAAGCAGCCCAGGTGCCACTGTCTGTCCAAGGCAAGAAGAGCCTGTCCGTTCTTAATGTCTCGGCCACATCCGGCACAGTCTATGGAAGCAAAATGAGCATGATTTGAAGACACACAAAAAAAGTGTTTTTATAAGAAAACTACAAGAACAGTGCAAGGACAATGTGGAGACAGAATTAATGGTGGTTTAAAGGGTTGTTTCCAGTCAAAACACAGCACTGACACTCCACTGTGAGCCCATTGTGTGAGATAAAGAGACAAATTATTGCATGCATAGTGCGATATCTTGTCACTTCTGACCCAAAACACTAGATGGTGATAGAGGGTAACCAGCACTGTTCTGACAGCTGCCTCTTTCAATCATCTTGCCATGACTCTAAAAGCTCCATCCATATCCAAGTAGGATCCCGAGGCCTTAAAAGTGCAAGAGGTTGGTTTCTGAATCTTCTTGTCATCTTGTCTTTAATGAATAGAGGGTGCAGGCAACACAGCGCCCGCTGCAACCACAGGGGATGATAACTACGTAAGGCATAACAAGGTTGCGATGATGACGTGAGTAGAATCAGCATGCCTTATTTATAGGTGACCTTGTCTAAAAGCTCTTCAAACGCCAACAGAGACACCAGTGGGGGATGAGAGAGGGAGAGAGAGGACGACCAGGAAGAGGAAGCAATGGGGAGAGAAACATGGAGGATGAGAGGGGCTGGAAGAGGAGGGGTTCGAGGAGAGGAAATGCATGGCCATGCATTATTTAGCAGGGCCTGTCTTCGTGTTATTCACAAAGGGATGAGGCTGGTTGAACATGAGGCTGGTTGAACACGAGACTGTGCTTTCAGAGAAAAGACAAGTAGAGGATCTCCCTGCTTCATCATTCAAGCATCACTGTGCTGTAGGGGAGCTCCTGAATTGTTATGTGAAAAGGAACCAGCTAAACAGCTTCAAGCCCTCAACATTCGTCTTTCCCTGTTCAATTTCACTCAAATTAACAGTTTGATGAGAAGATCGATTCCACTTTCATCTCTGTTTGTTCAATATGAAGCTATAGCCTGCTGGAGGAAACAGGCTCTGCTCAAAGTTACCAGTTCAAGCCCATCAGTACCTCCACTGCTCACTAGTTAACAATCTGCATCTCGTTCAGAGCTGCAATTACTTTTCATTTCCATTGTCAATTACCCTGTTCATTATGTTCTCAAAGAATTGATTAGTTATTTGAAGAAAAGTGCCAATCAGTGTTTCCTAAAGCCCAAAATGATGTCTTCAAGCCAAAGATATTCAGTTTGCTATCATATAGGAATAAACAAACCAGAGAGAATCAGAGAATTTAAACTATTTAAAAAAAAATACTAAAACGGAATAGTTAATTATCAAAACGGTTGGTGATTCATTGAATAGTTGACAACTAAATGATTCAGACTAATCATTGCAGGTCAAATTTTAAAATATAGAAGTGTGAAAACCAGTGTTGGAAAGTAACTAAGTACATATGAGTACAATTCTGAGGTACTTTCATTGACAACTGACAATACTCTCTACTCCCCTATATTTATTTAGAGCTTTAGTTACTTTTAAGATGAAGATTTTACACAATGAATAATATAGCATGCTTTTAAAATACAACACATTGTTAATGATTAATCAGGTGGTTTCCAAACTGTTGCTTCTGACATCTTACAAACAGCAGCATGTAGTCGGGCTCACACTTTAGACATCTACGAGTTGTTGACAGCTCCACCAGATAGTGATTTTTCCCCATAAATTTCCCCCAATGAATATTCAAATGATCTAGCATCTCACCAAAAATCAAAGAGCTGATAATAAAAACTTGGAAACAGATTTATGTATCAGAGCTTTGTTTTTTCTTCTTTTGTTGACATTAATCATCTCACAACTCTTCACATTATCTGCTGTTATGTTTATAAAACTTTATATAAAGTAGTTCAAACATGCAGCAGCTACAACAGGAACATGCTGTTGAAACGATAATACGTCACTATTAAAAATCTAATAATGTCACATATAATAATATATTAGACAAAGACAACAAACCAGTACTTTTACTTTAATACTGTAGTTATATTTGCTGGTAATACTTATGTAGTTTTACCCATTTAGTGTTTTTCATACTACATAAATACATAGGAATACAGAGGAACATATCCAGCAACCATCACTCCTGTGTTCTGATTCTAAATTGTGTTAGCTAATCATGTTTAAAGGCTAATTGATGATTAGAAAACCTTTGTGCAGTTATGTTAGCACATGAATAAAAGTGTGAGCTTTCATGGAAAACGTGAAATTTCCATGGGTGACCCCAAATTTTTGAATGGTAGTACATCTTTTTGTTTCTACCAGTGGTAAAAGGAATATTCAGATCTTTTACTGAAGTATAGGGTATTTTTTTATTCCTTAGAACACAGGAGTGATGGTTGCTGGAAAAGTTCCTCTGTACCCCTATGTAGATATTCCATTAAAAATCAGCCGTTTTCAGCTAGAATAGTCATTTACCACATTAACAATGTCTAGACTGTATTTCTGATTAACCCTCCTTATTTTTCACTTAAAAAAATAAGGACATTTCTAAGTGACCCCAAACTTTTTAACAGTAGTGTATGGCTTTGCTAAGTTAAGCTAGCTAGCTGCTTGCTATAGCTTCATAACAAATACTGTTATGATGTCAATCTTCTCAGCTAGCTCTCAGCAAGACAGCAAATTGTATTTGGTAAAACATCTAATTACTTGATTACACACCATTAATACTGAACGAATTTTCAAGGCTACAACAGTTTTTTAGCTGCACTGTTTCACAAAATGGAACAATTGTAGATCTATCATTTGCATAAATGTGTATTAATTTAATAAACTTACACAAATTAATTTTTCACTGATTTTTGCTTCTGTGGGTTTGAACAATGTTTGGTTGCACAGCAAGGCTTTGTAATAAATGACCCACCGACAGGCTGCTTTTGAGAAAAGGCTACAAATTCCATATTTATTATCGTTTTTCACATCTTGAACTGATTTTTGGTCGGCATTTAATTACATTTATGCAAATATTGTGTGGGCAAGATGACTGATGCGGACCTGAAAATTATTCCTCGCAGCTAAAATGACTGGTCAACGGCTACATTAAATGTCATGAATGACTCATAGCAACAAGCTAAATATGTAACACTTTGTGTTTTTATAAAACTTTTAAATACCTGGATATAATTTCAGTTCTACTCCAAACTTTGCAGTCTTGAGTGGAAGCTAAAATAGCATCTTGTAAAAGTGAATTCCTCCCTGTGCGTGAGATGTGTTGGTTTATTAGACAATGGCTACTTACTGCTGGAGCCCAGGATGTCCTTTGGTCCTGGAGACATGGGCTCAACACAGTACTGACACAGACAGTCCTTCCCGTTAAAGGTCACCCTGTCCCCGGCAGGGAACGGTCGTCTGGAAGAGGAGGAGGGGGCGACATCAACAACCAGCCAACAAGACATGAGCTGTAGCCCCATGGTCAGTGCATGAGTTTATTAGCTGTGGCTCGCAGGTTTCCTGATGGGGCCGAAGATGACAGGGCCCGATGATGTGGATGTGTGTCAACGCTGTTTGCCTGAGGAGCTCTATTTAGTCAGATGATGTAGACATGACACACAGCATGCTACTGTAAACTGTCTACTGAAATTCCTGCCGTCACAACATTCTGGGCATAATTTCCTCATTACTGTTTAGGAAAATCTGTTTTTTCAACCTGGAAAAGGCTCATTGAGAAGAGGAATCTATTTTACAAAAATATCCTCCCCAAGGCAGCACAAGTTCATAGGTTACAGTATAAAACCATTTAAATAGGGTTTATATAAAGGTTGAAAGTGTATTACAGCATCATAAAATCGCAAAAATATATAGCGCCGGTGTGCGTCAGTCATAACATGTGAATCTGAATGTGTCAGCCTCCCAGTCACGTAAAGTTGCTTTGAATGCATTTAGTGAGATCAGCTCTTTAAGATTCAGGCAATGTTGCAACTGATTCCAAGCAAAGAGTGCAGCGGACTTAAATGCCTTCATCCCCAATTCAATACGAGCTGTGGGAACAGAGAGGAGGAATAAATCCTGGGAGTGAAGACAGCAGTTTCTCATACCTTTTGGGCTGATATAGATCTGCATATATGAAAGAATCAGACCAGGACTAGCTGTATAAAGAGGAACATGCCAATGATTGAGCCTACTGGTGGACAATCCAGCTTCACAAGTAGAAGGTTTAAGGTCTGTAATAAACCTAATGGAGTGTATCCAGTATGTAAGTAAGCAATGGGAAGAGGCATCTATGTATTTGACTTCATCATATTCCAGCACAGGCAGACTCTTTTTGGTCTTACAAGATAAATAAGACTTCATTCTGAGACAGAAAACTTATTTCAACATTAGATTTTTTAAACCAGTTGGTTAATGGTAGAAAATATGATGGAAATAAGACTGAAATTCAAGAAAGCTTGCTGAAAATTTTGCCAGAAACATGTTTTAAGCACAAATTCAGTCAGGAAGACTGAGCTACTCTGATACTGTTTCCTTTCAAATTCTCATATTATGTTACCGTTGACCTCCAGCTATTTGCAGTCATCCCTGTTTTCTCTCTTTTAAGACCTACAGATAAAGTCACTGCTTGTTGTAGCTCATTGTCATTTGGCAATGTAATTACAGTGTTTCCACAACTCACAACAGTTGATCTGTGGTTTATAGTCTACAGTGAAAAAAGGCATGACAGGAGAGGCTGCCTTACTTGCAGATGGTGCAGACGAAGCAGGCCGGGTGGTAGGTCTTGCCCAGGGCAGTGACCACTTCTCCCTCAACAAAGTCCCCGCAGCCATTGCAGCGGGTGCCGTGCATTCGTTGGTAGTCCAGCGTGCACAGATATTCTCCATTCTTCATGAAGAAGCCCCCCTGGGCGAGGTCACAGCCACACACTGCACAGGACACACACATAGGCGCTCTGAGAGTCATGTCATTTAGTGCTCTGCCCATTTAACACATAAAGCATCCAACAATCTAGCCGCCCAGCTCCTCCATGCATCAGTGGCTTTGTTAAGAATTGCTAGTCTGTGTAATTCTAAGAGGCTCACTGAATGCATGACATGGATGCTGACTGAAAAAAATCTGTGAAAAATGCATTCTGTTATGTACATTTCAGTAGGAAGTGTAACATAAAATCTTTTCAACAGCAGTGTTGCAAGTTGCACAAAAATAAATCCCATTAAGTTCTCCCTTTGAAGGAACTCTGCATTTAGAGCTCATGTCTATTAATCAGTACTACTACTGCAAGGTTTTTCCACTGTCACTTTAGAGGTTGACTGTTCAATGCAGCAACAATTCTGCAATTGTGTAGCCCAGGAAATAGCCTTGATCTGTTTTTGAAGATAACTGACTCAAAATACTTCATACTACACTGTCAGTCTCCAACAAGCTTCCTTCTATTCAAGTATAACCTTGTCATCAACACAAACATGAAAGACCGGCAAAGGCAGAAATGCTAATTAAGGAACAATTGAGAGTTTGGGATATTTTAATACTGGTGTGACACTGGAGTTGGGTTTTGCTGCTGAGCATTTGAATGAATGACTGTATTGGGGAAAAAATGGCATTCAAAATTGACTAAAGTAGCTCCATGATGTCAAGTAGAGACACTTAGGCCCTGATTATACTTACTTGCAAATGAACAGCCATGGACACAGAGTTGTTGTTAACCAGTGTTATTTTTCCATGTCTGGGAGCATCTACTAGGGTCCATGCAATGTAAATTTTGTCATCTGACCAAGTCTGAAAGAGTCCGCATAAACCCCTCTGTGGACGCTGCAGAGCAACATTGTTGAATAGAGTGCATGTCTAAGGAGCATCTGCAAGGGAGTCTAATCAAGGACTTGTTATACTACTTCTGCTCTGCTTGTAGGACTCGGCTCCATACACGCACAGTAGCTCATGTATGTGTTCAACACATGCACACTACTGCTACTTAAAAGCACTTGAGCATACATTTTGTGTTGCATGTCCACAGAGGAGTCCGTGCAGGCTTACTTTGGAAAAGTTTCCCAAGGAAACCCTTTGGACTCTTGCATACAGCCATGTAAAGTATAAAGTCTTGATCAGATGCACAAACGGACAGCTGCGCACATTACATATGTGTGGTATTTGCAGTTATACTACTTTCAAGTCCACTTAGACCCTCATGTAGGAATCAGTTCCATATATGCACACTAGATCGCTACCTCCATACTGTGTATATGCACACTACTGTACTTGTAGTGTGTTGACCATGTAGACAATCACGAATTTTGGGATGCCTGCAGTGGTAAGCACTGGGGTGTGTTATGGCAGATCCTCCATTTACATGAATACAAAAAGTATATAACCTTGATGATACTCCCTTGCAGATGTGTACATGGACAGCTGCAGACACCACAGCCCTATAGTTGCTGTTACTATACAATTTTCTAAATTGTTTGGAGGCTGCTTGGAGGACTCCGTTCCATACATGTGCACTATACTGACATTTACATATTCCACGTTTGCACACCACTGCTGAGTAAGCATATCCTTGTAGCGTAGCCACCACAGACGTGTAAAGTATACGCCCTAATACTGGCCTTAGGGTGGCTGAAAATTTGTCATGTTTCTTTTTTAATTTGACATGCTTTTGCCATCTCTTGCGTGTTAAACATATTTAAAAACTATTTTATTGTGCTTGCTTTTTGACTGTCAACTACCATCATTTGAAAAGCTGAAATCATATGTACATGATGGGACTAAAGTCCAAGATGGTTTTTAGCTATATGAGGTAGTACTTTACAGCAGCGCTAAAAAAAAATGCATTAAAATGCATTCTGGGTTATAATAAGGACTTATTTTCCATTTACTTATTAATAACATTATATTATATTCCAGAAACTGCAAATGATAACATTGCATTATTAAAGTGTGGTTACTGTATTACAGCACAGACTGCCTATTTTGTATGAACTCAATGTACGGTTTGATTATAATTCAGATCATGTGCTTGTATGTACAGTACTTCAGCCAGCACCACCGAGTGAGTCTGGGAATTTAATAGCCTTTTGGAAATGCTGCAGCTAAGAGGGAAAATATTTTGATGTTTGAGATAACTGCACCTAATCATTCTTATGCAATGAGCCACGCTAAATCCTGGGGATGAATGGGAGCGGGTGAGGGAAACAATCAGATTTAATTGCATTAGGGCTCAGGGATGATGAGATTAGCTTGTAAGCTAACTGAGTCAAAAGACAACCAGCAGTGGAGATTCACTGGCCTTTGCCTACGATGTCCAACCAGCTTGGCTTTTCAGCAGATGCATGCCATTACATGAAATGCCTTTTTTGAAACTTAATAAGCTCCCCTTATGAAATTGAAATGAATTCAGGGAAACTGATTGGTTTTGCAAATCTGTGCTTCGTGGAATGAAATAAAATTTGTAAAAAGGGTCTATTTGGAATTTGTCTGCCAAGGCATAATATCTTTTAATAACCTCTGAGTGTCAACAAGCTCAGCCAACTTGGCAAGACCACGACTGACAATTATTATTAGTCAGCCTACAGGTTGGAGACTGACTTTGACACACATAAATTTAGGGCAAGGACTAGGACAGTGAGTCTTTTGGCTATTAAAGCTGGCCTCATGTCTTCTTTGGCAACAACTTGACGCGCACACAGACACTGTACACTTTTATCACCACAGACTCTCTAAAGTCATGTATATCCACTTGTAAAGGACAGAATTAGGTACTAATCTCAGCATTTGAGTGTGTTATTCTGGGCTCTTGGTGAATTAAGCTAACTCTGTAACAGTGCTCCAGTCACAGATTAACTACAAGGGCTTCAGCAGGGCAAGCCCAGTCAGACTGCCTGGTTGGCCGGCAGCAGCGGCGGCGGCTACATTGTTGTCATGTCATGTAATAAGGCTAAACAGAGAAGGATTTACACTGTCACTTGTTGTGGCAGTCAGAATGGCATTTTAATTGAAGTATGCAGGTCTGAAAAGTGAAGATGAGTCACAGCACCATGTATTCGTCTCGTTAGAAGAAGATGGAAAGGACATTGTTGCCTTTAGGGACATTACCATCCTGATTAACTTTGTATGACTGGGATGCTTTTTGGGACAGTAATGGAAAAAAGCGCTGTTTGTTCAGTTGCACTTTTGCCTTTTTAACTTCATGTCAGACACCTGTGCTCTATCATACTTCACGAGTACACAAGTAGCTGTTTATTAGGCTGTGTGTACTGAATGAAAGGTAGCAAATGTCCTACTATTGTGACAGTATCAAATTAGCAATGCATTTTAAAACTTCACACTTCAGCTGCCAATTTTCGCACAACTCCCACAGCTTTTTTCTCCTTTTCAGAAAAAAATAGTCGTCCAAGCTGTCTGATGGTTCATTTTTAAATTGTAAACACATAACTTATTTACCAAAGACGGGTTGTTTTTGTTGTAATATTAGGTTTGTCTGACATGAAATATTTCTGAGCCAAATCACAGTCCGTTAATTATTTGTGAAACCTGTTCAACACCAGATGTTTAATCGCCAGTTTTGTGTCTTTAAATAAATTCTTGTGTAGTTGACTGATTCATGATGATTTCCATCAGTCCACATTGTGCTACTGTACCTTTACAGGTGAAGCACTTGAGGTGAAAGTGCTTGCTCTGCACCCGCAGCACTTCGCCTTTACATGGCTCCCCGCACTTGTAGCACTGAATCAGGGGCTTCTCTGTGGAGTGGTGGTGTGTGTCCTGCGCATGAGCCACTGCAAGAGATAAGACACTAACATTACTCATGATCCGTGATGCTGATGAGTCACCGCGGTGGTCCCTGGATGTGGCAGTCGGAGCAGCTTTTTGTAACACTGCTTTTAGTCTGTCCATCGGCGAACACGCTGCGCACAAGGACCTGAATCTGCAGCATCACAACAAACACTAGAGATGAAGACCAACTGCTCAGAGCCTGTCAGGGTGAAATAAAAAAGAACAACACGGAGCAGGACAGCACAACTTGGGGTTGACGGCCGGATAGCCTCTCTAGAGAGCAACAAGCTAAATATAGTCTGTCTTGATCAGTGGAGGATGGACTGTCAAAATGCTGAGGGGAGCAGGGCCTGGTAAATGGCACACTAAAAGGATATCGATAAAATCTACTGAGTTTAATGCATTTTCATCCTCAAAGGAAAACATAAATTAGAGTTATGGGCCATTTACTGCCTGTTCCTGGTTTATGTTCCCACACTGCTTTTGTCATGTTCAAAAAGTACATTTAAGCTCTAAACACAGCTAAGCAGTGTTTTTCGTCAAACACTAACAAATGTGGAAGTAACAAATATGTCTTAAAGCCACATAATTATTCTTCTCATGAAGAGTTTAATTACCTCTTGTGGATGTCAAATGCACAAGATGACACTGAGCACAAGTAAGAATAAAACAGAGGATGCATCATGTTTGCTGTGATTGAACATCTCACTCAAAAGGTGCTGAAAATAAATGAAATAACAGCAAACAGCAAATGTCAGCTTCTAAAGCACAAATATTTCCAGCTACGCTGTCAAAGTGCAGATACCAGAAGAAGAGAAGAAGAAGAAGGAAAAAATATAAAGTAGTGGAGCAACTTTGAACAAGAGTGTAAATCCACATGAGCGGCATCGAGAGGCTCTATTTAGGTACAGTGGTGCTTTGAGTTAAATGCTTGTGTCAGCATGATAACACGCTCACACTGATGATTAGCAGGTGCAGTGCTAACTGTTAGTAATCTCAGTTCCATGTGTTAGCATGTTACCATTAGAACATTTCCATTAAAGACAAAGAACAGCAAATATCAAATATGCAATTTAAATTTTGACCTAATGAATATGCTATATGAAAAGTACATAGATCATAAAAGTGATTACAGTTCATCCAGAGGGGGGCATGAGAATCTGAACCAAACTCAATGACATTCCACCCAATAGTTGTTGAGACATCAAGTTCATGGTAGTGATGGAGAGAAAGTCAAGGCAATCAGAGTCATTACGATCCATCCTCTGGTAATCAACGTCTGTACTAAGTTAAGCTCTGACTTCTAAAATTACACTCCTATACAGCTACAGAAATGGCAGTCTAATTTTTGACAGAAACGTATTTTGCAACTCCTGGCCTCCTGGGTTAAAGTCCTGCTGCTGATTTATACCACCATCCTACCTCCTTATGTGGACTTTGTGGCTTCTTCAAACTGGAAGCCTTTCCTACTACATCACAGTCTTTGCTTTTGGGGAGAAAAATGGCTCCTTTCAAAGCATGGATGAGAATTCATTTCAGTTGTTCATCATTAATGTTTTGTGAGACAGTGTTGACCAAATTATATGCCAGTCCACCAAGAGAGATATTTCTCTGGATACATGAAAACTTTGACTTTGAATCACCAAAGCAATAAGTTTCATCCTCTCAGGAACATGAAAGTCTATGCCAAATTTCACAACTATCCAAAAAATAGTTGTATAAAAGTAATGGATCCATAGCCTAACAATGCTCTACCTACAGCCATGCTGAAGTATCCATTCCTCTTGTTTCACTAGAATGCATAGATGTTGATGTGGGTGAAGATTTAGACATCACTCTCTTCCTGTGAGGTATCGTGACAGACATCATAATTATGTAAGACAGAGAAACTATTATCAGCTTGCTTTATCTCTACAAGCAGCACCAGTATTGTCTTTTGATCCATGCTATGTCAGCCTGTGGCCCTGCACAGTATAAAGTTTGGGCGTCCCTGACATAGGCAGGCATTAATCCGTTGCTACTGTACGGGACATAAATACTGCTGCAGTGCCGCACTGCACACAGCTTATCAGCTGTCTGAAACCAGCAGATTATTTCACATTCAGGAGCTTTAACTAGCAAGGCAGTTTCTCCCTCTCATCCTCTCATTTCCTCTTTCTGTCTCTTTTTCAAATAAAGATATGCACACACAAACATGCACTCACACACACGGAGAATACACATAAAAGGATCTTTGCTCTTTCTGCTCTGCAATGAATCATTAGTCTGCAAGGCTAAAAAAAGATACCACCAAAGGCACAGAAATAGTATCACGAACAATCGATGGTCGACCAAAGAGACACATTACTCTGGATTATTGATGACTTGGCCGACCCTGCATCCCACTTCTACAGTGACTTTCTGACATGAGGGTTTCATTACAGTAAAATCAAATCAGACAGAGAAACCAGGCCTTAAACTTTTTTAATGAGATGGCTCTCTGGGCTAAAATGCCCTTTAATAACACAGAACACGATAAAAAACTATTAAAAGACACAATTACAATAACAGAGCAGCAGTCTAATCATAATTTGGAGTCCAAAGGTACCGAGAGCAGATGTGAGATTTAAGAAAAAAAAAAAAAAAAAAACAGTGAAAGAAGAACACAAGATGCCAGGAGGGATGTTGGAAAGAAGGTGGGTTATGAGGGGAGGATATGTCTCCCTGGTGTCTCTGATGTGATTACACTCAGCAGGACAGTGAGTCATCTCTAGGTGAACCAGACGAATGTGACAGTGAACTGAGTCTCAGCAGCTCAGTGTGTGACTTTGCACCTTCACAGAAAAACACAGGCCATCTGGGCAACTGCAAGCTGCAAAAATATCCAATCTAACAAGTCATTTTAAGCCTCATGCACACGCTGGAAAAATCGACCAGGCCAATTACAGTTTATTAAAAATCGAGTCTTATATTTTTAGTTTTGGCTGTCATTACCATCAGTAGTGACAACACTGTACTCATGAAAGTAACTGCAGCTGTAACTGAGATCTGGAAACTTTGACATCAACAAACTAGTGTGACAGGGTTAAAGCAGTATGAGTGGTCATATGCGCAGACAGACTATTTATTATGAAGCCCTGTATTTGGAGGTAAAACCAAAATAATGATAACAATCACTATAATAGTGTGTAGCCACAATGAGCAACACGTAATTTACAGTCCACTTACATGTTCCTTTAAAAATAAGCAAAGTTTAAAGTTCCTTTAAAAACCTGATGGTTTGTTTACAGCCTGCCTGAATGTTGCTTCACTGTTTGCATTTTTTTGACTCCATCTGCTGGGGGATGTCGCCTTATTCCAAGATCTCTGCAACAGTGTACAATGTTATTCCTTTATTACTAATGAGAACAAAAACTACACAGTAGAAGTACTAACAGGTATTTCCTTTCAGCACTAAAGAGAAAACTTGCCTCCAACATAGTTATGCTGTTTTCAGTAAACAAAACAGCTTTAATATTGTTGCAATAGCACAAAATACGCTCAAGAAAATTACATTTGGATTATGAAATTTTAAACCTGTATTAACTGATCTTTTACAGAAGCAGCAGAATATGCTGTGAACACAGAAGAGCCACATTATCACTGAGTAGAGTTGTTGAAGCAAGCATACAACAATTGCTTGGCAATATTAGCATCGATCTGGACAATGGACAAGATGGTCTCTCAAAAGTAAGATTATTTTGCAAATTTATTACTTTCAGGGCTGAACAATATGCACAAAAAAATCATGCTGTGACACATCATGGAATATGGGTCACAATTTTAGTCTGATTGGCAATTTTTACATTACTTTGAAACAAATGATTATGTCATTTTTGCAGTGCTCTGAACCAAACAACAATGTTCCCTTGTCTGGAGAACATGATTTATAAGCCAAGGCATCTGTGTAGCTCCACGATGCTTCATTTATAACAGTATATTGTGGCACATTGTACCCTTATCAAAAAAAAAGGAGTTCCTGCAATGTGGTTATATCACTAGGCTATAATGTGATTTAGATAACATTTTAGTTATTGTTCTAGTTATTTTAGATTTGTTCCACTGCCAAACTCTGTATGAGGAGAACGTTAATGACTGCAAATCTTTCACACACACACTCAGTACCTAAACAAAACTAGATTAATCCTGAATGTAATTACAAGTGTGGTTAGTATTACTAAGCCGACCAAGGATACACAGCTTGTAACTACATTTACTTTGAAGTTAGTGAGAGTCAAAGCCTTTACCTGCCGCAACTGACCTCAGGACTCATTAATTAGCAAACTGACCTATCCTGAAGTCTGGCCACTGAACAAAGACTAAAGAGATTAAACCCTCAATCAAACTCAGCTTAAGATAATAAACACACTAAATGTCCAAGCAAGCATTACTGGGATTAGTAGCTGTAATCCAGTTACTACATATGGAATTGTAATCCCTTACACTACTCTTTACTCAAAAAAAAATCAGAAATTATTGTAATAAGTTACTAGGTATTGTATTACTGCATATGCACTACTGGTCATCTCCTAAAGGCGCAATATTCAGTCTTCTTTTAGTTTTGGTTTAGTCTCCACCAACTCCTTAGCAAAATCTGTGGTTCTGTAGCTGCTACATTTTGATGATGGTCAGGCATATGGGTTCTATAAAGCGTCTTGAGACAATCTGACTGTAATTGGCGCAATATAAATAAAATTGAATTGAATTGATGACTATCATGAGCCACTCACTTGGGTTTCAGGAGCAAATTTCTTTGACTGATCAAGTTGTGCAATAGTGCTCATATAAGATACATAATCCAGAGTATTTCTGAACCACAGAGTGTTGTGTTGATGGTGGACATGGAGAAAAACACTGAACCGCGGCGGAAACTCCGGTCAAGCATTGAATGACTGGAAGATGATTCTCGAAAATAACAGCTTCACTATCAAACACAACAGAGTTTTATGCTGCAGGATCAGTAGCCTATGTGATGTCACTATGATGCTATACCTGGATGCCAACTATCTGTAAAAAATAACAATTTTGATGTAAATACAGTAAAACTGTGTCATTTTATAGTCACACATTGTAGAAGAACAAATTACTAAATATAGATATTAGATGTGGACATTATGTACAGTTTCGATTTTTTTTTTTGGCAGTAACATGTTAATACTTTTCTCTGTGTTTTTACTAGTTATAATCTGTAATTCAACAAAACGAGGAATCCGTAAAATAACAGCCAATTGTTCAAACAAAGGACATTTATAAACTGTTGTAAATTGTTCACTTTTTGCAGTGTACCAATCCCTGGGCTTGTGCCTGTGGCAGTATGGGAACACTGACACACAAAGTTGAGTTTATTTGATGGAAAGATGGCAGAAGGGACCTGCAAAGCTGAAGACAGGGAGGAATTGACATAGAAGGTTGAAATACATGAGCTCAACTGAAATAACATGGGGAAATTAGGTGTTTTTGTGCTGACTTTACAAACCCAACAAGTAGCTGAATCTCCCAGACATCTAACTCTAAGTTAAGACCATACATTGAAGTAATTCCTAGTCACTCCATTCGCTGTCTAACATTTGGGACTGTGCTGGTCTCATAAAGAGTAAGAAGAACTTCCTTGCAAGAGCTGTTGAGGTGGTAATAATTCTCTCTGTGGATTTGTGAGTACAAGTTAAGCCTTTCACATTACACAGTCATTTAACTAGCGTTGATTTAAAAATAAAAATCAGAGCAGCCTTAAAGGACATATTTGTAGTGATGCCAAAAATGTCTCTTTGAGTCCGTTTTCATGTCTGACGTACTATTTTTAACCTTTCTAAGTTGTCAGTGGGGGACAGCCCAACACGGAAAAGTCAACACTGCTAACGTCATAACAGACTGACAGAAATCCAAGACAGATGTTTGAATCCCATGCACTGAGGATCTAAAAGCTGAGGTCTGGATGGGATTCTATGGGCGCTGTGTTTTTCCAGCCTAACTCCACCTCTTCCACTGTAAAGTGCTGTGTTTGCCTGAACAGTGGCTGCACAGAGACAGTGGACGCTGTGTGGTGTTTCATAAAAATTGAAAAAGGCTGCTAAGAGGATTTCGATTGACCATGTATTGCATTTGTTTGGACATAAAATCCATTAGTCTTTGAAATATATAACAGGACTTTACACTCGTGACTTCATTTCTGCAAAAAGAAAAACTTCCAGCAATTTTCACTTCAATAACATGGATGTGAAATAAATCCATTACTGAGTCTTTAGGGGTTCTTGTGATAGCAGCAAAATGGCGCTTGATTTGCAAGAATGTATATTATATAACGCTATAAATAAGTAAGTATGCGGTACATGAAGCAACCTCAGCACAGAGCAACTTACTGTGAAATATACAGTAGCGCAAATTTTCCGAGTGCTGCTCACATTCCTCATTCTGGGCTGGATGTGTTGGCTGTGCTGACAGAGTGATCTGTCCTGCCTCATCACCAGAGGATAAAGTGACTGATATGAACCTAAACACACAATGAGCGCACCAACGCACACACACACACATAACGGCGGTGCTGAGGGAACAATAACCAGCAGAGCATCCTAAAGCCGAGCCCAGAGAAACGGGGGCTGCTCTCTCCACCCCTTACATTCATCTCACCCCCCACCCATTTAACAGGAGCCTCGCTGCGTTGGCAATAATAAAGGCTGTAGATGATACTCAGGAGGGAAGTGAGAAAGGCCATTTTGAATCCCCCGAGGATAGATTTTCTCTGTTACACATGCCCCCGGCCCTGCTGGTAAATAACAATGGAGTGGGGACTATTGACGGAGAGCACAGGATTTGCTGAGGAAGACTTTGTTGCCTTCATTTCCTGCCATGGACCCCGAGGAATGCGTAGTAGAAGTTTAGAGAGAGACAGGGGGTGGGGGGTGGGGGGGTGTTCAATTAAACAATAGATGAGAGATGAAAAGATATTATAAAATATTCACCCGCTTTCAGAGGAGGTTCCAGATAGCAGCCATGAATGAGAGTGTGTCTGTACAGCATCATGCATGTGCTGGAGTGTGTGTGACAAAAACAGAGAGGGACACAAAGAGAAGAGCTCCACTCCCAGTGTCCATGCCAACAACAGATATATCTACTCATAGGGCAACAACACAAACAACACTTTTTACCCCCAGTTCCATCCAGTCTACCCACTTTGGGACGCTGTATTCCGATGGGGCCTGACCCATGATTAATATCAAAGGCTGCAAAAATTGCCCACCGTGAAATCCCAACGTATGATTGGACGTGTGTGAGCGTGTGTTTCGGGGGGAAGGGTGCATGGAGCTCTTTATCACCCAGACATAACAAGAAGCTCTTAACCCTCCCCTCCATGAATATGTATGGCCGTATTCACCGCCTCCACGCCCCCTTTGCCCCACCACCAGCGTCCCAGACAAAGCACTTCAAAGACGGGCACAAATTGCAGAGGGGAACCCTATCGGCCTCCACCAGGCTCCCCCAAACCTTGAATAACTAACCCTCAGGGACCTAAGCTTGGAATAATGATCTGCTCTCAATGCTTGAACGCAACAGCGCAGAGCGTTTGTAGTTGGGCAGGTACATACAATTATAATAAGCGAGAGAGACTTCCAGTACAGTCACTTAGCCGAGAGGAGACAATGGTGGCTTCATGAACTGCAGGAGCCATTGTGTTGGTAGAAGTGGAGCTTATGAAGGCCTTGGCTCTTTGCCTCTGAATGACGGCCCATCACAGCCCCGCGCTCCTGGGTCGTATTTCCCGTGATAATCAAACTGATTGATGCCAGACAGGGAGGATGTTTGTTGACTGGCACAATGTATGGCTGCACTCTGTATTTCTTTCATGTGATTCTCATGCCACTCTTGTTGTTTTAGTCTGTATATTTGAGGTCAGAGACTGTCTCTCCGTGGCCGACCACTTATCTCATCTGTATATTCTGGTCCTGTGTGCCAGCTGTACAAACAGCCAGTGTCTATGAGAGTGTGTGTGTGTGTTGCACTGATGTCTGTGAAAGGGTTTAGCTCCTCTTTCAGGGGGTAGACACTGGCAAGCTTCAAAGATGAGGCACCACTGCAGTTGTCTGCAGCACTCTGCGAAATCACACGAGGCAGCTAGAAAGGCACATGACAGGAGACTTTCAGGAGAAAATGTTCGGATTGTGAAAGCTGACAGTTCTGGTGCGTCACAAGACAGGCAACGTACGTGTGATGACGATTATCTGACGTGCAGGAGAGCTGGCCGTCGTACGCAATTTGATGCAGAAATCAAGAAACAAATCCAATACAACAAATCTCACAAGCACGTGCAAACTCAGCTCACACTACCCAAGGTACACGTCCCCAATAAATTACGAACTATTTCAAGAGTATTCTTGGCGTTGGAAATGGGACAACCGCCTGCAAGCAGACAAAACGCTAACACTGCAGTCGCTTGATTATGATTCATCATTGTGAGCACACTGTATAATTCATTATTGGGTCAGCTGTGCCTCCTGATGGTACAGAGCCCACCTGGTCTTAGACAGGTTGCATTATGAGCTCCCTGGAGAATACACAATAAAATCTTAGTTTGCAAAAGCATAACTCTCTGTTTGGAGCAATGAAAACCAAGGGGCCTTTAAATGTGGACGATAAACTCCAACAAGCTTCCTGCTGCCACACAACTCCCAAAAGTCACCAGGCGAAGCAGAGGCAGGTTATGGAAAACTTTCAGAGGGATTGTGGGAGATGAACACGTGGCAGCCAGAGGTTATGGGTGTCCTGCCAACACAGGGGACTCAGTGGCGAAGGCCTTTCCTTTGTGGCCGGTCGAATCCACAGCAAGGGAGCAGCTCCAGAGCTGGACGCCGCCTCCAGCCAACAGTGTGCTGTCAGCTACATAAACAAACCTACACACTCGTATCTGTCAAAGAAAATCTGATGTTTTTTAGTGATAGAAATATTTTCAGACACACCACGAAAATATCACATGCCCACACACGGGACACAAAATATGCGAGCGGGAAGATTAACCCATACAGCATCAACTGAAACACACAGGAGCAATACAGCAGGCAACTTGAGATACTGTTAAGAGACTTGGGAGTATAATGGTGACGTATAATCAGTTATTACAGTGATTAATGACTTTTACATTCATTTCCAGTCCGGTGAACTAAGTGGAAATGATGTAATTCTTTGCTATTTCCATTACAGCAATGAAGTCTCAGGAATATTTATAGAGTCAATGTGAAAGCTATAGGCTTATTCCCCCTACGCAAGCTACTTCAGTTTAATTTCACTTAAATATTTGCCCTCAGTGTGCAGCCAATTATTGCCACTACATGGCTTTTGAATCATTTTAAACAGGAGATTTCTTTATTATAGAAAATTGTGTCTACGTTGCTGCTTGCTGTGAGTCATTTCGACAAACAATGGCCAACCTCACGACCACATGCCCCCGTAAATTGCAGGGAATGTTAATATCCCTGAACGATGGCCCCTGACTTCGCCTAATTCGTCCCACACAGCTGGGCGACCCCAGTCATCGGCAGAGACAATCATCTTTTTCTTTTAACAGGACACTATGAATGGGGCCACAGCTGACAACAATGGAGTGTACCTTTTAGATGGTCGCCATGGCAACGGCTGCAGACAGAGTGAGGGAGAGGGAGAGAGAAAGACAGAGAGTGCAGGTCCTCAGCTCTGCGCAGTGAGGCTTCCTACACTAGTGCTCCACTTCTCCTCTCTACATGGTACCTTTGCATCCAGCCGGCTTGCAGAGACCGACTGTTTTAAGCGATCACATCATGGTTGGGAAGGTTTCGCATACGGTGTCCTGTACGACAAGCCAGATGCTTCCTTCCGATATACATTTACATAAAGCCTGACGCTGCCGAATTAAGCAGACTCCAACACAGGCAGCAGAGTACTGAGAAGGGCGTAGCATGTTCAAGTCTGCTATTCTCAGAGAACACACCGATGTGTTGAAGATGCACATTTAGACTGTCGTTAGTCATGCTTTTTACAAGCAACACACACCCACATGAAGAAAACCATATCCATAATACCACCTCTAAAAATAATCAAATCAGGGACTGAGAATTCAGCCCAGTTAAATGAAATTCTAACAGTCGGACACAGCAACACAAACCTCAATGGACATAATGCACACCTGCAGACAGTCAACAGCACGGCAAGCAAAACAAACCCCATAAAAACACACTCATGACAATCACACACACACAGGACCGCCGGAATACCTTTTTCTTTGACCATGACCATTGGAATCCAGGTATATCTGCACCAGAAAAGGCTCAGAGGATCAATCACCAGTAACACAGCAGCTGCTAGATCCTTTTTTTCTCAAGACCAGAGAGCAAAAAAAGAAGAGCCGAGACACCAGAGAGAGAGAGAGAGAGAGGTGTAGGCACTGCTAAGCTCTCCTCCCGAAAACACAGCTCCAGCGTGGGGTTTGCCTCCCGACTGCCTGTTTTCCTCCCATCCCTCTCCTCCTCCTCCTCCTCCTCCTCCTCCCACTCCTCCTTCCTCCTCCCTCCTCTTCCCCTCATGCTCCCTCTCTCAGCCCCTCTGTTGTGTCAGCCGCCTCCTCATTGCAGCAACCAGGTGGCTGCTGCTGCTGCTGCTGCTTCTGTGTGACCAAAAACAGTAAATCCCAGAACAGACGGCTCTGAACACATATGCGACAGCAATAATACAGGAACAGACGTTAAAGTCACTCATATGTGTTCAGATAAACTAGGTCTCCTCTGTTTTTTTTCCCAGTTGCAACAACTTATCCTCACAGCAAATCAGTCTGACTCAACTCTGTCCTAAACTGTGTGGTATGATGTGTATTTAAATCCTGTACGTGAAGACAAGCTCAAATAAAAAGTTCAACACAGATTTTTTATCGGAACAACCCTTTACTACGGTGCTGTATAACATACAATTCAACAAAGACTTTGTTTCAGTACAACAGGGCAGCAGGTGGAGATCAATTACTCTTTTCAGTGCAGTAATTAGCCTGCTGTGCCGAAAGACTGGTTCACTTTGAGGAAAAAATAGTGTATTTGACAAACAGACTTCTAAGGAGTGTGGATCACATGCATGGGCATAGATTTCAATTGAACACTGGAGCCTTCTAGAAATTTCTAGGTTCAGAATTTCCTGCACTCTGATGAATTTCCATGGACCAATTTGTTCCTTTTCGGCAGCAATTTATGGTGGAAATGCCTTAATTTATCACAAAATCAGGACCGATGAGTACATGTTATGGCAATTTCTCATAGGTAAAGTCTCCTGCTTCTTTCATGTATTTTTAGGGGATGGGAGCAAATGTATATATTCTAAATATTGAGGGGGCTATATTAACTGGATCCCCTCTGAAATATACACTACATGAGCCTCAACACTGTCAAAAATAAAGCTACAAAGCAAAGGACGGACTTTTGTGGTAATTTCGCTCTGTCATGACTGTGAGGTGGTTACAGCAAGAACCAAAATGAATAATTAAAATTAAACAAAAGATGTATTAACCTCATTATCCACAGTTTAAAAAAAGCCTTCTTGTATGACATCTTTTGAGAATATTTGTCAGAGTACAGTACGAAACATGATAGATAGAAGGGATCATAGTCGGATCCAATCAACACTGTCCAGCTGATCATCATACAGTACAACCCTCACCTTGGGTGGCAACCTTAGTTGTTAATAATCTCATGGCTCCCAACAGGCCATGTAATGTATAAGAACTGCATGAGAAGGCACGTAAGGCCTTCTAAGGTGAAAGGCCAGACTTACCGTGATCTCTAGCATGAGCTTTGTATTAATATCTTTGGTGGATCCTCTGCAATCCAATTACAAAGAGCACGGTAGAGCTCGTTTCTGGCTGAGCCTGGCGAACACACCGGCTCTTATATCATCTGCCACTTAAATGACCATATGAAAAAATGACACTTCTTGTCAACTCACGAATTAGCTCACACTGTTGTTGTCAAAATGTTGCAAAATAAACAAGATTCCCATCTGCCAGGGAGATAGAAAACATTTTCAACATGAAAAACGATTGCAAGTCTCCAATGGAACTGAGGCAATGTGATTTGTTGCTTTGTTTATTTTGATGCCTGGAAATCCCACTGTTTTAGCAAATGAGGAATAAATAAAGTCTACTGATACAACAGAAGAAGACACAGCAAAGCACCAACTAAGTGTCTGGAGACACTTCAATGTGCCAACTAAAGGAAATATGATTTCAGTAGTCACTCATGTCACAAAAACAATTACAGCCCAAACAGTTACTGATCCATCGGTGCGTCTCCACGGCTAAAAGGGAGGAACAGTTTTTCGTCAGCACCGCTACTGTAAATGCTGATGCAGGCAGCACATTATACATGCAGAGTGCATCCGTCCACTGCAGCGTCAACTGTGCCACCTTCTGGATACCCATCAACACGCATCAGTTTCTACAGAGGCGTGTTCTTCTCATCAGGCAATGGAGGCATGCCATAGAGGCAAACGGTAAAAATAGTTAGTGGACTTTTCTCCAGCACTCCACCCATTTTTATTACAAAGAGAGGGAATATGTGATGAGTATATGATGACCAAATATTGAGTAGTTTATTAAAATGTTGGCTGAGCGAGCAAAAAAAAAAAAAAAAATCTCTAAGAGTTTTACAGTGCAGCTCCTGAATGCAACACAAAGACATCCTGTTACTGTATCCACTGTAATGGCCTTATTATCATCTCTCCTCTTTTAATAATCTCTGGTGGAGCTGCAGGACATTCATGCCACACAAAGCTTGCCAAGAGCAATTCCTGAGGAGCAAAGCCTATTATCCATGGATGAAAGGTTTCTACTGTATTTGGCTCACCTATGGATGATCCATGTCTGCCTGTCCATTAATAACCTGACTAGTGCACTACAGCACCGCCCTCATATCAGTACAGATTACTCACTGTTACCATTTAGCATGATCCTTCCATAGACGGTGATAAATGTAATTTGACTCCTGGTTTTAGACTATTGTCTTGAGTAGAAAAGCCAAACTGACATTATAATGCAAGAGGGCACATGTACAGTAAACAACAGTGCATTGTGTGGACAGACTGCACAGTTATCTCGAGGCCTACAATTAGGATTGTGCGATGCCAGACACAAACACATACACACACATATGCATACAGAAGATATGCGTGTCTTTGCGCTGGGTGACGATTTGCAGATTTTTTACTTTGAACAGAGCAGAAGAAGTAAATGACAAATAACTTGGATGAACTCTTCAACTCTGCTGGAGCATAGGCAGGCCTAACTCTCTGTCGCTGGATAATGACAAGCACTTCACCAGCTCGCTTCTATTTTAAAATGGGTGAGAACCTTTTGAACGGCAATCCTGCACAACCAGGTTCACTTCTTCAAAGTGCTTCCACCCATGCTGCATTATAATTCGTGTTGTGGAGCTACTCTGAATACACAGAAAATATGTTTGCACTACAACCAAATGACATTGTTTTTGTGAGTATTTCAACAATTTACAAACCACATTTTCTATCCACAGCCCACAGGAAGCTTGGGCTGCTGACTCATCTTGGTGTTTCTTTGAGGTATCATCAAACACATGCTGACCTCTGGATAATACCACTTGGAAAGCAGGATCAGTGCCACTCATATTCAAAAATAATCACCCAGTGAATTAATACAGACTTGTTTATGGTGTGGAAACTGAGAATGTTTAATCTTTTGTCAGGTCGGCACTAAAGAGGTTCAGGAAAAGATTTGGTTGAATAAAACGATGACTACTGCTTCTTTTCGGGTGCTTTTTTTCTACACATATTGGATCTCAGAAAAGTCAGACTTTTTTCAAACCACAAACAAATTAAAGCTGCAGTGAAATGACTACAGACTGCACTGAATATAAACAGTTATTGAATGTTGCTGTCACTGATTGATTTTAGCTGTCAGTGAAGAAATGAAATAGCTAACACAAGCCTTGACCCCTGTGATCTTTGATCTCGGGTCAGTTTGCAGAGACAAACCTCCCTTGAGCCTGCGCGATTCATCAAAATCAAACTTTAACTCCAAAAATAGAAGGTGCTGTTGGTGTTTGCCTTATTTACACACAACAGTACTTACATACAACTAAGTGCCAAGCAATGATGGATTTACTACTGTGTCTGGCATTCAGTCAGAGAATGCATAAGGTCTGGAAATCTCCATTTGACCACATGCCCATGTTGTAATCCTGATATAAGCCAACATGTCTTTTCCCCATGTACTGTTTCTTGGCAAAATGCAGCAGGTCTGCCATTGCATATGGGTTCACATTATATAACTATGGAGGGAGGATGGTAATTAATTTCCTGACTTTTCTGACTTTTTGCAGTTGAGGAGCTATCGTTGCGTAACAGGAGCTCTCACACATGCACACAGGTCAGATGTGAAAGGCCTCAAAAGGTGTAAATGCTCACCGTCATCCAATTAAAATGAAGTGATCTTTAAACAACAACCGATCACCTCACTCACAGACACCTACTCACAAACAGAATGCAAAGCAGAGAAGCCAAACTGCAACAAACAGCTGCAGCATTACATTTAAAAGGGGCAACAATAGAGAAGATGGACAGTGGTCAAAACTAATAAAATTAAACGCCATTTCATTTATTTAAGTGTCTAAAAGTACAATGTGCTTGCATTTAATTTAGTTTTTATTTTTTTGCACTTTGATGTTTTTTTGTTTTGTTGCTCATTGATTAACCAATCATCAATAACGCTGAGTGATGTTACAGTTACAAGTCAGCCGCAGCTGGAATGGATGGCTGCAGTGGTAGATGCGTGAATAAATGTTTCAAGCAGATTGATCTCAATTTGTTCTCCTGTCCTACCTGTAGCGACCTCATTCAGCCTTTCACTTAGATAATAGTCATTTGGGTTGAGGTATGGTAGCTGCTCCATGTACTGTTTAGGAATGAGGTACAGGACTTCAGCCACGTGTCCATCCTCGATGACGGACATACGCTTGACTGAGCTCTTGCGTTTCACTCGGACGCGGTCGACATTGTGACTGCGGCTGGAGCTGCACAGCTTGCCCAGGCTGTTGAGACTAGGCAGAGTGGGCATGGCGCCCTGGTCCCCTTCAACCGTCCCACAGAGAAGGGTGAAGCACCGCAGGTAGATGTCAGCCAGTGTCAGGCTCACACTTGGTCTAAAATCCGTTTGCCCTCAGACATTGAGAAGGAGAAATGTTCATTTAGGCACAAAACAAGAAACAAAGGAGACCGATGGGTGTATTCACAGCAGCTCATCATTAAATCATGGCAATATCCAGGGAGGCCTCCAGCGGAAACTCCTCTTGTTAGGATTCCCTCCACCTGTCACTTCAGATGTGCAGTAGATGCAAGAAGTGGAAGCGCTGACGTCCACCTTGAGGTGGAGATGACAAACAGCAGGCAGTAAGTGTGACAAAGCAGTCTGCTGCAGGTAAAGCAAAATGAGACATAGGGAAAGAAGCTTACACTGTGAGTGTCTTCAGCCCAACCAGCCTGCTGCCTTAAGCAGCTTAGGGCTGACGTCGAGCCTATGATTATCTTCTGGGTGGGGTTGGGTTGGTCTATGTTAGGTTTACCCATTGTATGGTGGGAGTCACACTACCTGATTCACGTGCATCCCATTCACTTACAGTTATTCACATCTGTCCGACGAAGAGATGGGATTCTGTCACAACTTTCAAAAAGCAAAGTCCTTGTTTTTGGTATTACATTTTATATCAAATTACATTATTAAACAACAAGATATGTTTTTGCAAGAATGTACTTCTTTGCATAAAGGTGGGTTTGTGTACAATAAGACCAGATGGATCAGTGTGCAGTACTACAGTCATCCAAGGCACACTTTCAGGGCAGACTGCCTTGGGAGTCTGCCAGTCCTTTACAAGGTCAACAACCAGCAAGGTCGTTCCTGCAGCCAACAATGCAGAAACCCTGTGTTAATCACGAGCAGGATCATTCAGATTTACAGACACTGTAACCACATCAGCAATGGAGTCCAAATGCCAGCAATGGCTCTCCATTATCCGGTGACATCGCAATAGGATTTTAGAAGATGTAACTCATTTAGAAGGCATGTTCTGACTTTTTAATCTTCAGACCATCTAATGTTGGGGCAGATTTTGTTTCTGCGAAGACTAGCAGAATGTTTTCAAATTTTTATAAGCACGCTTTCTTGAGCCAAAGATGCATTCACATTCCTTGGAAATGTGAGTTCAGTGTGAGGCATATTTTGACTCACTGATATGTCCTGGTGGGAGGTGAAAAGATAGATGATGCAGAGGGAGAATCTAAGCAAACTCCACAAAAACAAGATAACCTGCTGATATGTCTTGACCCAACTGTAATAAACAGCGTTGCTAAGACAGTATTGCTTCCTCCTTATGCATACTTCTTTACATTAACAACTAAAAGCAATAAAACAGAAAACCCCTGCTGAAATCTAATAGTCATCAAACTGATAAGACTAATCACGCTTATCTATTTCCATCAAAAGAAATGAATCAGAGTAATGTAGCCATGCTGAAAACCTAAGCAGACAGTGACAAAGCACAAAATCCTTTGAGTCTGGAGATGTCTGGCTTGGCCTGCACTTCAAAATTAATGAATTTCCTCTTTGTCTGAGAGGGTGCATAGACCGGATACCTGGAGTTAGTGTTACTGAGTTCACTACTATTTACATCAGTACTTATCTAATTTGACTTCATTTAGATTCCACTCACAACCACACCTTCATTCAGAGAGCTGGAGTTTCATTACAGAGAAAAGATACAAGTGGGATAGTGAGGTTTAAGCTAGAAGACTTACATTCTTATAGCCACACATGCAGACACAGGTACCTGAGAGAAGCTAAGGACATAGTACGCTGCTGCAGTGAGGCTCTACCCTCCAACTGTCATCTACTCTGTGGTATCTCTGCCACAACTACCCACACGCTCGCAAACCAACACATACGTGCTCAGAAAACAACACTGCTGTTCCTGCCTGTTCAAAAAAATCCAGCATTGCACACAAAATACATGTCAAACATTTATATAGCGCCTGCTGTTTCTCCATCCTGATCCACATTAGATGTAACACCACCTCCCTCCACCTTCCTCTTCATGTTTTCCCCCCTCTGTCTTACCATCCAGTCCGAAGCAGGAGGTGATTTTTTGGGCGTAGTTGCAGAGCCCATCGTAGCCAGGCTGCTGCCTCACTGTATTCCTCTCCCCCATCTCTACACACTCCCACACACTCCGTCCCGTCCGGCAGTGCTTTCACTCCTTCCACTGCTCATCAATTATTCAGGCTTTTGCCAGGACACATGCATGCGCGCGCACACCGACCGACCCTCATATTCGCACATACAGTACATAAACACACACAGACAGGGAGAAAAGTGCTGATGCAGAGGGTCGTGCTGTTGCAGCATGAGCAGCCCTCTCCAGTGGTCGGATAAGGAGGAGGCATCAGATTGGGTTACTGCAGGATAGAGCCATGCCTCCTTTTTTTTGTGCACCATTGATCATCCAGATTGCACTGCAGTGTAACAGGTACAGTGTGCAGGATGTGCTAACTCTGCTCGAGGAAAGGGCGGGGCGGAGGAAGAAGTCAGAGCAGGACAAAACTGGAGATGTACCAGCTATGTGGGGACGGATTTTCTATGTTGATAGTCACTTAAAGGAATCCAGACATCCAAATGCAATGATTACTTTGAAATAAGATTACCAGAAAAAGCACAACAGTCTGGTTTTTAAAGATGAAATAAGGAAGCAGGGCCAGCACAGAAAAGTTACCCTAGTTTCTTTATGCTAATAAAACTATTCATGAATTTCATCAACGCAGTAACTAATAAGGCGCAATGTTCATTTTGCATTCAAATATAGGCAAAATCTGTCAGCTCAGCATTCAGCAATCAGTCCTTGTGTCAAATTCTGGTTCATGTTGCTGAGATGCAGTTGAAATTTTCATGTATAAGAGAGCAAAACGCATACTTTCAGCACAGTCTGTCTTCAAAGAGGCCAATAAAATCACATTTAAAAGGCCAATTTATACAACAGCCCAGGAGCAGCAGGAAGCTGAATGAACACCACAGACCCGCAACCAAAGTGTTGTTTTAAGATTCTGCCATGAAACAGTAATAAGTGGCTTAATGGAGCAAGATAAAGAATTAATTCACAATTGATTGGCCAGCCATAACAGTAAAGAGCCAACTGTAGGAAAAACAGCCTCCATGTAAAAATAAATGACGTAAATGGCATAACTGATTTTCCAGAGAATGCAAATGGAGAAATTTGATAAGGCCATCTGTCAAATGCCACTATAAAAGGTGACCTTGGCTGGAACAGTGCACTTAAGCCCCAGTTGTTCTGACTGAGCTGCTCAATAGCCATCAACAGCAGACTCATAGCGGGCGGCTCACAGGTAGGATAATGGGTTTATGAGAAATAAATAAATAAATACCACGACAAGAGATTCTGGACAAAAGAAAGCAGCATAGGAAATATGATGAGACTGAAAAGGAAACAGAGAGCAGCACGCCCGCAAGGGTGCATTATGAGGTGGGGTGACTAATGGAAGGGCAGGACTAGCAAGGTAAGAGCTGATGGCCATGTGCTGATGAGAGGGGTGGGGGTTGGGGGGCGACTCCAAGACTAGGAGAACTGTAATGGCTGATGGTCGCTGGACAAGTGAAGGTGGGGCTGGCAGTCATAAATGCATACCGGGAGGGAAACTTGGAGTCATTCGGGACAATTTGGAATTCCCTGACTTTCTGCTGGATGGAATTCAACCATTTACCGTGTCCTTACCTTGCAGTTCCTATAGGTGCTACTGTAACATATTTCCACTAATACCATCAAAGGTCCAAAACATAGACAAAGCAACTCACTAGCATCATCAAATGGACACCTTGAACATTCACTTAGATAATTTCCATCAAACAACTGTTACCGTGATGTATTATTATGCTGTTTGTTTTTCCAAATTAATCTGCATGATGTCTAAACTAAAGTTTTCTATGGCATATGAAAATTAAAAGCAGCAAATCTTCACAATTGAAAAGTTGTTACTGGAAAATGATTTTATCAAAATAGCTGCCATTAATTTTCTGTCAATCAATCATACAATTAAGACAACATTTAAAATTGATTGAGCCACAACTCACTGAGAGGTGCACATAGAAGTCTAGGAAGAAAACATTTTTCCACAACCCAAAATCTATTCTACACAATAATATTCTATGTAATCTTGTCATATGTCATGGTGTAAATAAAATTCTACAGCCCAGCCTCAGGTCAGCCCATGATAACTATAAATATGTGATGTGATATACTGTTACAAGGACACGTGTTTGTGTCGCTGAGCCTGATCTAATTGCGATAATAGATTAGTAACCTCCCATTCGTCTAAACAACACGGACATAATTGGCATTTCACTATATCGTACAACCACTGGGTTGAGGATAGCTACTTCTCATGAATAATGATTGGCTGTTTGCAGGGGCTTAAGCGAGCTAATCAGTCCTATGTACCACAGGGGGGCTGTGAAGCAGTGGGCTCTGAGCTTCATCGATCTCCACCAGCAGCAATGAGCACAGATACAGTAGGCCACATCACTGATGGAGGGGAGGGAGGAGTTCAAAGTCATCTCTCTGCACAGGCTCAGCTAGAGGCTTCAGAGCATGAAAGGGAGGGATATGTGTCGTGGAAATACTGCAGTGACTCCTATTATATTAAATAATAAACCAAACATGGGATTTCTTTCATTGGAATGGAGAGAAAGACACAATTTATCCAGCTTCTCTGTCTCTCTCACCCAAAAAAGACCAAAAATGACAGTTTATTTATAACATGACTCTGAACACAAAACTCTTTTCTCATGGGCTCTCTAAAAATGGCCCCTTATGGTGTAGTTTCCATACCATAGAAGACATTTTAAGTTCAAACATCCTTAGAGAATACAGCTTCCAAGAGATGGAAATACATCCATCCATCCATCCAACTGGAGTCAATCCCAGCTGACTTAGGGTTCACTCTGGACAGGTCACCAGTCCATCACAGGGCCATGCATCCCTCTAAAATAATTTCAAGCCTATAGACTGTATAAAGTGTGTTTTAGCTGCAGTTGAAATAAAGTACTGTTTCAAATAAATCTCAGTTATCTTCCTGCTTTGGTGAAGGTAGTTGACTTTTGTGAATTCTAGCAACTTAAAATTACATTTTGTCCCATTAAACTAATATTCAAATTTCAGCAAAAGTGTGGAAGTTAGGTTTACTGTTTCTTTTTTTTTTTGTAGCATTGTGCATCTGATGTTCACATTTCTTCAGATTTTACTGCTGCAACTCAATTGCTGTTTTCTTTCAGTAGGATTATACAATAAAGACGGGGACAGAACGATAAGTCTAATGACACAAACAATTTTTGCCTTTTTTAAAAAACATTTTAGTTAGAAATGTAAAAAAATACAATTAAAAATCAAGTTGATTTCCCTTAGAATCAGGCTGCAGCAATTGTCAATTGAAAGGAATTAAATTATTTAAGTTCATCTAACTTTATACCAATGACATTAATATTACTTGTTCACTTTATCTGGATAAACTTCTATTCAATTGTGTATTATTAACAAAAGCAATTCATTTACGCAAGGTCCGACAACTGTCTTTTTTCAGTGCAGGCTACATTCCATAAGTTGACCAGAAAGCCTGTTTGAGCTCAGACTCCACATCTGAGGCCTCTAGTCCCTATTTCTGACCCTAGTTGTGTAAAATGTCAAGTTTTTTGCCCCTCTGAAAATGAATAATCATAGACAGACAGACACAGACAGACAGACAGACAGACAGACAGACAGACAGACAGACAGACAGACAGACAGATAGATAGATGCTTTAGTGTCGGTGCAAAAAAAACTAAACTTGTGTGGTAACTCACAGCAATCAGCAGCAGTTCAATATGAATATGTTTAAAAAATAAAATGAAATTAAAAAGAGTGAGGTTATATACATATGTACACAGCACAGTGCTATTAGCTAGTAGTGCTGCCTGTAGACAGATATAAGTAAGTAACCATGTAAGTTATTGGATATGAGCAAAAATTTAACAGATTATTAGCACATAAATAAATGACAACCTCAGTACTTACAGGTTATTTTGCTTGCACATAAGCTGTGCAGCATGAGTCTTTATAAAAGGTTGTTTTTTTTACACAAAAAGAGGATCCAGTTGCTGCTTTTGTATGATAACCTTGAGGTCATGTCAGCATTGCAACTTCAGTGCCTCTATCCAGCCCTTAACCAGTCAGTCAGACTATCTGATCCAGCAGGAACAGCTGGAGGTGATGCCACTGTTGCACGAAAGACTCGCCACATGGGAACAAACACCATCCACCTGCTCTGTCTGCAGGTATGACAGCTTATTTACACTCAGCTACAAATCCTGCAAAGACAAGACATCCACACAGCTCAGGCAGCTTAGGAACAACAAATTACAGTTTGCATTTCTGCAGTACCTTTCATCACCTGACTTTACCTCAGCAAGTCAGGCACTTAGCAGAAAACAGTGATTATCACATTTGACTGTCCTCCACCACCAGCTATTAACTAATGGCATCCACCATCAGAGGAGCAATCAGAGCAGCTCCATCACAGCAGCTGGGATTTTCAAAAGAGAAAAGTGGGATCTATTTTTAGGCTGCACTATGCCTACTGTTCACATCAACAAAATAAGTTGTAGGCTTGTCTAAAAAAAGGCTGCAGCGGTGGAGGCTGTAGTTTCAGCCATGCACCGGTCTAACCTACTTACAGTCTCAGTGTCATTATCACAGCCCTGCTCCTGGCGAAAGACGACGCAATAAAAAGGGCTCCCTTCTCCATCCAAGATCCCCCTCCTCCCTAAAGATTAACACACTTTTCCTCCTCTCTATGTGTTGTTATGAAGGCTTCTGCGGCAAAAGATACTCACCTCTAGCAGACATGCCCGGTAGGTAGAGATTTCTTTATTCCTTTTGCCGAGATTAACCAGGAGATGCCCCCGACGGAAGAAGAGTGTTGGGGAGGTGTGGAAAAAGAACCGGTTGACAGCCTGATGTTATCTCTGCTTTAAGTTTGTGGCTGTCATTTAATGGGATTACACGCAGGGAATCATAGAGCCTGCGATTTGGTGGACTGGACTAGAACGCGCGATGGAGAGAGCACTTTCCAGCGACAGGGCGTGTCCTGGAACTAGACAGCATCCTCTTTTTTTATTTTTCCAACAAGTTTATGTCCATATTTGAGCACAATAGCGCTGAATTACGGAGTTGTAAATGCAATCATTCTTCAAATTCCTCGGCTGCAGCTGTTGCCTGGTCACCTTAAACCGGCGTAGCCTACTTTCTGTCTGGGATGACTGTGCTGTTCTGGACGCGGTAGTTGAGCTAAATCATAAAGTTGACAGGCACTCTGGGGCGATCGCTGTTGTTTTTCTATTTTTTCCTCCCCACATTAATTTGGCTACTTTAAAGGAAATATTTGGGTTCCTCACTCTTCTCGAGTCTTCAACTTTAATCTAAAAGCAGCTGAAGCAGAACCTCAGGTCTGTATGGGGGAAAACACCGCAATTTCAGGGATATGACCTAAATGAGTGCATTAGAAGATGATATAATCAGTTGAAATTACAGCTCAGTGAAGCTTTTCCATAGCTAAACCTGCATCAGTTAGTTCGATCATCACAGCTGGCTCGCTGATCCAACCAAGTACTGATCATCGCCCCTTATTGAGCGTATTGGTCGCTGTCTTCATTTGTATGCATTGATCTTTGTCAGTAATTAGAGCTCCGTGTATCTCGGTGTTCCTGCGCCCCCTGCAGGTCAGTGAAGGTGGCGTTTGGCGAACGAAGTGCCACCGTGTCCAAAGTGAGCATACGCTGAGGCTGCAGACGTCTTGTTTACAGTCGTTGTGCCAGGCCTGTGAAGTCCCGTGGCCCACACCGACGTTACTACGGGTTTTATTGCTCACGATTTCTTCTTTCGTTACAAGGGTCAGTGCATGAAACCTCCAATCTGGATCGAGGCGGTAGCAACAGGAAGAAGAAGATAGAGGAATTCTCTAGGTCTTCTCGGGAGAAACTAGTCCAGTCGAAGAACAAAATGTTCTCCAAATTTACGTCCATTCTTCAGCACGCTGTAGAAGCGGTGAGTTTTTACTTAACAGTATTTCATGTCGTTTGGTTTGCTTTTGTGTAACGTTTATTTTGGCTGAAATGGGCCTTTTGTTGCCCGGATACCTCACATCAAAACGTCAGCATAAGGAATACGTTGCTAACTAGCGAGCTAACTAAGCTAATGTTAGCGTTTTGTGTTTGTGTTGTCAGCTTGTTTTTATTTGTTAGACATTGTAAAGCTTGATTTTGTGTTTGGTTACAATACTAACTCTGTCCAAGATTCCGTCAATGTATCTGTGTTAAAATAACCAGAAAAGATTAGCTAGTTAGACGCCAAGTTAGTTGATAATAGCTAAAAAGCTAAGCTAACACCGTAGCTAGCTATCCCCTTTCAAACAGCAGACTCTTCACACGATGAGTGGTTTCGAAATCATTGGACATCCTAGTTTGATGTTGCGCAATGTTTGAACACTAATATTAAAGTGATAGTGTGTGGGTTGGCTCGCGCAGCTATTTCTGAAAGGCTTAATGTTACATATTAGCCAGCATGCTAACTAGCTAGAAACCAGCAGTAAACTGCCTGGAGCCTGTTTTCAAGCTGCTTCACTTCAAGGATTTTAAACAACAAACATTTGGCAGCTGATCCAAAGTCAACACTTTGACTTTTATGGTATGGTCTCATTCCTATATCTGACGTATCTTCTAATATTTATTCCGTATCCTGTGACATAGTTTGTTGTTGTGTACAAGACTGTCCATGGCAAGTTATGGCAGTTATGTCACCTGAAAGTAACCATTTATCCCTATTAGTAAACCTTGTGCAAACTGCTGGGCTTTGACAACACCATAAACAAAGTAATCGGGCAGTGACATTTTAGAACCATTTAAGCATGTGAAAATGTTATTGAAAACTACAAAATTATTCCACTGAATACTCAAATCTCAGAATATTCTGAACTTTAACTAAAAGTGACAGTGATATGTAGATATTTTACTATGATCATAAATTATGTATTTTTAGGTAACGTTCAGAAGCACACAATGTTCTAATTTTTTTTTTTTTTTTTTTTTTTTTTTTAACAAATCTTCTTTTTCAGCTTGCCCCGTCACTGCCCTTACAGGAGGACTTTGTCTATCACTGGAAGGCTATTACACATTATTACATCGAGACTTCTGGTAAGGAATATCTAAAATAATAAACTAATACCTGTTATTGTTATGACATCCATACAGAGACAGGGGTTTTGCTGACACAGAATGGGTCTCTGGGGGTGACTATGGTCAACAGTAATCATAGTCTGCAAAGAGTAAAGGCTATGAGTCCACGCTACTGTATTTGACAGATCTATGCATCTATGCATTTTCCTGTTATTTCAGACCAAATGATACAACATGTCTATTGTGCTTGAGTAAACAAAACTCCAGTTGACAAAGCTGACATGTATATTTTATCTTCAACTTACCATTTGAAACTCGAGATTTTCCTTCGGGAGGTGCCTAAGATTCTTCATTGCAGGGAAAACCCTGACATGTACAGACATTGTTGTGCAGATAGCTTTCCCTGATCTCCTCTGTGCCATTGACATTGATCTACTGTTGGAATACAATGACAAGAAATTGGCTTTGTTCATAACCAGATCATACTGTATGTAAAAGTATGAGTTTTATACGTGTTGGGTGTTTCATGTAATATTTAATCAGATGGTATTCAGTATTTATTTTATTTTTTTTAATCACCTACTTGCATAGTACCACTGTGCATTGGCAGTGCAAAGAGAATGATCATGTGGAAAGGCGCAATTGTGAAGTATGCTGAGAATTCTATGCTGTTAGAGTGTGCATTAGACTTCAGCGATTCTGTGTGGACCAGAGCAGTCTCAGACTCTGACAGGGCCTCCTTCATGTTTGCCTGTGGGCACCTGTGCAAGTAGAAATTATGCACTGCGCCTGTGTCAGCTTGGTGGGTAAATCCAGCCATTTCAAATTTTGACATGTTCCGCTTGACCTGAATATTTTGGGCCAGGAAAGTCTCCTCCTTGTTTTCTTCACTGTAAACAGCTTCTTGGCAGTAGTTCTCCTAGTTTTACTCACTCTTCTCTAAATAGCTGATGGGGGGGAAATCTGTACTTCCAATTTTAAGAGATGAGGCCATTTTCATGAGCATGTAATCACTGGTTTTGCAGTGTTTTACTTGACTGAACTCTAATTTTGGGTGACTTTTGATCAGTCCAACCAATACCTGGCCTGCTGACTACAGATACTCTAGAAATTTTGTGGCTTAGCTATTGGTATTTTTCATAGAAACTAAGTGTAAAGTCTTTATTCTTGCTTCACTGACCATATTTTGGCATTCTATGCTTTGTCACAATAAATAAGACACCTGTTTATATTGTGTACGCATGTGAATGTATTTGTGACAAATGAAGAGAGTATGCCAAGCACACTGTTTTAATAACGTGTGAGCTTTAGGTTGAAATCGTCGTGCTTTAAAGCAGCACTTGATAAAACAAACAAAGCTTATTGTGTTTTTGTTTTCCAGTGGTTAATGCAGCATTCATTTACTGTGATGTGACCCACCAAGGAGGTCACTTATGCATAGTTTCATTTATGTTTTTGCCTATGCATTGTCATATTTATTAGTTCAGTCACGGGTACCACTGTGGATTATATCTGTTGTTTTTGCTTGTGGTCCTTTCATTTTTTGAATTGAGCTAATGTCACTGGGTAAACAGACTGTTGTCAATAACTCATTACTCTGGTTGTGTGCTGAACAATAGATGTGTTTATATGTGAAAACAGGATTTTACTGTAAAGCCACCAAAGAAACTATTGACAGTACCAGCAGAATAAGTCGATGCTGCTAAAAGCTGTCTTGGTAAACTTGATGCACAACAGTAGTCAGTGGATCTGAAAACAATGACTGACATTTCACCTGATTAAGTAATACTACACATCAGCCTTGTAGTTTATTTAACAATTGTTCTTCTGTGCTTGAGCAGTAGGGAAAAAATGTAGCATGACATGGGTGAAGCATTTAGAGATGCTGAAGATGAGTAAGACCTTTTCCCTTATGCTTGTTTCTTATGCTGTTTCTGTTCATTCCCCTGTTAGATGACAAAGCCCCAGTCACAGACACCAACATCCCATCCCACCTGGAACAGATGCTGGACATTCTGACTCAGGAGGAAGGGGAAAGGGAGTCTGGGGAGACGGGACCCTGCATGGAGTATCTCCTGCACCATAAGATCCTGGAGACACTCTACACCTTAGGAAAGGCAGATGTAAGGCAGTCATGCTTTGGTAACTACATAACACAGGAAAATATACATGTCGTAAAATCCTATACATACGTAAGGTAGGATGAAACCAAGTGGATACTGAGGATTATATTCAATTTGTGGGTGCTGAAGATTGCAGTAAGCTGAGCACTGTACAGTATTCAGTCAGCTGCAGTAGCAACACTGAAATCAAAAGATGACAGCTGTCACCAGCACTGTGAGCTGCATTTTAGCACGGGAGGCATCTGTTGTTTTTTTTAACCAAACAAATAACTTCAAACACACTGTGTTTATATGATTCAGTGTCCTCCGGGAATGAAGCAGCAGGTGCTTACCTTCTACACAAAGCTGTTAGCACACATTCGTCAGCCTCTTCTGCCACACATCAACGTCCACAGACCCGTACAGGTGAGAAATGCTACAATCTGGATTTCAGTGTATTTTTATCACCCTTTGCCTCAAAATAGTCTGCTAACTGACAGTCTATGTTGCTTATTTCTAACTTTATTTTCCCATGTGACTGTCAGAAACTGATCCGTCTGTGTGGGGAGGTGCTGGCTGCTCCTACAGAAAATGAAGAGATCCAGTTCCTTTGTATAGTGTGTGCCAAACTGAAGCAGGACCCATACCTCGTCAATTTCTTCCTTGAGGTGGGTTGCTATGACACCAAAAAAAAAAAAAAAAAGTTGAGCTACACATTAATGTGTATATATTACTGGCAAAACAAGTCATTTGTAGGATTTTTAAGGACATAATTCAGAGACTATCTCTTTGCAGAACAAGTCAAAGAGACCTGAGTTAAAGAGTCCTGTGGTGACAGATAGGGTGAAGGAGAACGCGTTGGCTCCAGATACTGGTCAGTCTCTGGCAGAGGAGCAGGCTGACCACCAAGACAAGCCACAGGCTGCAGCTGCCGCCTCCACCTCCAGTCCAAGCAGTAACAATAACAACAGCAACAACTACAATCTGGTCAGCTCCCTGCTCAACCTCACAAAGAGTCCTGTAAGTAAAACTTAGGTGAGGAATTTTACTGTGTGTGAAGATTTGTCATTTTTAAATCATGAGCTGTGCACTTTATTCCCCTCTACTCAGGATGGCAGGATAGTAGTGAAGGCATGTGAGGGCCTGATGCTGCTGGTCAGTTTACCAGAGCCTGCTGCTGCCAAGTGTTTAACTGAAAACACTGAGCTCTGTGAGCTTCTGACCGACAGGCTGGTCTCCTTTTATAAAGCCCTGCCACAGTCCATGGACCCTTTGGACATTGAAACAGTAGAGTCAGTCAACTGGGGGTAAATGCCTTTCACGTTCTTACTTTCTACAGCCACATATTTAATGAAATCAGAACAGCAATGACTTGCTTGATGTATTTCGACTTAACAGGTTGCCCTTAAATAGCACAAAATGCTATTTTTAGTGGATGTTTTGGAAGAGTTGCATCAAACCTTTTAATGCTTTACCTTTTTTCTCTTTTAGACTAGATGTGTATAACCTGAAGGAGGATGCCGCTGTCTTCACAGGGAAGAGGGCTCTTATCTCCTTCCTGTCCTGGTTAGATTACTGCGACCAGCTCATCAAGGAGGCTCAGAAGGTGTTTTTTTTTTTTTTTTTTATTCCAATAATGTTGACTCACTGTGTTTTGATGCTTCATATTGTTGTCTGAATTGACAAAATGAAAGACGTTCCAACCAAAGAAGCTGTTTTTGTGTTTGAAAGCCACAGAGGGCTGAACTTTTTTTTTTTGTTCACTGTCTTCCAGTCAGCAGCTGCTGTGATGGCAAAAGCAGTGAGAGAAAGATTCTTTGTGTCTGTGATGGAACCACAGCTCATGCAGACGTGAGTCCTGCCTTGAATCATCAATCAGTCAGTCAATCAAACTTGTATTGAAGTTTGTGGTTTTGTCAGCGCGTCGTGTTAAGTGTCGTAACTGCTCGGTGACACAGGTGATGTGTTTGTGGGTTCATGTAGGTCGGAGTTAGGCATCCTGACCTCCACAGCCCTCCTGAACAGAATCATAAGACAGGTGACGTCAGAAGCGCTGCTGCAGGAGATGGTTTACTTCCTGCTAGGAGAGGAGAGGGAACCAGAGGCTGCAGCTACAATCGCCCAGAATCCACTCAGACACAGACTCATCGAGCACTGCGATCACCTGTCAGATGAGGTTCTTATCACATCGTTATTATTCAGGATGTACCTGCTCCTCCTAATGAATGCATCTTTAACGTAATTTATGTCTGTCAGAAAGGACTCATTGAAGCCTTTTTATTACACTCCATCACATAAATTTGCATTCAAAAATGAAGATCCCATGTGCTTATTTTTTTCTTGATCGATTTTTCCAAAGTACAAATGGCCATCTGCCCTTCAGGGATTCTGAATTCCAGTGAATCATATGATTAACCAAACCACATGAATTTTAATTAGTATCTGACAGAGCCATTTTCATCACGCAAAAGAGGGATGAATCATCTCTTTCATGTTCAAGCAGCCGCTGCCTACTTTTCTGTCAGTGAGCAAATACTTGACTTGGCTTCTCGGGGGTTTATAGAGGGGAGCTGAGCCTTATTCTTACCTCCTTGTCCACAGATCAGCATCATGACACTGCGGCTATTTGAGCAGCTGATCCAGAAGCCCAACCAGCACATCCTTCACAGCTTGGTGCTGCGTAGCCTGGAGGAGAGGAACTACATGGAGAACAAACCACAGGAGGAGCGGGAGCCACTGGAGAATGGCCAACCCCATGATGCTGTGTAAGGACCTGCCTATGACCCCCTAACCCCCCCCCCTGAGCTGCCGGATGATACTCTGCAACATTCTGGAAATAAAATGAATGCATCACCTAGCTGTTATGCTGACATGTTTTCTGCACAATTTTTGTTTTAAAGATCGTTCGATTCTGGAGCGATATTGTGGATAATTGACTAGTTGACATATTTAGATAGCATGTGCCAGATTGACCATCCTACCTGCACTCTCACTGCCCTTTCACCCTGTTTTTGTGCACAAAAATGAACATGTGAACATGACTTTGACATTTGTTTCCCTCTTGCTGTGTATGAACACCAGATTTTTTTTAAACCCACACAGAAAAAATAGCTAATGGAAGATGAGGAGATATTCACTGAATAGGACAAAAAGTTTATTAGGTTAAAATTGCATACTCCACTTCTAATTGATGGGATTCTTGTGAGCCATGATTAAGGAGGATCATGATAATGCAACCCAGTTCCTTATTATAATAAATCACAGTTGTGGAAGATTTAAACACAAATGACTAATAGTTTTCATCTTCTTGTATTTGCTTTATGGGATTAATGAAAATCCCACTTCAGACATAAACTCTCATAGGTTATTTCTTGTCATGTTGCTTGATTGTTTCTCATACAGAGGAATTTAATTGTTAGGTGTGTAACTGTTTTAGAACTCATACCTACATTTTGAGTCAAATTGGCGTGCTTCCAGAAAAATTCAATTTAAAGTCAGGGTGGAGTTAAGTCTGCAAAGTTTTACAAAGAACCGCAAAGCTTCCACAGAAACCTAAAGTACCATAAAATGCATTAAAGTCATGGAGTTCTATTTGTCAAGAACAATGCAAATTTCTATTTTTTTGTAATATGAGACGCTGTAGGTCTTCATAAAAAAAATATTGCAGTGTTGAAGGATGCAAACATCTTTGATCTAAAACTAAATGTACAAAGATGTTTTTAACTTTATACATAGTCTGAATCAGGCGACGTTCTCAAATAATACGTGTTCTGTCCACAGAGACCTTGAGGAGGATCCACTGTTCGGTGATGACATCTCTCCAGACAACAGGCTCTCCGGCTCTGATTGGCTCAGCTCCTCTCCACCACAGAGCCCCGACCACTCAAAGTCTGACGGGAAGACAGAAGTGCACAAGATTGTCAACAGGTGCACCATGTGCTCATGTTATATAGTGAAAGATGTGACGCTGCTCAGCCTGCCCACTTCTTAAAGTTCTGCCTGTTCAATTCTGTTTGCCCGCAGTTTCTTGTGTTTGGTGCCCGATGAGGCGAAGTCATCGTATCATGTTGAAGGCACAGGCTATGACACCTACCTCAGAGATGCACACAGACAGGTATGCTCTCTTTGAAGTGTGTTGTAAGACTGCTGGAGTTTGTTTTAAGGCATATGATATACTGGATAAATAACAGTGAGGTGAAAATTCAGTTTCTGGTAGGATTTTTACCTTGTTAAATGCAGTGAGGCAGCTTCTTCTGTACTGCTGTTCATTACTTTTACTCCCACTGTTCATCTCAGTTCAAGGACTATTGTGGCATCTGTCAGCGGTGGGACTGGAGGGGAAATCCAAAACCTTTTGAGAAGTGTAACTTAGACGCCCCATTCTTTGAGGGCCACTTCCTCAAAGTTCTCTTCGACAGGATGGGTCGCATCCTAGATCAGGTACGTTTGATCCACCATATTTTAAACATCTGTTGTAATACTGGAATCATTTAGATGAACTGCTTGCTAAGCTGTTGAAATGTCAGCTGCATTATTTATAATCCATCATTCCACAAAAAAGAAAAACAGCAAGACAGTCCTCTTGGAAATTGCAAGTTCCTTTTTAGTTCTAAATAAATCAGTAGGATAAAGCAGAGCTGTTTATGCAGCAGCACCTGAATCAAAATGAAACTGCTGCTTAGATGATAGATATACAGACTACAGAAACTTCAAATTAACCCCAAATAGAAAATATCACGGGAAAGATTTTGTTAGATGAGTTCTAAGCTTCTTAGTCTAACTTGAAATGTATGCACACCCAAATAAAAGAGAGTGAACTGTAAATCTACATAAAATATGTTGAAGTTAGGCAGCCATCACTTCTGATTTTATTGATTTTTTAAGAATAGATTTTAGTTATATTTTTACTGTGCAGATGTGTTTAAGCTGATTTAATTTTCCTGTGATCAAACGTTGTTTCTTGTACTCTGCCATTTGAAGTTTACCGTAAATCAGGTCCGCTTGTGACAGGCATCCTCAACAAATGCTTCTACTAATGTAAAGTGCTGAGGAAAAATGCATAGAAAATGCAAATGAGTTGCTGATTATGCAGAGACATTCTACTTTCTCATTTGAAAAAATACAAAAATAATGATCCCTGAAGCCCTGAAACTCATTCAACAAATGAGATTAGATGGGAGCTGTGAAGATGAATAATAGAGATTCAGAAGTGAAATGCACTTTTTGGCAGCACATTGGTGTAGCATTTAGGAAATCAAATCTGTAAGGGAGTGCTAGTGTTAATTGATGAGTCTGTCATTAAAAGCTTCTGACACGTTGTGTTATTTATCTGTGATTGTACTTCCATGACCAATCATGGGTTCATTTCCGGTGTAATTTTCCTATCTGATGCCCTCTCTGTGCTCCAGCCCTACGATGTGAACCTGCAGGTCACCGCTGTCCTGTCCAAGCTGTCTTTGTTACCACACCCACACTTGCACGAATACTTGCTGGACCCTTATATCAATCTGGCCCCCGGCTGCAGATCTCTGTTCTCTGTCATCGTCAGGGTAAGACTCCTGTCTAGATTGTGAAGTGGTTATCTTATCTGTCATTGACAGAAGACGCTGCGGTGCCCAAAGCTTTCAATCACTGTTATTTAGGTGCTTGAAGATGTCTTCTTTGTCTTGATTTTTTTATTGTAGTATCTTGAAATTCGTATACTGTATTCAGTTTGTTTGCTCTAACATGTAATTATGTTTGAGGCAGCTGAGCCCTTAATCTCACCTCAGTGCGAATGCTTCTTGGAACTTCACTGCCCAGCAATCATGTGAACATGCTGTTCCTTGACCTGCTTCTTGCTCGCGTTGTCATGACACCAGAAGTATTACTTAAATATGAAACCTGTCTGAATGTCTCAATACAGATACTGAAATAACAGCAGCCAAATACTAAAACACCAGGAAAATAATGTAACAATAAATGATATAATATAGAAGTTTAGATTTGTTGTTTTTTTTCCCCTTTTTGATAAAAAAAGAAGACAATGTTTTGAGATTGGAAATGCAAAGCAGTGGAAGATATGAAAAGAAGCCATAAAACAACAAGTAGGAGTTGCTGCACTATAACTTGTTAATACATTTTCATATTTAACCAGAACTGGAGGTCTTAAGATCGGCTCTTTACATGTTCACGTCTGTCCACCTTCACATGTCACACTGCTGCTTAAAAAAACACATTCAATCCTTGCAGAGATCAGTGGGTGTAGTACTGTAGTGCACGTCGTCATCAACCACTGTCACTCTTTGTGCAAGAATTCAGTTCATTTTTATGCATTACAATATAGAGATGTTTGGCTTTTTCATGTGTTAGCAAAAATGATGAAACCAAGTTAAAGAATTGTCATTTCCCCAACCTGCTTTCTTAAGCACCGACAGTAAAAAGAGTTTGCTTGTCACAAAATAAATCACACAGGTCTGTGTTATTTTCAGGGCAATGATGACATTATGCTAGTGTAGCTATTTGAATACTTTGAACAAGTCGGCATGTGTGTTGACCTCCTTTGGTCTGTGTATGTAGAACATATTTTACAGGTAGATTTTGTGCTGCCAGTTGCCTCTCCAGGAGTCTTGTCTATAAATCAAATGCCATTTTGGTTTGTGCGTCTGCTTTGTAGACAATGTGTGTAAGAATATTTGTATTTGCAGCCATGCCTCTCATGTTGTCACCATGAAAGCTGCAATGAGAGACCAAAAAAGGGACTGGCGCTCCCACTATGCCTTCAGAAAGTGGAAGCAGAGCGCTGCAGACGCACGTCGCTGATGTGCACCGTAGCACATCGAGACGACTCACAGAAAATACAGCTTCTTTTAAAATACTGTCATACCTAAACTGTCTGTGCATCACTACCTCTGAGAGCAACTACAAGACCTCTCTGGCTGTTTTCTTCTGTGAATCAGTCTAAGTACTTTGCTTTGAAATCCATCCCAGTGGCACACACTGTAAAAGGCAGCGTGGAGACTGGTGAAAGCAGCTTCTTGTCTGTTTATGTTCATTACAGTGATGTTGCACCTTTGCCTAGAAAAGAATGCACTGCTGTTTTGGTAATTGCTTTGTGTTCCTGTTAGGTTGTCGGAGATCTCATGTTGAGGATTCACCGCATCCCAGACTTCACACCCAAACTGCTGCTTGTGAGGAAGAGATTATTAGGCCTGGAGCCAGAGGGCATCACGTACGTACTTCTACATCGTTCTGGGCTCTTATCTTTGGAGTTTACTTTTGTAATACACTCACCTTTGTGTCTGCTCTTCTCATAGCATCGACCACATGACTCTGCTGGAAGGAGTGATCGTGCTGGAGGAGTTCTGCAAAGAGCTGGCAGCCATCGCCTTCGTCAAATACCACGCAGCTGCCTCGTCCTCGCCGTAATCTTCCTGCTGTTCAGCCATCTGCCTCGGCCAGGCAGGCAGGTCAGGATAAAACTGGGCCTTTGGGGTGTGGTGGTACCGGTGGCACAGGGTCGGCAAAATATTACCACTAACTGGTCATCCCCCGCAAGACTGTTAAAAGCCCACATGGATGGGTTTCATCACTCCCCTTCCTCTGACCGCTCAGGCTCCTCGAGCAGGTCAGAGCACAGACACTGCCCAGCCAGCACAGGAATAAGAGGACGAGGATCGAGGACGAGGAGCAGAGAGATGTTCACTGGACTCTTTTCAGCCTCTGCAATTTCTCTCACTGCCCCCACCTTCCATCTTTCTTTTTCACCAGCCAAATTATGATTGCCCTGTAATTATTATATCGAGAAAAAAAAGATGTTTGTATATTTATTTTCTGTCCCATTACCACCCATTTGTAAATGTCATTGCCTTAGTGTGGAATCACACCTTTCAGTTACAGAAAATTGTTTCCTTTTGGAAAAATTTTATCGTAACCCCTCATATGTTGTCTGTTTGAAGACAAGAGGCTGTAAAGAAAACGAAACCCACTACCTTTATCCCATACCTGTACCTGTAGTTACATAATGAGCTGCTGTATTTAAGATACTGCACTCATATTTTAAATGCCAAGTCCTCTTATTTATTTGTTTGCTTTCAGGTTGCCTTTTTAACTAATGTCGTATTAAGATAAATGAATCGAAGCAGTCAGTGTAATGGCTGACTGACTGAGCAGATCATATTTACTTTAATTTGCTTTTCTTGTCTTTAAGTGCTTGTGCTCTCAAAGCTCATCTGTAATCACCGTCGCCCAAAGATGTCAGCATCCATCACATTTTGTTTAATGACATGGTGAATTTGCAAATTAATTTGCACATGGACCTCATTGCATTGCACTTGTTACATTGTGAGTTCATTCATGGTTTTTAGGAAACGTCAAGTCGACTTTCTGAAACGAAACATCTTGCTTATTTTACTTTCTGAAATGTCATTCTCCAGACCCAGTGTTGCGTTTTTCACACACCAGTGTTTGTTGTACTTAAGGAGATACTCTGTGATGTTGTATTTGCACCCTGTCTCAATTATTCTTAGTAATTTATTTGCTCTACTAAGAGAAAGTGCAGAGGAACAAACCTCTTGGTTTTACTAACCAGTGTCCTTAATGCATCATTAACTTGGATCATACTGTAGCTTAGTGCAGTGGTTCCCATCGTTTATTGGCTTGTGACTGCTAAACAAAGCAAAGTCTGATTCAGACTTTTCAGATTGTATTTTTCCCCCCCAAATAATCCAGTAAATATAAAGTACAACCGCAAATTGAGAAGAAAATCCGACTAAGAAATGATAATTTGACTTGTCATCTCATAGATTTACCTCAAAATCATTTTCCTACTAAACTGCTGCATTCCAGTATGTTCACAGCTCTGAGTTCCTCCATAGGTTATCATGATTACCTGCGAGGTGTTGCATTTACTAGCAGTATTACTTTTTCATCCTGAAACGTACTCTTGGTGCTGTGTGTTGTCGGAACAAGTTGTGTGGTTGTATATTGCCTGGACGTCCCAGGTAGGTGTCTGTAACTTCAAATATCTCCTCACCTGTCAGTGATTCATTACAGAAGATTTGATTTAGTCTAAATCAAAATGCTACGAAATGTAACTTTGGTTTTCGTGTTGTGTTGCGGTGTGGATGTTTCTGTTCTATTAGTAGGTGTAAATTGGGCTTGTTTGTGTGTGTGTGAGTCCTCTTATTGCTGAGAATGGACAGTCATTCATTGAAGCCATGAGTCCCTGGTGTTAAGCCTTGTGTTTTCCCTTTTTCTCCTGGTCCCACCTCCATCCCATCACTCGAGCACCTAAGCCGCATTATGCAATTGCTTGCATGAATCAAATTTGCACATTGTCTTCATCTTTGTTTGTAATGTAAATATACAGAAAAGCTTTTTTTTTTCCTTTTTCAAAATGTTTTGTTTCATGAACCAAAAGAAATCTAGGATGTACCAGGAGTAACATTTCTATTTTAATGGGAAACTTTTTTTAAAACTGTCTATCATGCACATTTTTTAATCAACTATCTTTCCAACTTTGTGTGTACAGCTGTACATTGTACATGTACAATAGCAATAGATATATACTACCTGGTGTAAATGCATGCTTATACATTGTTTTTCATTGTAGAAAGGAAGAAAAAAAGGCGGTCCAGCCATCTGTGATGATTTCTTAGCTGTCAGCACTTTGGTCTGTGAGGACACTGACAGGGAGATAAGATGCCTTACTTGACACTGTGGATCTCTGAGGACTCCTAGAATCGATGTGTAAGGGGGTTTGGGCTTCACTGCAGTTTATTGTGATCTTATTATTCTTATTATGTTACATAGGCTTCTGTTTGGTTTGTGAAGATGTACAGGACTGTCGGTATAGTCGAAAATCTGATGCCAATTGACTTGTGTCATCTTAGACCAATCACTGTATCACATCGCCGCATCTCATTTTCATGGCTGCTTTCCTCTGGTGTGAAGTGGGACGATTCTTGTTATATTTCTATCTCATGGCCAGTTTGATTGTGTGACGCATCATTGAAAGATTGTTAAGATAAGGTGCATGCTCACTCCTCCTGCCTCCCAGTGCTTCAGAAATAATTTGAAGCGGTCAGCGCACTCTCGTGCACTCAGAGGCATCAATTTGTTTAATCCTCATCAGCCGTCTTCATCACTGCTGTCATACACATTTATTAGGTTTCATTCAGGACAGTAGGGTTTTAACATTCTCCGTCCCAATGAAAAAAAAAAAGGTTTTCAGCAGGAGATGTGCTCATTCTTTAAGCAGTTTGTTGTGTTTTATCTTGTTTTATTACAAAATATCTGTACAATAAAACAAAAATACACAAAATAACCATTTCTTTCAATGGCAAATGGCAAGGTGAAAACCGCAGATTCTATTCAATAATCCCCTTTCAAAATAATATCTCTGAATAACCACCGCGTAATATTAGAGCAGTGAATGCCTGTGACACGTTACGTTCCTATTCAAGCAGCCCTGCAGGATGACATGACAACATGAAGACCAGAGAACAATCAAGCATGAAAATGACCTCTCTGCCCAGTGAACAACTGAACAGGAGTCAGCATGGGAACTATATCCTATGTCAAATTCTCTTTGGCTTCAAGCCTGCCATGCTCAGTCATCCAGCTAAGTCTGCAGAAATGAGTCAAAAATCTCACTCTCTGGGCACAGCAGAGGATTGTGCGACAGGTCCAAAAGTCATGTGAGGTGGTCTGGAAAGAAGTAAATCCTACATCTTTCTTGCCTTGCAGTGATTTTAGAAATCAGCCATGGAAAAGAGGCACTATGGTGCAGAAAGAAGGCTCTCAGTCTAATAACCATCTCATTCTTAATGATTGCTTAGGTACATACTGAGATTGCAGTCTCAGTCCCAGTCAGCTAGGGTCGTACAGTTCTGGTTAAGGAAGTAAATTAACATTTTAAAGCACCTGAATCACTTCTCCGAATTAAGAGGTCCTTAGAAAAATATCCATTACTGTTGTAATCTTGCAGCACTGAGACTTCACTTGCGTAACAAGAGTGCTTCAACACAAGGAAGTAATAATGCTTTGATTGCAGTACTGAAGATGACTGCTAAGTCTACACAGTGGCATCACCTGATCTTATTAAACTGGAGTTTCATGTTCAATAATCGTCATTATTACCATCATTACAGTTGTGCATGTCTGATGAAGGCAAATTAGAGCCACAGGTTTACAATGGATTGCTTCTAAAAGAAATTATTGTAATAAAAACCTGTTGGGCTTTCTGAAGTTTGAGACCCACAGTGGATTCAAACGTACTACAGTGGAATAAAAAAAAAGTGAACAAACTCAGTCTGAAGTCACTTAAATATCAGTTAAGGGATAGTCACTCATATTTCTGTGTGAACACTGGTGAGAATATGACGAGAAAATGCAAAAGCTGAGACAAAAATATTTCCATCAGACTTTAACAACTTGCCAAAAGTGCTCATAAGGAAATTTCAAATGCAGACCTGTTGTATAGCCAAATGACCATCCCATCAAAACAATATGTTTACAGTAAATCAAAATAGAATGTTTCACAACCCAGCTACTTATTTCTATTGGAGGGACGGTCCTGCAAATGTCACAATCCAAAAAAAAATGTAGAAAAACATCCAGCGTTCTTTCTCCATCTTGTAGTGAAAACTCCCAAAAGCATGACAGTATAACAACATATGATGGTATATTAAATTAATTTACATATACATGTAAATAATTCATTTTCTTTATGCAAGTCATTTTCCATGTACATACAAAAACCACTACGTAAAAAACAACTACATGCCGTTGCACAAACTTAACCAGGCTAAAAATACAAGTTTTCAATTTAAAAAAAAAAAAAAAAAAAAAATTATGTACATTTCCAAATGTCTTTTTTTTTTCCTTTTTGTAGGTCAATAAGCGTCACCCCGCCCATTTATAAACCCCAGATATGCGCACACACACACACAGACACACTTGTGCACAAATTGCTCACACTGGAACATTCAGACAAACAAATGTCTCTTTGGCTGGTGTGAAGCTGTGGCACCTTGCAGTGTGTGTGTACATGTAATTACACGTTTTCAGAAAACACACACACGCAAAAAAAATAACACCATCTAATGGCATAGAAAATAGGTTCCAATGATGGATATAGTGATATATCTCCTATGCATTTGCGAATATATATATATATATATATATATATATATATATATACAAAAACATATATATATATATATATATATATATATATATATATATATATATATATATATATATACCAAAACATACCGTATAAGGGTCTGCCACACGTATGCCCTTGATTGTGTGTATACATGTACTTTAAAGTCACATTCAGAAGTGTGATGTGAAACTCTGTAGGAAGGCATCAATAAATAGAGATGTCAGTCAGTCTGTCTGTCTCTGGGTCTGCCGTGTTACACAGCTCCAGCCGTCTGTCAGTCGCTCTTTGAGTTCTGTGCTGCGTCCAGGTTCACCACCTGGAGCTCCGTCAGATTACTGCTGCTGCCGCTCGACTGTTGGCCAATCACCATCTGGAACGCAACACAGCGAATGTCAGGAGACGGTACATCAGGCAGCCAATCACAAGTCATCACATCACACAACACCCAGCACAGATGGAGATCCTGCTGCACCGCATGCCGTTTATGGAGGAGAGGCGTGATGCTGCAACAGATGATGTTTTCTCTAATATTCAAGTTATTTACTCTATGAAATAACATCCTCTAATGTGCAATTTTATCTGGTCGAGAGAATATTCAATAAAACCTTCTAGTTCAATAAGGGTTTCCAGTTGCATCTTATTAAAATACCAACATATTTTCAACTAAATTACATAAATAAATCCCCAAGATTTTCCTTAATGAGACTGAAATTTCATTTTCCATGCACTGCTACGGTGGTGTTTTATTACATCTACTGCGTGTGTATTTTTGCTGCAAATAACAAGTAAAACAAGCTGATCCATCCACATTCATACGAAAAAAAGGCAACAGGTGACAACCCTGTGGCCTCCGTGTGCCAGTGCTCTGTTAGGATGCATTAGTGCAGTCACGTGGCATGCTGGTTGCATAGGGAATATGAGAGTTTCACTTGTAAAATGCAGATCTTGCCGTACTGGGTGTAGCTGCACTGCTGAGACGGGGATCTGCACCGTGCCTGGAGGTGCTGTGAGGAACACCTGAGGGACAGCACCTGAGTAAAGAAAACACAGCTTTCTATTAAACGCTTTGGAAGTTTGGGTATGTTTGCATTACATTACAAATGTCTGTTCAGGGTCTCACCCGTGTCCTGGGCTTGTGCGTGGGACACCTGCATGGCCGAGGTTCCCTGGGAGAAGGCGTTGAGCACAGCCAGCCCCCCGTCAGCCAGCGTTGGCGTGGAGGCGTACATCACCGTGTGGGGGCTGGGGTACATCATGTGACCTGCCACGGACGTTGGCACTGATGAAGTGACAATGGTTGCTGGGAGACTTACCGTTGCTAGAGTGAAGTGGGAAAGAGAGCACGTAACCGTGAGGGCAAGAGGTGTGTGGCATGTTGGCCAGCAGGTGGCGCTTAATAGCCATCTAAAGTCAATTCCTAACTCCAACCGATGTAACGTTCAACAGCAGAGTTAAGCTCTCCTCTGGGGCACAACTGATTCCAAACAGAAGCAGAATAAAGACAGTAACAACACATTATCATCTTAGGGGAATCTCTGACTAAATTCAGGGACAAAGTGGAACTGAAACACACAAGAGGAGCCTGTTCTCACTCATTTAGGTGTTATATATTTGCATTTTGTGATGGTTGCTTTGTGCACAAGTGACACTCCATCATTCTATTTGCATTGGGTTGAAAAGTCAAACTGTTCATCATCAGTGGCTTCATGAATTTTGTGTACTGTCTGGTAGCTGTTCTCCATCATTTGAAGCACCAGAGTTTCTTTGTTTTAAAATGGAGCTGGTTCTCTCTCTAACTCTAAAACTTCAATCTGACCTGATGTAGATGCTCTTCCTTGAGAGCATATTTGACCTACCAGTGGAGTTTGTGGAGGTGTGGGAGATCTCAGGGCTGCTGTCACTGTTGGAGGTGGACTGGGTGTTAGGATGGACCTGGATAGCCTGGAGCTGCTGGGGAACCCCCGCACCTGGAAACACATGAAGGGCATAAAGCCACTATAGCAAATCCTCACAACACCTTCCCAAGTACTAGTGACAGTGGTATTATGGGGAGTGCACGGTTGGTAGTACTGTTAGCGGCGGTAAAAGAAGTCATCATGCAAGTAGTACAGGTAATTCTAGTATCAGTCACAGCAGAAGAGGTAGCGTTAGCAGCAGTGGCAGCTTTACGAAGACGTGATCGTAATTAGTACAGGCAGGCACAGTTGTGGCAGCATGCAGAGCAGGTCACCTGTGAGGGAGACAGCAGCAGGGAAGCGGAAGACAGCCTGCTGTCCCTGCTGTGGCTGCGGGGCGGCGGCCAGAGTCTGACCATGCTGCCCCTGGAGGGCCAGGGAGTGCTGCTGCAGCTGGCTCAGAGGAATGGTGGGGGTGCCAGGGGGAAGAGGAGTGCCTGCTGCAGGAGTGTATACACACACACACACACACGCACGCGCACGCGCACGCACACACACACACACACACACACACACAAAGGGGGGATGAGACTAGAAGTGACAGGATAGTACAGTTTGAAAAAGCGGTGATAACTTCATTTAGGGCAGAGTACATTATCACTAAGTAATCATTTGTTAACAGCCTTCAGTTGTCCAAGACGTGGCAGCATTTAGCTAGACGTGCAAAGCTCACAAAAAGATAGATTTCTACGGCGTATAACTAAAAGTTCTAGATCATTGGCTAGATGATTCGACTGCTGTGCGACCAAGCAAATAGCAATGAATGGGATTTAGAATTTCCAGGTAATACATATCAAAAGGTGCCCTGTGGAGGACACAAAACACGTTGAGGGCAGTTTTTCTGACACATCAAATATCTGCAAAGCCTATTATAAAAACATGCGAAGTCGTATACTGGACTGTCATTGATGTGGCGTTGTTAAACTCTGTTGGCATATTGCTATTACTGACACCAACTGTCGATCAGCAGGAAAGCTCCAAGCTGATGGCAGGGTGCGAATTGTTGCACCCGTGTGGTCGTGAGAGCATGTGCACAACAGAAACTATGTCGGGGCCCAATTTTAACAACACGGCTCCTAAGTGGTACTTGTGGTTCAAAAATTCCACAGGGGACCTTTAAATTGGCTGCTGCTTTTATAAAAAGGTCAGTGAAAATAACGCTAATGCAGATGTCCAATGAAACTAACAGAGCTTAAAACACACACAGAGGCAGAAGCCCCTCTCATGACCTGACCTGCTTTCTGATGATCTGAACATGTGAACTGAACATGTTGGCTTCATGTCTGAATGAGCATCCTGGTAACTTTGCTGCAAAAGTTATGACTGCAGTCTTACCAATAATGGGTAGAAATGCACAAGCAACAAGAAGAAAATTGCCCAAGTGGGTTCTACTGTTTTTGTGGTAGCATTAATACCCCTGTTAACAACAAAGTGTGGTCATCCAGTTGTAAACCTGTTTGCTAATACTGATTTTAAGCTATTAACAGTTATTTGGCGGCTGCACCTTGATGTACCATCCAATCTTGTGCAAATACTGCATGCATACTGTGGCTTTCTCCATCACTCATGTGGTTATGTGTGAAAGAAATTGAGGGACATTAACATTTAAGTGACCTATGTCTGAAAGATACTTCAATAGACTGATGTTACACAGATATGTCTAAAGTCATTTTCAAGACATGTAAAAATTAATCTGCAACATCTAATACAAATCCTTGCTAACTGTGATTACATACATGTCAAATTCTTCAAATAACTTGTTTCAATTTCCTATTAAAATGTTTAACAAACAAATGGCAGCTATTTGAATGCAGAACGTGACTCTGGAGTTACACCCTCACATTTGGTCATATGCTCCATACACAGTTGCTGCAGCAGGGTGGGCAGGCACTCTCAAGCTGTCAACTGAGGAGGTTTTAGTGTGGGAGGGTGTGTTGTTCCACCTGGCGCTGCTGCTATGTGCCAGACAGGTGGTGAGGAGGAGAGAGGGAGCGATAGAGGGAGGGGAGTGGGTGGAAAGGGAAGGCTGCAGAAGGAAGAGAGAGATGCTGAAAGAAAAAAAATAACCAGGGGAAAACTGACAGAGGCGACGTCTGGCTGTCCTTAACCTGTCAGTCAAAATAACCAACAGGACCCATTAGTGGGCATCATGTGTCTGTATCTTCAGCTGTGGCACCACGCAGACAACCAACAATTAGCAAGTGACACTACTGTCAGCATAAAGACAACACAGCACTAGTGAGCTAGTGAGCTCTGGCTGTGTTCGACTTCACACATCATGAACAGTCCAAATAAATGTTCCAGAGCGCTCAGCTTCTAATACAGATGGGATAATATTAAATTATCTTCCATTAAAATTTAAATATTTCTCATGCCTTTGGGGAAACGGTGACCTCTCTGCATCCCCAGGCTCCTCTTAGAGGCCACTAGATGTGGACTCAATATTTCTCTACGTACACCACATAAAGGACATGTGATGAATAATTACTGGAAAGCCAATTTAGAAACACTTTGGGGATCCTCATATCAGAGGCTGCAGCCCTAAAGTCCTCTCTGACTTGGTGAGGTACAGATCCCTTGTGTTTCTGAGTGTGCCTGTGAAGTCCTCCTTAATGAAGGGTCATGTCTAGTTCAGGACCACTCTGTCACAAGGCTCCGACTCCACAAAGTACGCCTCAATTATAATTTCAACACAAGCCACCGATCCTTCATTGAATATTCATGACTAATTATGGGCCTCGTTCATCAGCTTCTCATTGCCAGGTCTATTGTGTCCCTCTCACCTAATTATTCCTGTCCCCAAGTGACAATCAAAGGCAGGGCCAGTCACCAACAGACGTGGCTCCCCTGGATGCTGGGGGCTTTGTAAAAACCCAAAGGCGCTGAGTGTTGGTGACTGGCTATGAAGAGCTGTTGTGTGATGTAAACAGCTCGGAGAGAGAGGCACGACCACCCCGAGATGACGCCTGAGGTCACGCCGCAGTGCCATTCAAATTCTAATCAGCTAATAAGCTAGACAGCACGGCGACATTAACAAAACATGAAGGCCCGCAGAAGTGTCATTTCCCTTCCAAAAGGATGAGGTTAAGACAAACAAGCCATAAAGAAAATAAAAAGGGTAACAGAGCTCTGGGCGTGGAGGACAAAACAGCCAATGCTCTGTTCCTTTACATACCGGGCATGAAAGTGAAGCCACTGGGCAGCTGCATGACCCCCGTGGAGGCGCCGGCGCTCTTCAGGACAGTTCCGTTGGCGCTGACGTTGCTGTTGGCCGAGACGGGGGCCAAGTAGTTGGTGATGGGAAACGAAGGCCCGCTGCTCACCTGCATGGTGGTGGAGGTGGTGGGTACTGTGGACTGGGCGCTGCTGGTAGTGCCTGGTAGGCTGGCTACCGTGAACGTCGGCTTCAGTGTGTCCTGTGGGAGAAAACAAATACTGTGAGTGGGAAGACGGGGTGGCGGGGTGGGGATTTCACTCTTCTGATGGATTTGAGCTTTCTGGGAATGGGTCTTCATGCGGTGTAGCAACATGAGCCTCCTAAATTTGCACCCAAAATGCTCCAAACAGTCACTGTAATTTGCCAGTGCAGTCTCTGTAATTCTTGAGCAGGAAAGAGGCAGAAGGAAGATGTGAAAAAATAAAAAATCTTCCAAAGGAAAAAAAAAAGGAAAAATCCACCCCATAATCATAGAAATGCCATGTCACGCACAGCTAATATCATACGATCCTTTGTGTTTGGTGAAATATGGTAGGTCATCTACAGTGACATTTTTACTTGACAAATTATTGACATGGAAAATCAGAGATGACCTCCAAAATTATTACAAATTGCTTGAGGTGTAGTTCCATCACACCATGTCATATGTGAGTAATTCAGCCGTACGTGTTCAACTGAAAAATGGCTCTGAAGACAAATAATTATACAAAAAATGTCATCAGTACACTGTAGCTTTAAGGTGGAAATGCTCATTGACTGCTTTTTTTCCACTCATGATTTAAAAAAAAAAAAAAAAAAAAAAAAAAAAAAAAAAAACTTCATTTTCATTGTAGGGGATCTAAAAAAGAAAAAAAAAAAGAAAAAGAAAAAATAGTCCCTAGTATACATCCAAAAGTAGTTCAACCTACAATTCTAAAGCAATTCAGTAGTTTGGATCTGACTGGTAAATTCCAAAGTCTTTTAAATATCAAATCTACAGTTTGCAACACAGGCTTTAGAATTTAAATCTTCAAATCAAGAAATAAATCAAACTTGAGCTAAAATCAGAGAAATGCTGTTCAAGGTTCTACAGTATTTATGCCTCCTTGGTACTAGTGCATCATTGCAAATGGTAGCAACTTCCAGAGTATTTGCTCCACTGTGCTAAAGAACACTGAACCCCTTTACAACTGCAAAAGCAGTTTCACACGAGGACACCTAAAACAACACCATTAATGGGGCTTTTCCTCTTAGAGCAGCTGAATGCAGGGTAGGCAGGAGGAGAAGCCTTTAATTCTTGCAGTATTTCAAGGATCAATGAATGGCTGACAGAAACCAGAGAGGGTTTAATAGTCACAGGAGCAAATGGCCTAAACAATGTAGGGAAACAGGCTGGGACCCCTCTAATTGCATCCATATGTAAAATGCTAAGCTGTGCAGGGAGCAATAAATTATGTTTCCACTACATCGGCACTGAATATAGAGATTTCAGTGTAAGATGTCAACCCTAGAGAAATTAAAAAACATATTAAATCCTATTTTACATGTGTCTACAAGGTTGTCAAAGAAAGAAAAACATTTATTAGTAATACTAAGAACATGACTGTACATCATCTTTGAACACTGCGACACCTGAATACCCAGCATCATCCATTCATTATCCATTGCCATTTATCCTCCAATTAAAATCCAGCCACAGCTCAATCCGACTCCACTGACAAGGACAAAAACATTATTTTTGCAGTCGTGTTAGTTTGTTGAGTTACTATGACAACTAGCTGACCATGTAACGTGACATCTCTGCGAAAGCCATACAAATCAGGCAGATGAGGCGTTCGCATAAACTTAAGATCAAAGGAGGTGAGACGTAGCCTCACACCGTACACTAATGTGAACATCCATTGAACAGGCGAGCAGGATGTGTTGGTGAGTGGGCTGCATGATAAGAGCAGGGTAGGCGTCAGGCCGAGACTACAAAGCACATCTAAACCCACCATGCCTGTTTCTACGCACTTACACAAACACTTAGCACATGATACTAATGATCTCCAGCAGCAGAATGGGAATAAGCCTACACATTGGAAGGCATTTAGGAGTTTGCATTTGTATGTGGGTTCAATATTCTTTAGGAGTTTTCATTTTCAGGTGATTAAACGTGGACACAAAGAAGGGGCTGTAAAAGGGAGCTGCTTGCATGTCCAACAAGGATCCTTTGATTCTCTACATTTTCACAAGTACAGAGAACATCATAACAACCTGTCTCATTTCAGAGGCTCTTCCAGATGTGGCCAAGAAACGCAGCCTTCTTTTGCCCGAATTTGGAGGAGACAACTGTGTATCATTTGCTGTCCTCAGTATCCCTTAATGTAACATGCATCTAACTCGAGTCCAGCTAAGGACCTTGTGTGTCATCCCCTGTGTCTCCTTTCTTTTCTGTTTCATAATGCATAGGCACTGGGCCATGCAAAGGTAGATATTGTACAGATTTACTGCATCTGCCATTAACCTGGTAGACTATTTGTCTACCAGTTGTCCATCCCATATTCAAGTGAAATGTCCCAATTTGCACAACAAACTCTGGAATTTGCCCCAGTTTTCCAGAGTCATTTACATTTGGGAACTGTTTGGGACACACTTCCTGGTGATAAACGTTTAAATATTTGATGCTACATGTTGAAAGCCACAATATTTGGCAAGAACACAGAGGCTCAGTCTAAACCATAGGTCCTCTGAGGGGCTGCGTCCTTTGGAAGATCAGGCCTCAGAACTGGGACAAAGCTATCAGAGAGGCAAAGCACTCTACAGCAGTAATCCAGAAGAAGTGAGTGTATATTAGAGGTCTGATGACTGGAAACACATCTGTGTGTCACGTCAGACTGACTTACATTCATTATTAATAACAAAGGGAGCATCTAAAAGCAGGCGAGGACAACTTCTCTTAGCACAGCTCTATTGGTTTTTATATGTGACTGATTACATGGGTGAGAGGTGGAGGATCCAGCATGGACTCTACTGATAAGACCTTCCAACTACACACTCCATGCAAACATGTAAATGGAGCTAGTGTAAGCATTGGCTCACAGGGCTCTGCCACACTGCAATCTACTCAAATCTTCCTACTTATGATAGTCTTCTGGCACAGCTCACTACAATGACTAAACACGAGTTATTTTTTTTTTAACTTATTGAGTTAAAAAGCTCAGAGGATTAATAAATAATCCAGTGCCACAGTCAAGTCAGAGTCTTCTGGACTTGTACAGATGACTCACACCAGCTGCTCTGAATCACAAGAAAATACAAAAATCAAACTACACAGTGCTGAGCAGTTAGTTAGTTGGTCTGGAGCTCAGTTCCAGGCTCTGCTGATGGGCTCTGACAGTCCAAGGTCCTTTACCTCTTTAGTTAAACAGCAGCTGGAAAGTCAGAGGGGGAGGGCCTCACAGATACTCAGTTGTTCTGCCCTTTCAACCAAAAAGGAAAACTGAATAAATTGACACAACAATCAATCATCCATTTACTCTACAACTATTAGCCTTGTCATTCATCACAGAGTGATCACAGACAGTTGCTGACAGAGGGTGACACAGGGTGTCACCAAGTCTTCATTATCTCACCTAATGTTCACTAAAACTAAACAAGGCAAAGCAATTAACTCACTCTACACTGGTGGGTATGTATTACTGTATGTCATAAGTAAAGTACTTCCAGTGTGTTTACAGTGTGGTAGCAGCAAGAAGCACCTTTGAGCCACTGTAGCAGCAGAATGTGAGTGAGGCGAAGCAGATTGCGACCTGTGTGAGGTTCAGGACAGGGGGACAGGGGACAGGATAGGGACGAGAGTACAAACAGCTGAGGGCACAGACAGCTGGCGGGAAACTTGAGCACCTCTGAGGGGGAATTAACCCTTTCCAGGCCAGCTGAGGCAGCAAGAGGCCACGTGTTAGAACAGCCGCCATCTGACACTTAGCAGTTCTCACCACTGGGGCTGCACAGGACGACTCGGTTCCTGTAACACACCAAGACGCTCAATCTTGAACTCCTCTTATAAAGGAGGACTTGCCCCTCACTGAAGGACAAGGTCACCATGTTCCAGCACCTCCACTACTCAGTGGAGAAACGAATGAAGGTGACAGAAGGCATTTGATCAGCCTGGTTTTAACCTGTGTGGTAATCAACGAGTGCAGCCTAAGTGCTGCTATCTCTGTGACCTACTGCATTGTTTGACCATCTCCGTATGTCTCCTGTTCAACTGGCCAGTCTATAAACAGTGTTGGCTTTCATTTCAGAGTGGCAGCAGTGCATAGTAAACATAGGCCGCAGTGGTGTAATGCATTCTTTCAGACTAGAAGTGAGAGCAGAGGATCATCCTTGTTATGTAGCCAAAACCTGAGCTCTGTCATTTCCTCCTTAAGTCCCGTCAATCCCCGGCTCCTGTTAACGAGTCAGTTAATCTTGATCTGCATCTATTTAGCAAATTAAAGTAATTTAAGCAAAAATGCAGAGTTCTGGCTTCTTCATTTTCAGCATTTGTTTCTTTTCTTTGTCTTGTCTTGCAGTAAACTGCATATTTTGAGCTTTAGGACTATCAGGCTTCAGGACACTTTCCGTTAGTCCACTGCAGTTCAGTTTACCTTTGTACCACTTCTATTCAATTCAGTCTCTCTACTTCTCATCACACTCATCACAACAAACCCAAGACTGACCTGAGGAAACACTTAGTATAATGAGGTACCAGAATGTAGCAATTGAAGTCACAATTTATAGTTGTGCGAGTGGAGGGCTGAGTTGTCTGGAATAAGTAATGAATCCTCTGGAGTCAACCTACACAGCCACTGAGAGTAGCTGCCATAACTTGCTATGTAATCCATTTTAGAAGACAGGGACATTATTTAAGTACAGTCACTAAGAGATCTGAAGTATTACACATTCTGTCCCTCCTACAGTCATGGTAAAAACTCCATATGAAAAGATCAGAAGGCAGAATGCAATAAATACAAACCATGAGAGCCACCTCACTGACACAGGCAAGACATTTTCTAAAAGCTCGTCATAAGTTCTTTCAATATTTTGGGTTCTCAAATCTTGTGCAATCTTAAAGGTTCCATATAAGGTAAAAGTTTAAAAGCCTCCATTACCCTCCTAACATTCACATGCATCAGACAAGGACTCTGTTTTCAAGGAAGAGGAAATGAGAGAGTAATTAAAAGGCGAAGGACACAAATGATTCTCTATTCATGAGGGATTAATCATTCCAAATTGAAGGTGACAACTGGCAGACTAGTCCAGTGTTGGTTGGAGAGCCCATTGTGCAGTTTACTGGTGGCTGGCCCTCGTCTAATCTCCCATTTGCTGGCTCCCATCTCCCAGTCTGTCACCCTGCCAGCAACATGGAATTTGCAGCTCCATTTGGGACTGCTAAAAAAGGCAAGGCAGCCCAAGTGGAGGAGGTGCAGCCAATGGCGGCTGACCTGTCCAGTTGCTTGCTGTAAAATAAGGGGGTGGAGGAGGGGGTTGGGGGTGGGTGACATAACGCTGCTTTCCTCCCCTCTAACACAGCCAATATGCTTCATACACATTTATAGATGTGCGATATGTTGAATAATTAGGCTGTCACATGTGTCATTGAATGTCTCGACAGCAAAACAAACATGCCAGCTGCTGGTCAGGACAGTGGCCTTAGTCTGAAAGTTTTTCTGGTCAGTGTTGTGCACTAATGAGCAATTCAACATATAAACTTCTCCGAGATCGCAACAGCAATGACACTGACAGCCAGAGCAAGCAGGGATGATGGAGAGAGAGCGAGCGAGAGAGAGAGAGAGAGAGAGATGAAGTATGGGAGAAAAGGAGAGAAAAAGTGAGGGAGGGAGGAAGGGAAAACCAGAGGAGGCTGTGATACTGAGAATTCAGTGCTAAGATAGATTCTCTAAGCAAGCATGAGTTGTGGGATTTGCTATCCCCTTCCAAAAATAACCCAAAAAGCATAAAAACATCTGTACTGTAGACGTGTCTAGCATTAAGAATAGGTCATAAACAATCCAAAAATCTTTTGGGGGATGCAGGACAGGCGCAAGGAGCAACAAATCTAGCCTCTGAGTGTCTGTTTCTCATGCATCCTACTTTCCCTTCAATCTACCTCCTTCACCTTTATATCAGAGATAACATTTCCCAGAATTAATTCCAGCAGCCTCTAGAGAACCATGCTGAGCGTGTTGCCATCAGCTGTTGGTTTTATGTGTGCTGATAGAGCAACAGCATTAGAAAAGTGACGATTTTCCACACATAAAGTGAGTCACACACTTTAAACTTTATGTCCTATCATCTTAAGACTACTCTCTTCTAAAATGAAGGAACTCTCTAAGGAACAATAAACTGATACTTCTGTTAAATGTAGACTTTTCTAGAAAGAAACCTAGGCCAACTCATTTCAGTGAATAGTACTGGAAAACTCTGATGACATTTCCAGAACAGCTGACATTTTTTTCCCACAGTAAAATATAGAGGCAAAGATAAATGACAGTCCAGCTAGTGATGGATTCATCCAGTCTGTAGGGAAGAATTGATGCTGAGGCAAAGAAAACTACTGTTGATTTTTTTAGAGGACAATCAATTTGAAATGATATATCTGTCAAGCCAAGTCATCCATGGTATGCTAATCTTCATCCATAAATGTTGAACAATGCAGGATTGCTTCATCAGGCTCTAAGAACAAATGCTAAAACCTGCTGTTAATATAAGTTTTTAAACAACTGACAATTAATTATCAACTGTACTGTACCAATGTTTGGCTCATTTTTCACTATATTAAAAGGCCTTAACTGCATGGATACAAAAGTAAACATTTAGCTTGGTTCTGTTCAAAATTAACAAAATCCACCAACCAGCAACTCTAAAGTTAACCACTTAACATGACTGTCTTGTTTGCTTAATCTGTACCAAACTTACACATTGTATTTTAACAGGTTGTATGTGAAGAATTATTTCTTGACAATCATGGTGACCTCTGGCAGTGTTTACTGTGACACTGTCAGGCAACCAGCAAAGTTTCTCGAAAGTTACCTCTCTATCAAGAAATGGTACCATAAAGATCACTTTACTTCTTGGAGCCTCTAGTTGAAACTGAGCTGTTAGTTGGCCTGACATTAAACCAAATGGCAGCCTCCAGAACTGAAAAATGAAGCCAACACGAAGTTGCTATTCCTTGAATGAACAATTGAGGCTGGCTACAAAAGTGAGTAAATCTCCATAAACCTCCATGTTAAAATGCCTGGCTTTACATACAGAAGTAAACATGTTTATAGCTTTGGTTTTGGTCTCTATAGATAATTTCCATGTGAAAACTGTACAAGGGGGTAATTTTTTGATGAAACTCAATTTAAATTGATGTCTATGTGACAGAAATGTGGACTCAGCCCTACTTGTGCTCTATATTGTCGTTCATTTTTGGATAAGCTACGAGATAGGAAGAATGATGCACTATCAAGATGGAGATGGCCAAGCAACCATACTGGGCTTCAAAAATTGCCGTTCAGAAACTAACGGGTGATGTCATGGAGGGTTCGTCCAGCTTTAAAGTCAATGCATTGAACTGACAATTGTTGCTATGTTATTAATAGTATTTTTTCCACTTATTAGGACTTTTCTTCTAACTTTGCAATAGTATTACAAGAAACAGCATTTCAGCTCCACAGTTTCAACTGCCACATGGTTTTATGAGCCATACTAACAGCACCAAATCATTTCTACTTTACTTATCTCCTCAGTAAGTCTCTTTCCCTTCTCCAAACTCTTCCCCACTTCCCCCACCAGCCATTGCAAACCCCGAATTGTTTAGACTAGCTTGGACTGTATGCATGACATACTACTCTCATGATGAATGGCGTCCAGACGCTGCAGAGGTTTATGCAACAACCACGCAAAGGACCTACTGCACAGAAAGGATCAGTCAAAACCAGGGGCTCCATATCCACCTGCCATGTCCTAACCATAACAGTGCTGATCCTGACATGGTTCCTGACGATTTCTAGGGTTTCTCTGTTTTAAGGATTCACGGGGTCCATGGTGGTCTCCCACACTCATAACTGCAATTGGGGGGATAGAGGTCACCGTGTCACTGCGAGCCACCTAAACAGATGCCACATGAAACGGGATGAAAAGTATTGCTCAAATGTTTCCATTGCACCCCGCTCATATCTACATCCATACCTCCCCTCCATATCACTAAATGAGAGGTGGGGTGGTGGTGGCGGCGGTGGGGGGAAATCACAGGACTCCAAAGACAGCTGCAGCTTATAAGGAATGTGAGGGGCCTCAGCCAAGAGTGCAGGCAGGGAAACCATACCATATATGGCAACAGAGGCAGAATCTAATTTTTATCAATGAGCAGAGCGGGCATGAGAGTGGCTTAACATGCAAAGGTTGATCTCCCATCCTCGACAGTGTATGGTACGTGTTAGTTAGCGCCCTGTAAAAACAGCATGCGGGCAAACAGGCCTGCAAGTGTCCGTCTTCAAAGGAGCATGCTTGAGCTGTGCAAACAGCGGAGGGAATCTCAGCCTCCAGCACGTGATCGCACAAAGGTGTGGACAGCAAAGTGTGTCTGCTGATAAATTTATTGCTTCACTTCAAACTTTTTAAGAACACTTGTGGTGTCGTACCAGGAAACACTGGCACTCGAGCTGCAGCTTTTCATCAGGGGTGAGAATAGGTTGCACGATCGACGAATAATCACAACGCAGACTTTGGTGGAAATTCATCTTTGATCATTTCTAATCAACTTATTTCTGTAGTGATGATTTTAGGAGGTTAACAAGTATGGAAACCGCACAAAAGGTGCAATATTCCAATATTTTAAGTTCTGTTTAACTAGCTCAAGGTTTTATCCACAAACATAAGACAGCTCCATCCCAAAATTAAATATAAACAGCAAAGTCCTCCATATAGCAGGCTGCATGTTTCTCATCCTAACACAGCCCAGACCTGCAGTGATTTATCTTAAGGAGTGTTACGAGGCTTTCCTGGATGAGAGGTCAGAAAGGTAAAGTGTAGACGGCTCCCTTTCGTAGGATAGGATAATTCTCCTCTTATCCTGCTCTCCGTTCAGTCCAGAGCCCTTTGAAGGACCACTGAGACTTTTTGGTTTAATTAAAAAATGGTTTGGTGCTCAGAACCAAACCACAAGCCCAAACCAGAAGCCTTGCATGTAACAGGCAAAAGTTCAAAACTGTGTTTACAAAAGGACAAAGATTATTTTCCACAGCTGCTTGTGGGTTTGATTTATTTGTTCTCCGCGTATGCTGGCCTTTTCTGGAGAGATTCCACACTATATCCATTACAGAGTCTCTATGGTGCTTTATCTGTGTTTTTTTCTAAAATTCACACTGCAATTCATGCCTCCACAAGAGAGCAGACAGTGAGTCACAAAGATTTTAGCTGCTGCCGATCGCAGGGGAAATGGGATGTGGGGACTCGTACAGAAATGAGTGCGTTCAATTTTAGTGGTTACCAGCTGCAGAATCACTATCTATGAGCGTACTTTTTTTTTTCCTTAATTTTTTTCCCCACCTTTGTGTCACCCATGCTCTCCGACTCAGACACCTGGTAGGTGAGGTCCGTCTCCTCGAAGCCCGTGGCACTCATACGCTGGTCTGTGGAGGGGTCAGAGCGCGGTGGCGAGTCTGGTGAGTTGAGGCATGTTTGGATCAGGGCTTTGCCCGTTTCACTGGTGATCATGGGTTGGAGTTTGCGGGTGGCAAAAGTGTAGACGTGACCCGTTTCACTGGCCACAAGCAGCAGAACCTGGGTTCCTGTCAGAGTGGAGAGTTCATACGCCTAGGAAAGATGAAAAAGAAAATTTAAGCATCTGACCGAGAGAGGACACCAAGAGTGCAGCTGGAATCCAAACATCAAAAAGATACAGTTCACCAAATTAGGACTTGGATTACCTTCACATCGTGCACAAATTAATCTCTACAGGGGAGGGAATATATGAGATTCCAACCATGAATCTTTGGAGAAAAAGCCAAGGAAGCACTAGAATCTATAAATACTCCTGTAGCGAACTCTGACGTATAGCACAAATGAACTAAAATAACATTGAGATAAGGCTCCCAGAATAGAGAGTGTGATATAGCTGAGAGACTGATTGCAGCAAGGGGCTGGTTTGTATAGGTGGGGGGAATAGTAGTAGCCCAGTCTTGACAAAGGACATGAGGAATCATTCTTGGCGCGAGGAGGTAGCTGGCTGTAAAACGCAAGGTTTCCATCACACTCTGCTGCCCTGTCATTCATTATAGAGCTTGCCGATGCTCACATTCAAACTCCCAAGTGTTAAGGAAAAGCGCACCGAGATTCAATTCTAGCCAACATACAGACCAAACGCAGCCTGATGCCGCACTTGTCGTGAACTCCTGAGAATGCCTTTTCATCTAAATGACTCATCAGTTATGTGGAGGACGCTTCTGGTGCCGTGAAGGCACAGTGCCATTACCATCACCTTGGCGAACACAGTACAGCCGCAGCTAGCTGACAGATGTGCCATTGTAAGCTGGAGTGCAATACACTGTCAGACAGAGCAAGGAGGAGGAAATGAATCACATTCAAATTAAAGGATTTTATTGAGCAGTTATAAAACTGTGTGCCCATCTGAGTCTGCTCCTCCACGCTCTCTCTTCTGTAACACTGTGTTCATTATGAACCATATCGGTCCAGTCCTCACTATCTGGGAGCATGCTAGCTGAAGCTGACCATATAATTGCCTTTTGTGTGCAATAATATGGCGACAGAGAAAATAAAGGCTAATGATGAACATCAATTACTGTAGAGGTTTGATGCTACATTGCACTTGTTCTACCTGAACACTTAAAGAGTGCTTTTGTGTGCAGTGCAGATCAGTATTAAAAGAACTATCTGATTGTACAAGTCACCTCATCTTGTGTTCATGCAGTCTTCCAGATGCAGGTAATAAACTACACAGCTCTAGTCATCCTCTTTCACTGCCATCTCCCTTCATTAGCTGTGCACCAGCTACATAGGGGTCTCCGACTACAGAACCTAATGTTTGGCCAACATCCAAGACAGAAAAGTTCTAATTTGTTAACTTAAGTGTGCTCTGTGGCAGCACAAACTAGACCTACACAATGCTTTAATAAGTTTCCTTGCTCTACCGATTTTCACATGAATATTTATGACTGTGGGGTGTGTTGTGGAGGTGGTGTGTCTCCGACTGTAATTGGTTCCTCAGCCACACAAACCTTCACAGTCAAGCCTATTTATCTGATAACCGAGAAATAGATCCATTCAAGCAGCACATTGTGTATGTAATGTGGCTGTGTAATTAAAAGTGCTGAAAAATACTAAAAACAAGGCTTGTTTTGCACATGGCTTTATTTTTCAGGGTTTGTCTTCCTGTTGTGATCAGTCCCAAATGTAGCCTTAAAAGAGTTGACGGCTGCTAGTTAAAAATCATTTAAGGCAATGGCTCTCATGTAAACGTGGATTCAAGAACTGATGTTCTACAATGTAACTTGTAGACCAGGGGCGTCAAACATACGGCCCATGGGCCAAAACCGGCCCGCCAGAGAGTCTAACCCGGCCCGCGGGACAATTTTGCAAAGGGTAAAAATTACAGAGAAGACATTAACTGCAAACTGTACATTTGTAAAACGCTAAGTTTAAAATAATGTCTATATCTTGACAAGCTGTTTTGATCATGAGTCGGTCAGATACCTGTGACTAAATGTTTTGTGCCTTTGTAGAGACACTGATCTGAAAGTTGTCATGTGTAAATGATCAACTGAGGCATAATGATGTTGAAATTGTGCTTATCTTTCTTAAGAAATTTCACGTTGTTCAAAATGTTTTGTATGAAAATAGTTCATTAAATGCAAACATTTTCAGTGCACTTTTTTCACACTAAAACAAAAGGGAAAATCTGGAGTTTTCATTATTTGGAGGCTATTATGCTCCGATTTTACTGGTCCGGCCCAGTTGAGATTAAATTAGCCTGTATGCGGCCCCAGGACTAAAACAAGTTTGACATTGCTGCTGTAGACACTACTACATCACTACTCATGGTGACGGTTATGAAATGATTGAGGGTAAAGTGAACAGAAGTTAAATAACCTACAGTGAAGAAGAAACTCAGTGGGAAAATAAAGGACAGTCGGTGAAAGTAACTCAGAGAGTCAAAAACTGAATTACCGTATTAAAATTGAGTTATAAAGGAAGAGTATATATGGTGATAAAAAGAGCGTTTCTTTCTTCCTCAGCTACACAGATATAGTGATGCATCATAGACAATTGTCTTAGAATGCATCATGTACCACAGAAATGCTGTATCATGATACCATTATTACTGTGGAAAACTGCGGAAAATGTATAAAGACTTACTCTTTATTCCCACCCCTAATTGTAAATTAACCTGACTGACAGAAATTTAGGGCAACATGTTTGATAATCTACAATGTAAATTATTGCAGACAATTCTTTCTCCAGCTTTTCAGATAGAGTTTCTCAAAGGGATTTGGTGAACATGTCTGTTACTTTAAACTGGGTTTTGCAAACAAGCTATCTGAGCGAATGTTGAATTCAAAGATGCTGAAGTCTAAGGAAGTGTAATCAAATTGCTTGTTTCATCTAGACAACTGTTTTCAACCAAAATACTACATTCAAAGTCACATAAAAGAAGGCAAAAAAATTAAAACTGCTAAAATCAGCATATCTTTGCATTAAACAGCAGAAGCCATTAAATATTTGACAAACCTTTATTTAATTAGCAAAACTGTTACTGAATTTATTTTCTGTCAGTCAACTAATCAATCAAATGACTAATGGTTTCAGCACTAAGCATGTAATGGCAGGAAATTCAAGGTGCAAATAATAACATGAGTTAATTATTGGCTGCATTCCATTACGCTCAGCCAAATTCTGAGCCTTGGTATTGTGCAGGTTTTTTCATCTGCACTGCTTACTGGGGCATCCAAAGGGAACAAAGCCACAATTAATGTTATTAGCAACACCTGTGCACCTATAAGTCAAACTGTCTGCTGAGCATTGTTACAGCCAGAGCAAAAATGGAAACAGGTCCTTTTCCTGGACAAATAATGCTACTGAAAAACAGTAACCATAGGTATTAATTGAATAATCCTGCACCTTAAACTCAGGTGACAATTTGTATTATGCAAGTGTTTCCATGCACACAATCTGAAGCAGATACAAGAAGAGAACAGGCCGATGCTTCGCTCACTGCCTCCTTCAAAATGAAACAGGGTTCGTCCTAGAAACCAGTTTGAGACCAATCTACTATGAATCTTCCCACTCCACCCACCTGTCAGTTTCTGTGATGGCTGGCATAGTGTGGGCAACATTTTCAAAAATCTCCATCCCCACAGTGTGTCAAATAGTGTTCATGTTGCCAAGAGCCTACATAAAGACACCTCAGTTTCCACGACAACAGTCTGGGATACATAAAAAAAGAGAAATACAGCAGAATACACAGTGCAGGCGCGTCGAAAGTAACATGGGGACAACCGAAAACTATTGGGCTACAATAAAGCCCGGCTTGTAAGTGTTTGTTTAGAGTCATAATGAAAAGTGGCCAAGTCTACAGCACAATAACTGCAGGTCTTGTGGTCTACGCTGACCTTGTCTCCAAATAATCAACTTCCAATGACTTGATGCCAAATTCTTCATAGCAATGCTTTATAATGGCAGCAATTGCGTGGGAGAGTTGTAAATTTCCACTAGAAATATTGCTTTGTACTTAGCAGACAGTAATGGAGGCAATTATAACTACAATGGAGCAAGTTGTCATCTTTAATGTCACCTGCTTACGTGCCAGATTCAGCTAAGAAAACTGAAACCAAGCTGGCTGAAGCTCGATGCTTGTGCCAATATACAGTGCAATAATGCATGCACAGACAGTCCCGAGCTTCTCGCTTCTGTTTGAGTGCTCTTTGACCATCCTCTGATCTGTTTCCCTGGGGTTTAGTCAGCTGTTGGCACATACTGGCCCACTGCAGCTCATGGCCACATGGCTGCCGCCTGTAAGCAAAGCCCTGCTTCACAGTGACAGAGGGAACAGCCTGTGCATTAATAGGGAGTACTAGCAGTAGCTGCGGGCCTGTCAGTCAGTATATGAAGGGGTATATGTGCATGAATGAGTGTGTCAGATTATTTAGAAATGTGTGTGTGTCTGTGTGTGTGTGTGTGTGTGTGTGTGTGTGTGTGTGTGTTAGTTGGGGGTGAGCATGATCGTAAATAGAACTGTCATTTGCTCAAGTCTATTTAAAGTGTATTCCCTGTCATGAATGTTCTGACTTCTTCACAGCCACTGAGTCACTTTGTGGCACAACTGTTTTGTTTTCAGAAGAAATGTATTGACACAGGATTTAGCACAGGGCAGCATGTACATATATTGTACCATTCACAGTATGTTTATGGTTATTATGATTACAGATGCACTATTTTTACAGGTTATAAAAGGTGTGACCAGCCAAGTAAGTAAGGCCATGAATGAATGAATACAAAGCACCATACAGTGTGTTTTGGGGCTACTGCAGTATGTTAAGGTCAATCAACGTATATGAGACTCTAGTTAAATGTAACTGAGCTGAATCACATCCAGAGGCTTCACCTGACTTACCTTTTTCATAATGCCCGTCTTCCTCTTACTGAAGGTGGTGTACCGTCTCAACTTGTTGTCAATAAATTCCATCTTTATCTTTACGCGCCCACGTGTCTTCTTCCCCGGCTTTGCCCCGGCGACCCCTCCGGGCACCATGCCGTAACCTCCGGGAGCTACTCCCACCTCCTGCCCCGCCACCGCCGCCTCCATCTCCCCTCTCTCCCGCTTCACCCCTCTCCTGCTGTCCCCGAGTGAACCCACTGGGTCATCATCATCCCCGGAGTCCGAGTCATTATCCGAGCCGCTGCACATAGGAGCGCTCTCCCGCTCCGGGTCGAACCGGGCTCCGTGAGGCAACACAACTCCCGCGTTCAGCCCCACCATGTTGCCTTGGACGGCGGTCTGTAGAGGGTTCACTCCGGTCCCGTTCCCGGGTCTGGCCCCTCTCGGACCCCCCGGACCGTTAGCACCCAGCATCCCGACGGCGTCTCTGTCCCCCGGTCGCCCCGGAGCACCGGCAACACTGTCGCAGACCCCCGGTAAAGCTTGCCCTGCTCTGACCAAAACGGGACGAATCCCGCCGCCGACAACCCCCGAACCGTGTCCTGTGGTACCCCTGCCTGAAGCTGAGCCGTTTCCAGATGGTGCCGATCCAACCTGGCTCGGTAACATTATATTTACTGGACCGAGTCTCTAACCACCAGCCAGGAGAGCTGGAGCGGGTCGTAGCGTAAAGACACCGAGAAAACGCATACACGCCTGGGCCACAAAATGTAAACAAAGCAGGCCGGTTGGAGGTTTGGAGACTCCAGGAAATTACCGAGACAAACTTTGGAAAGTGATGCTGCCCTCAGGACCCTTCAACCCCAGCTTAGTTCGTTTCACCCTCCTCCTCTATTTCCAAAAGTCTGAGCACTTTCTCAAAAAGGAAAACGCGTAGAACGCCCTCTATGTTGCTGCGCCACGTCACCTAGTCCGCACCGTGAACCGAAAACATTCCCGGTCTCTACCAGCTGGCGCACATATATTATTTTTCACTCCTTAATTATCGCAATATTTCTCTTTTTACGCATCAAAAACATGTAAAAAGGTGTCATGTCAAAACAGCGTACACGGCGGCGGACTAATACCACAAACGAGGAACTACTTCCCTCCTTATAAAGAGATACAATGTTTCCTTATTTGGTGCTGTCTCTCCTTATTTGGTGAGTCACAGCGTCGCCTGCTGATTGGCTGAAGATTATCTGAGTAGCGCTGTCATTGGTCCGTGAGGTGCCCTCATTAGAATAAATACCAAAATGGTTGCGCTACCGACAACGTCACCGTGGACATGCAGAGGCACCAAAATAACAAAACATGCAAGTTTTTATTCTCCACAGGTGGTACCATGGCACACTACAATCGTGTTTTCTCAGGGGTTTAATGCCAGAATACCTCTTTATTTATCTGTGTTGCTTTAAAGTCAAGTTTAGACATAACTGTGTTGTTTTAGATTATACATTCAGACAGCCAGGTGTCCAAAATTACAATACACTCACCTATCACACACCTTTAATGCTTTGAATTTGAAGCTTGCATCATGCTTACTACATCGAGAAATGCAGCACCACTGCACAGGCCCAGTAAGGTCTCACAGTATTATTATTTTTTAGGACACTTACATGGAAGTTGCATTCAGCATGCTATTGTGCCACACAGTTGTAACCCTCACAGCTTTTGCAACAGACCTTTTCACAGCAGTATGAGAGAAAAACACAGGTGTTTATCACAGTAATACCAACAGCCATGTCTCTTAAAGTGTCCCAGTAGGCCCTGCCAGTAAGCCTGCATGCACAATACCAGAACAGTGAAACAAGCAGCTAAATGGAATCCAGATATAATTTATTTTTCTATTGCATCATATCAAAATATCTTCAGTTAAAGGTCTGCTTATCTGAGAGTGTTTGAAATGATGTAGTGAACCCCACCCACCTGCTACTCCAGGCAGGTTATAACAAATGCCAAGTATTATGGTATTTGAAAGAGGTTTCTCACCCATGATTTGCTGGCAAGCCGCAAGCAGGGATTTTTATTGAAGTGGATGTGCTTCTATTATCACAAGAGCTCAGTGAAATGCGCACAATGTTATGATGTCATTAGTAGGGAATGAGCTGGAATGGCATTAATAAACTATAACCTTATTAAGTCTTAACCCCGCAGAATGCTATATTCTGAAATATTTACAATGCATACCTAAAAAGCCAATACTTCTGTGTGAAAATCTGAAGTGAAGCATTTTTATCCACCACCATGTAAACAAATTATTAATACTCATGCTAAATTCTGAATGATAGTGAATCCTAATTTGATCATTAGGTTTCTTCTTGCTGGAAATGACAAACGAATGACAGAAGGTGGAAAGACATTGTGTTAGAGATGCTGATGATACATTTGAACAATTTCTATATTTTTACATTCTTACAAGGCATTTTTACTAATAATGTCATGTCTAAAATTGCTGACACCCTTCATCAGTGATCAGTGGCAAAGCCTTTATTTGCCACCACAGCAATCAAGCAGTTCCTATAATGCAGAACGCGCATTAGCTGGAATTTTGTTCCACACATCCTTTGCCACAATCAATCTAGATTTCTTTGTGATCATTTTGGTCTTCAAGTTCCCTCCACAGATTCGCGATGGGATTCAGGTCTGGACTCTGGCTGGGTCACCCCAAAATATTAGTAATGCAACTCCAGCCTTGAGCAGAGTCTGCTGGAGTGTCTGCCTTGAGATGTTGCTACCAGAGTTGTTCAGAAAACACTTAGATATGGCCTTATAACCTTTCTCGTCTTGTGAGCTGCCACAATGTGCAACTCTAATAATAGGAAGCTCACTAAGCTTAGGTTGTCGTCGTATTGTGCTGAAACTAGTGACTACAGAACCACAGTATCAGTGCATTAGGATGCTGTAATGAAAAAAAAAGACTAAGTGCTAGAAATTACCAGGACCAATGGTATACAAGCTACAATTTTAATTGATGTGAAATTTTTTGGACATGGAACTTTTAGGAAAAGGTGAAAAAAAATCCCACGGAAATAGTAGAAATTCATCACAAACACCTGTCTTCTTGTCTTTTGTTGCTTATGTCATTTCCAGTCAGAAGGAACCAACTATTTTTTAAAAAGGTTACTATTAATCAAAAATTGGCTTATTAATTGTTAATTTTTTTCTGACCTAACAGTAAGTTACTAGTCAATCTTTACAAGAGGAGAAACATGATGGCTCAGGAGGAGCTGCAGCAATCCTGGTGTTACTTTGAAATGCCAAACTAAAAGCTCTGTTTTCATGTAGATTAATTTCACTACTCTACAAACACTAACTCATACCGGAAACTTCTTTTGCAGCTATAAAAGTCTATGTTATTGTATTTACCTGTGAACATAATCATACTGAAAAACGTTTGATACATGTAAGAGTAAAAGTCATGTTTAACACACCTACAGAAGATATACACCACCCTCTTGTGGTTAATCAGAGTACTTTTAGATTTAGCTGTACAATAGGACAGCAAGTACTTTTACAGGATCATACATGTGGTTTAAAATACTACAGCCCCCAAACTAGAAGGTGCATAATACTTTTTATGAGTAATCACTCTCCTCAAGCCCTAAGTTCTAAGATTGATTTTTCACCTACAACCTCATTCACACACAGTATGAAAATTGACTTGTAGGAACTTATGGGATGGCGGTTATCCACCTCAGTGAACATTTTGCAACATTTATGATTTTTAGCTAACATATAATTATGTAGTAACGCAGCTGCAAACAGAAGCTGCGAAGAAACTCTCCAGTTGGCCTACAAGTGAAAGAGTTTTAATTGAAGAAGCTAAGAAACTTTCATTATCATTTTTGCCACATTTTGGTTTGAGTACACAATAATGTACAAATATCTAAACAAATTTCTTGCATACATTAGAAATAAAGAGTTTAAAAATGGTCTCTGCTTGCACCTGCATCACCATATACACCAATCAGCCACGACATTTAAATCGCCTACTTAATATTGTATAGTAGTAGCTTTTAATAATTGGAGTATGGACCTCTGAGTGTCTCCTGTAGGGTCTGGCAGTGGATCCTTTGTGGGGAGAAACTTTCTATAGATGCTCAATCAGACTGGGATGGTGGGAGTTTGGAGGCCAGGTTAATGCAGTGCACTCTTCATCGTGTTCCTTGAGCTGTAGCTGAGCAGTTTCTGTGGTGTGGGGAGGTACTGGAGGAGTAAGTTTTGCTTTGCTTTGTGAAGGTTTGCTTGGTCTGCAGCAATGTCTAGGTGGTTTAGTGTAAACTTGGACTAAAAAGTTTATTCACTGTCCCCAGAAAATTTTCAGTATTTGGAAATTGATTTGCATAAACTAAAAAAGGTGGGAAGTACCAACAAAATCTGAACCTAATATTGTGGAAGCAGTCAATGAAAATCTACTATATTAATTACAACACATTGGGTAAAAACACTGTGAATCTTTATTGACAGCAGCATGTATACTTTTGTATATATCTGTGATTACTGTGAACATTTGCTGAAGCAGTTAAAAAAAAGAGGTCTAGGTGTGAGTGCCTAGCGTTCATAAAAACAAAACATTACACTAAAAACAACGTATAAAAACAGGTTCATAAACAAAGGCCATTGCAATTGATTAGATAATGTAAAAAGAGGGAAACAGTTAAGATAATCCTTCATTTACCAGGCACTTATATGAGTTCTGGTGACCTGCAGTCACTCTTTTGACCTCCTTTGTACTTTTGTGTTCAGCTGACTGAACGCACGCTGAGATGGACCATGAGAATGAATACATAGCATAACTACCTCACAGAAGTACCTTTCTATTATAAACATAGTTAAAAAAGACAGGACCTTCATCATAAATAAACAGGCACCTGCATGTCCTTCTACACAACATGATAGAAATAAAGAGGGATATTCTTTTAAGTGAAGTTAGTGCATGGCTTCTACATTATGTACACATTGCCTGGTGTGGTGGTCCACTATGCAGCATTGCACAAAACAGCTGGACCAGGAGAGAAACTGTGACTGGACCTCTGGAAATATTAAACATGGTGATAGGCTGCGTCCCTACAATGGAGACGACACAATGATGTGGAATATCGGGCGTTCTTACCCGCGGGTTGTGACAAATAAGCACCTCAAAGTTAATACAAGAACAAAACACACTTGTAAAAATGTATAAAGCCCACACTAGCACAATCTCATATACCCAATATATTCCTTGGCTATAAAACTTGATTTTTTTTTGTTGTTGTTGTTCCTGAAGTGTTACCGTAACATCGATAGCTTCTTCCACGTTTCCTCATGTCTCGCAAATCACAGGTGTAACAGACGACAAACCTTCATGCAAACCCCATTCTGCTTCTTTGAGAACAGTTCAGTGCGCGCACACACACACACACACACACACACACACACACACACACACTTTGGGGGAAGTTGGAGTAGCTGGGTGTCACCTCAAGGATTAGGCTGTCAGACCCACAGTGCAGCTGACTGAATTGTAAGTTGAAGCAGAACAGCAAAAGATCTCACTTAACACACTCCCTAAGTGGTAGATATCTAAAAAAAAAAAACTTCAGTTCTCAATTAAATCCCTCTTTCCTTTATCCATTCTCTCTGATTTTATGAGAAAACAGTGGACTTAAACCTAATTTTCAGGGTTTTTTCATCTTCATTCCAATTATTTCTACTGATCAGAGCCAGTGAAAGCACTCTATGTTCCCTACAAAGCAGTTGAAAGTGTAGGCGTGTGTGTGTGTGTGTGTGTGTGTGCGTGCGTGCGTGCGTGCGTGCGTGTGTGTGGAGGGGTAGAGGCACTGAGGTTGTGAGTCTCTGTGAAACAAAGTGTCTCTGAGACAGAGTGGCTGCAGGGTCACAGTGGAACCACACACAGACCGGAGGGGAGGGGAGGGTCGTCCACGCTGCGGTTAAGGCAAACTCCTGGCGCTGCTCACACGAAGCCATCCACACAGACATGAGTGCGTTTCCACTGATGCAGAGAAGAAAGAAGTCAAATCCACACTCCGAATTGTTTGAAATGCATATAAAAAAAAGTTTCTCCTCAACCCTCTTCCCTGAAATGTGTGAGACTAATAATCCAGCATTCCTGTCTTTATTTTAGGGGAAGGGGGTTGGTCAAAGTTCCCCTCTTGTTGCAGGCTGATGTTCATCTCAGACTTTGCTGTCAGACGGCAGCTCTCCCAGGGTGTGGACGATGTCAGTGAAGGACGGGCGCTCTTTGAGGCTTAGCGCCCAGCAGCGGGTCATGAGCTTGTAGATTTTGGAGGGGCATCCCTCTGGAATGGGGAGCTTCAGCTTCCCTGTCTGCAGACCTACAGAAAATAGGGCAGAAACACCAGATCAGGAAGATGAAGACTCTGGCTGTTGAGTGAAAACTTACATGTTTTAAGACAAATCTTGTAAAACTTAACCAATAGGGATGTCAAAACCTGAGCTAAAATTAAGCTGCTACAGCATCATGCTCACCTTCCAACACTTCATCATCGTTGAGTTTGCTATATGGCATTTCCCCGTGACTGAATACTTCCCACATCAACACTCCAAAGGCCCACACATCAGACTTAGTGGAGAAGTCATCCTCAAACACAGACTCTGTTGGGAGCCAGCGCAGTGGGATCCATGCCTGCCTGTAGTGGTAGTACTCACTGTGTACACAAGAGAAATGACAAAGAGATGGACATGAAAATACCAGATTATTATTAGCCTCATTTATTTTTACTGAAATTGCATTTGATGTAATTGATGATTTAAAGTGGCAAGAAGTACTGAGACACCAAAGGAATCCCAAATTGGAAGAGTCATCTTGATCGAAATGCTATGAAAAAGGCAGTCAGTAATTACTAATTGATAAAGGAGCTATAAAATCGAGTTATTGTTAGTGTTGAACCTTCTCAAGTTCAAGTAAACGCCCATATGACGTTCATTCTTGTTTGTTTGTTTTACCTCAATCTCCCTTTTCACCTTCTTTGCCTTCTCTGACAACTGACCTCTTTCTTTTGACTTTCCTCAGTTACTCTGTTCTTTAGCTGTAAACTGAACCTCATCTTCCCTGGAGATTTGAACCCCGGTGTCAGACCGGCTTGCAAAGTCAAAGTGAGGCTTAGAAAGAACCAGCCTAAACACCAATTGTGCCATTATTTTACAGCCATTACTCTGTGCAGTGAACATTTATTTCAGAATTATAAACCAGAGCAAAAAACTTGTCTACAGCCACTTTAATTGTGCGATTATTATGAAATGCAAAGTCTATTTTTTAGCAGACCTGTTGTAGACGTCCTTGCTGAGGCTGAGTGATGACACTTTGACACGCCTCTGACTGTTGATCAGGCAGTTTCGGGCGGCAAGGTCTTTGTGGACGAAGCGGTGATTGGACAGATGCTCCATCCCATGAGCCACCTGGGCACAGATGGAAACCTGGAGCGAGAAAGAAAAATATCAAACAAAAGAACTGTCAAGGTGAAGTGAATCTGATTAAACGTTTCCAGTGGCAGCAGGAATTAGCGCAGGTTTTCTTTGGTTGTATAAATTAAAGGACTTGTTCAACAAGTCTCCACTGGTTACCTGGCAACCTCAGAGTGATGACAAAACCCCTGGAGGTTACTCGCTAAAAATAATCAGAACTCTCAGCAAAGCTTCTACTTATTAATTCTCTTTGTACAACGAACATGTAATGAGTTAATTAGTCCTCATCTTCTCCTCTTATCCTTCAGCATATAGTGTATTTTAAAAAGGTTTAAAACGCTTTAGGGTATCACAGTCTTGTAAAGAATGGGAACAGCTCAACTTGCAGCTAACATACATTTCTATTTTTGTTATATGCATTGTAGTTGGAGCTGCCAATCATGCTACAACTTTCAACACTTACTTTGGTCTTGGTGCTGATAGGCTGAGACTTGACTTTGTCATCTTTGCTTTTGGAAATTCTCAGGAACTGCTTTAGATCTCCCTGGTGTGATAAAAGCAAAAATACAAAGCATTGCATCAGGTAAAAGAAAAGTCTTTAAACCTTGTATGTGTGTGTGTGTGTACTTGTGCTTTGGGGTGGTTACCAGGTCGTAGTACTCCAGGATCATGTAGTGCGGCTCTGCTTCCCTGCAGAGACCCAACAGGCGGACGACGTTTGGGTGGCTCAGCTTGGCGAACATTTCAGCTTCACGACGGAAGTCAAGCTGCAGCTGTTCGTCTCTGGTCTGCAGGCTCTTCAACAAAACCACCGTCTCCTCCTCGGCCTCTTCGATACCTTTAGCTTTGGACAGCAGCACCTCACCAAACTCCCCCTTACCTGAGCAAACATTCACACAACACAGAGCAAATGTTAAAGCAGATTCATAAAAATCTATATCAAAAACCACTTGCTTTAAGATCAGGTCACTTTGGATTAAATCAGAGCACAAGGACATTCATTATCAGCAAATATATATATATATATATATATATATATATATATATATATATAAAAAAAAAAGTAGAATTGTGTAATGTAGTGTACCTAATGTAGTGATGGTTTGTAGGTTTGTTCGGGGAAAGTGGAGCTTGTCGTTGACGTGACTGTGGCGTTTCTCGGTTGTTGCAATGGTTCCCATGTTGGTGAGGGCCACCTCTTCCTGGATCTCAGCGGTGGTGTGGCCATTTTGTTGAACAGCACCTCCTGATGAACACAATACACATCAATGACAGACACTTCATCAATATGAATAAGAAAATTATTTGATAGTTTGATGTAACTGGTTTGGATACTAACTACCATGAAAGCACAGAGAAAAGGTTACACAAACAAACCCCTCCCTGAATCATAACATCTTATCCCTTCAGAACAGAGCACATAAGTGATACAATGCTGGCAGGCTATACCAAGGCCTGACAAACTTGATGTCAAGGTGTACATGGAGGCCAGTGTGAAGTCATTATCCAGAGACACATTAGTACAATGCAGCGGTTTCACCCCAGTCACCCTCTGTGCATTGCAGAGTACTCTACATTGACGAATCGCTTTCACATCACACTCAATTTATAACATCATATTTAAAAACACAGTTAATGTTTGGTCCCATCTGTTTGTTGTATTTAATGTGTATCAAAATGAGATCATTCCTTTATCGTTACTGTGTACTTGTATCTATTTGTCAGTATGTTTCACTGTTATGCTAATGTTAACACTGTAGGCTGTTTGCCTTGACAAATAAAGTGTTTAAATTCATAATAAACCCTTTTTCTGCTGGTCTTTACTCAAGTATTGCTCATTACAAACTAGCAATACTGATATGAACTGAAAGGAAACAGTTTAGTGTGATACATTTGTCAGCTAAATCGTTCAGCTGAAACAGTGCACATGAAAAAGAAGTAGGATATTTTTAAATGGTTATTTTAAGCATATATTATGGCCGAAGGTGGCTGGATGCCTTCTGCCTGTTAATTACAGACAATATTCAATCAGTAACATTAATTTCACTTTGATTTGACCAAAAATTAAAGTGGCATCCTGCATTATAGGACAGTGTCAGACCTAAATGCACTTTAATACAATATCATGTTTGAATATATAAAGTTTAAAGTTTAGCAGCTCTAATGTGCAGCCGTCAGTTAGAAACAAGTGGCAATGATCAGTAAAATAAATATATTAATACATGATTCTACCAGCATTTCTGTCTTGCATCATTTGCAGTAGTGGCACTTTTTACCATCATAACATTAACAACCTGTTGACTGGAGCAGCTCCACACAAGAAGAGTCACAATGACGTGATAAACATCCCTTTTATGTGAACGCACACAGAGTTAGAGGCAGAAAACCTGAATTAACAAAGAAAGTAGATAACCACCTTCATGATACCTGCTATCTCTGACTGAGGTTTCAGTTTTTGTTGGGCTGACTTACACAAAGAAAGCTTGGTTATGTCAAACTTGGCTCGTAGTTCAGCCCTGTGTACTGGTTTAATAACTTTCGTTAGTCACATGGGTGTTGCTAATGTGTCTTTGAGTTTGGCTAAGGATTTTGGTTGTGTTATTTTCTTTTAGCTAGTTTTCATAACTCTGTTAGACTTTGTTTGGATTCATTTGGTTCATAGATTTAGCAACACCCACCAGCCCTGTTTAATTTTTACAAATTATTACCTTTACTTTTGTTCTGTCACTAAGCAATAAATTGCTTCACCTAACCAAGAACAATTGATTTTTGTTATCTTCCCAGCCAACCCTAGACAGCTGGGTCGTAACATATGTTTCACCTGAACATAGTTGGGACCCTTAGTATTCAGCAAAAGGTTTTTGTGGCCATTTCCTTGTTATATGTAATACCTACAATGAACACAAGATGGCAGCAAATGCTCTAAACATTTTAAAGCGTTTGGCTGATGAATTGAAGCACTCACACGACCTCCAGAATGATTTTACAACTGTCTCACCCCAAATTTACAGACATTCCTACCATTGAGACACTCCATCTCAGGCTCCTCTCCGTCCTGGCCCTTCTGCAGTCTTTTGGCGTGGCGTCTCTTTTTGCAGTAGAACATGAGTCCCAGCACTACAATGATGTAGGCCACAGCCGCTCCCACTGACAGACCGATGGTTTGGATCATCTTGTAAGGAGCCTTGTCTTCATCTCCGTGAGGGAAAACCATGGGTTTCTCTGCAGGGCACATGCAGCAATTATGGTCAAGTAAAATGCACTTAGGAAGTACAAGATGTGGGATCTTAACATCAAATCTTTTACATCCTATTGTGGTACATCTTTTAGCACATTTTAGTGTTTCAGCATAAATTTTAGGATAAGAGGAAAACAAATTTCCACTTTTCTAAGAATGGGTTTGCAAAGGGAAGTTGGAAGGAAAAAATGGAAGAACATATTCAAATCACTTCAGATGTGGGCTACAGTAGATCCACTATAGTTCAGATTTGCAAAGCTTAACCCATGAAACAATGAAACAAGAAAATGTCAAAAGGTGTACGGAACGCAGTTAAACCATCAACCAACATTAATACAATCACTTCATTTTTCTGCCCAGTCTGGCTTTGTGGGGGCATTACTGATCCTGACAAGCTGCAACAAACATCTAAATTCAATTGTCTCCTCACTAAGCCGGAATACCATCCTACTACTTAGACAAAATGAGTTGACATGGGACTCTAGTGCAACTGTGTGACTGTAATTTTCAGCTTTAGGACACAAGGAGTCTCAGAGTGTGAAGCGTTATTAGATCTACTGTCTGCCCAATCCCATCACCCCAGTGACAGCTGTGGCGTCAGAGATGTGGCCGTGGTTATTAACCTGTCGACACGGATGACAGGCACAGGCCGAGGCTTTAATTAATGCCTTCATCCTACACTTGTGACTGCGGCTGACTCCCCATGTGTGCACCTTTGTTCCTGATAAGTGGAGCCTGTGTTAGGATGTTCTCGCGTGTCTTAAACTCACCCACTACATGCAGCTGAGCCACACGGTATTTGATGCTGCAGCTGTTTCCGGCCACACACGTGTACCTGCCCGTGTCATCTGTAGTGACATCTGAAATCAACAAGGAGCCATTGGGCATCTTCTGGAACCTGGGAGGCAGAAGAAAGGAGTGAGACAGATAAAGGTGGAGGTCGACCCTCATTTCACATGAAAGGTGGAGGGACTAGGAGACCAGAAAGGCACAAAATTCTAAAATTTACTTTTCGTACTAAAGACGTTGAGTCTCTTGTGTTTTGAAAACATGGAGTCTTTGTCTAGCTGTCAGTCATAATAAATCTGAGGAATGTGCTCGACCACTGAAACTGCTAAAATGGTCATCCACTGCCAACAAAAGTGATCTGGAGGAATGTAGAGTATTTTCAGAAGCTGGCATGTCCGATTAATATACTGACAGCATGAAAATGTAAAAGGCAGTTTTCTGTCACTATTTTAGCAGAAAGCAGGATTCATTATATCTAACATTAATCAACTGTAAAGAGAAGAACTTCACACAACAGAGACAACTCACAAATGACACCAAATTCAGCAGTGTCATCAGAGCAGAGACGAGAGAATGACTTGAAATGAAGCGTGACATTTCAAAACATCTAACTATCTAACAAAGAAGACTCCATGTGAAAGATGTGAGAATTACAGATGTATGACTAAAGACCTTGGGGAAGCTGTTTAAGCCTGAAGTGTACAAGTTGCAATACAAAAATATTCCAATAAAGCTTAAAAGACACAATAAAAGTCATCTTTGTAAATCAGCACTGATGATAAAGTGCATAGAATATGAGGTTATTTTAGTGTTTTTATTACTCCGCCAAGTAACGCGGCGGAGTTATGTGACAATCGGTGTACGACTGTCTATGCGCAACATTCCTCAAAAATGGAATAACGGATATGGACGAAATCTTCAGGGAACATCAGAAATGACACAAGGACCAAGTGATTAGACTTTGGCAGTGGTGCAGCTTATAGTCTGGATCCACGGATTTTTTAAGGATTTCCGTATCATTGCGAAATAGTGGCATGGTGTCATTGTAACTATGACAACAAGTGAACGCTACCAGCTGCCTGCTGATGATCACATGATTGCGATCCTACTACAAATCCACCGCTGCGGGCTTATTGGGACTTATCCATTGAAAATCATACAAGGAACAACTGAATTAATTGTGGGGGTGTTTCTGAGTCCCATCAATTCCCGGCCCCCGCTACATATTTAGGTCATGCGATTTGGTATCCGTACATAACCTACACATGCATAACACACACCTGTGCCCAGCGCAAGGTCATTTTTTATTAAAGATTTCATTTGTCAGAAATGATACAAAGACTGAGCAGCCTTGGCGGAGTACTGCTCTCTCCGAGTGCTTTTCTTGTTTTATTCCAGTATAAAATATTTTTAAAAAATTATTCGGATCAGGAATTTTTTGTTGATATCTGGTCATGAGTGAAATGACAGGTCTGAAAAAAATCACAAACTGACAACTCCTATGTGCTACTTGATAACTTTTTTTGAATAAGACTCTCTGTTCATGTTTTCATTACTTTAAAATGATTTTACAAATGTGCAGAGACGACACTCTGAACCTGTAATCACTAAATGTAATCCTCATCCATGATAGCTGAGCTGCAATACAAGTGTTTCATTTACCTCCTGTTCTTACTGATGTCCAGCGCCTTGTCTTTAACCATCCAGTGGATGTGAGGCTCGGGGTCACCGGTGGCCTGACAGTGCAGGATGGCTGTGTGACCCTGGTACACCGTTGTGTTGTCTGGTTCCACCTTAAAGTGAATGTACACTGTATGTGCACACAAACAAGCAAAAGCTCATTAACGCAACACTCAGACCACAACTGGGCTATAAGACCTCCTTCAGAGACTGAAAAACTGTGGTGACTGTGGTTTACATTCTCTCAGTTACTCTCCAATAACCCCAATGCATTTCATTACTGGGCTGTAAAAGGGCCACCAACTACATCGTAAATGCTGCTGCGTTTGAAGCTTGATGAGAATGATCAGTGACTGCCTTGTCATTAAACCACCCTCGCATGTACCGAGACCACAAGCACTTTCGATGTGGGGCTGATGACTAATATAGCAGTGTGGCCCTTTCTTTTTTTAATTCCCTTCTTCCGGGATGATGAGTGAGCGGTTTACCGGCCACAGTGAGGGTCACCAAGGCTCGGATCTCCCCCTGGAGGCTGTTGGAGGCGATGCAGGTGTAGTTGCCGGCGTCGCTGCGGGTGACTTTGGAGAAATGCAGCTGGCCGTTCCTCTGCTCCACGTGAGGCGGCACCTCTCCTCCGTCTGCAGGGGGAGACAGACACACAGGGACCAGAGGGGTTAAGAGGGTCGAGTCTGGAGCTGTGTGTGGAACCTAAGTGGTTAATTTGACTGCTAATGTGAACAAAGGGGGAAGTGATGTGTGATGATGAATCTTCCTGACACTCTGTTTGTTGAAGACTCTGTGCAGGTTTCTACATATTATTGTGAAAACAGCATTTGTCATCATAAGCGTCAAAGAACTGAAGGCTACTGCTGCATTTTGGATGAGATAATGTTTAACAGTCATCCCTTATCTGATTCAAAGCTGAGGTTAAGTCGAGGGGGTGCGCACCTGCTTTGGTCCAGCGGATGGTCGGGGTCTCTCGGCCCGTGGCGGAGCACTGGATGGTGATCTCGTTATCCAGCTCCAGGCACTGGGAAGGCTGAGGAGTCGGGGTGAATTTCAGCTTTTCTGAAACACAAGTCAAAACACAAACACACATTACACATGTGGTTAACACGGCATGCGGGGGGGGGGGGGGGGGGGGGGTATTGCATGTCAAAGCCTCTTTTGTGCGACTCACACTGCAGATGAAATGACACTAAGCTGACGCAAATCATGTTCAGACATATTTGGGAAAATGTGGCTACAGGCACACATGAGCACACAGGATCTGAGGAGTATAAAGACTGAGCTTTATCAGAGGCTGAGATCACATAAACAGAGAGATTGACCAGACAAAGCTGTGACACGCAGAGCCATCTATCACAGTGATGTTGGAGCAGCAGGCAGGAATTTATCATGGAGTTAACATGATAAAATGGAGGCTAGAAAAAAGCTGTCGTGCATGAGTCATATTTTACACCTCTGTGGGTGTGCTGCTGGACGCCCAGATACAGAACATGGAATCCTATTTTAGGAAACACACACACACACACACACACACACACACACACACACACACACACACACACACACACACACACACACACACACACACACACACACACACACACTGGCCTGCAGGCGTGAACACATTTGTTTTTTATTCTCTCTCACAACTGTATTATTCCTCACACCCTGCATACGATTTCACTCATTGCACATTATCTCTCAGTCTGGGGAATAACTTCAAATAGAATCAGAATAAGGAAAGTCTAATCTACTGTATATATTGATCAAATGAGAGATTCCCTCGCAGCTTACCAAGCACAATGACTCGAGCTTGCCCAGACAGTCGGCCGCCTACAGTCTTTGTTTCACAGCCGTAAATCTGTCCATCATACACCTCCACATTGTTGATCCTGAGGGTGCCATTCGGGAACATCTTAAAACGAGAGTCCTGGAAGGCAAAAAATGTTTTTTTGCAATGAAATTCTGTCATGTTACAAAACATCGGGAGAGTTGTCATCACTACCTCATACCTCGGGTGTTATCATCATGTTGTTGCGGAGCCAGGTGACCTCAGGTTGAGGGTTGGCCTGAGCGTGACAGTGGAGGTAACCTGGTTTACCCTCTTCTAAATGGCTGTCCTGAGGCCTCGACACCCACACTGGAGCAGCTGCAGGCACACAAATGCAGCAAATCAGTACAGACATTTTACATTTACGCACACATTTTTTTATTTTTATATATATATATATATATATATATATATATATATATATATATATATATATATATATATATATATATATGCATATGCATAACTGCCCAGCTACTAAGCAGTCCCTTGAAGGAATATATAAAGAGTTAATTTGCTCAGCCCTTTGGTCAGTCTAAATATAGACACCATTAATAATCCCTGTGTATCAGGAAGATGGTCCCATTGTTCCCACTGTGCTTCTAACATTATAGAACCAACTTACTGTGATGTGAGAAAGTGCTATAATAACCTCTGCTGTAAGTTAGTAGTTTGCTTATTTACTTTTTCAGCCTAGTTGTATCAACTGTCTGACTTACATTACTTTAGGGATTGCTGTGGAGGAAAATACTACACAACAAATTATTGCATTTTATAAACTATATAAATGTTTTTTAAAACAATTATGACAACAAAACAATTTATTAAATTTTCAAGGTGACCCTGCACAGGATAAGCCTCCCTTATTTTGATTCTTTATGAAGATGTAAGCTAACAGGAACCATTTAGGATAGTTACAGATGTAATTTGAGCACTTTAATCCTCTGAACCTACAACTATTTTAGGGTGATTTTTGCTCCTGTCACATTTTTACTCACTGTGGACAATTTTTTTCACTCCAATATAAAGCCCTGCACCTCTATAGATAGACAAAAATGTCTTTTGTGCAGCATAACAAAGTTCGCATGCCATAAATCATAAAAAAACTAAATAAAATATAATGTTGAATTATTTTGAGTTTTTATTTTACAAAAATACCTGGAATCAACGTGTCCAGCATTTATCCAAATGCTCAGGTGTTACCAATACTGGAAAAATGGCATCTCTACTTACTATAGATATTTTTCTACTTACATTTTAATTTGTTTCTCTACTTTCTACACAGCCTACAGTTCAGCTGAAAAGTTTGTCATGTGACGGTTGATTGCAGCAGGATCAGTAATGGTTTCACAAGGAGTGCAGATTTTTTCTTTTTTCCACAGAATCTCATTACAGTAAAACATTTATTTTTGGCAAATTTTAAAACATGATAAATACAATCAAGTGATTTTCATAAAATATTAGCAGACAAGAATTATTTTTTTCCTGACAAAATCAAAAGTCACATATGATAGAATTAAAGATGGATCTGTTGTATTAGATTGCATTAGATCTCACAGGTGGAGCTACTAAAGTGGTCAGTTAGTGTACAACTCTGATTTAGAAGTGTATTAAGTTGCTGCTTTTTAACAAAATTGTAGAAAGACGTTTTTATGCTGCCATCATTGTTAGGTGAGTGGAGACTGATAGGGAAAAATGCCTAACATCTGTACAAAAAATGATGGGTTTACAGGTTCTTGCTACAATAAAACATGGTATTTAAAAAATAAACTAAAAACAGGGCTTTTAAAAGACTAAATGGTCACATTGATTAATAGTTCAGTCACTGGAAACAGCAAATCATTTTGTCTGTCTGTTTAAAAGGGATACTTAAGTAACTGTATTGCATTCTAAGTCAGATAGTCAAGACGTATTAATAAAAATGGTCAAATTGATACAACATAGGCAGATATATTGTTCCTTTATGTCCATAAACACTCAATCCCACATTTCCTATTATTCAGATTCTTTGCACCTTACATCACCTTCTGCCTCCGAAATGCTCACATCATCAGGGATACATTAGAGCCACAAAAGAACATTTCCACAGCAGTTGTATTCCTCAAGACGGGTAAACTGAATTTAATTTGCGCATGACTTACTGGCCACAGTGAAGGTGACCTCCTGTGTCCTTCGTCCGGCCTTGTTCTGAGCCACACAGGTGTAGGTTCCTGAATCTTCCTCCTCTGTTGGACTGAAGACCAGATCCAGGCCGTCCTGGTACACTCTGCCCTCTGTGGGGACCCTCTGACCTCCTCTCTCCCACCACACCTCCGGCTCTGGTCTGCCACGAGGAGGTCGACAGGTCACCCGCTGCAGGGTGTCCGCAGTGAAAACCTTCGACGCCTTGGCCACCATGTCTTCTATCTCTGTGGAGGGAAGCAGAGAGATAAAGAGAATTTCAGTGTGAAGAAGCGCTTTGAATGCTGTAATTGATTTCCAGTTGCACAAGACCCTTAATAATCATTAATCTGTGTTCAAAGCCAGTGAGGCACTGTGGATTTTGAATTTCAGTAGTGGCCCCGAGCACACTTAATTCCAATTCACAGTTCTGTTAACAGATTTCCTGTCTTGTTAGGGTAAGTCCTTTGATTTGAAGAGCAGGCAACAGTAATTAGAGAACAAAGCTCACAGTAGCTGAACTGAGAATATAGGTTGTTCTTCTGGGAATTAACTCAGACCTGTGTGAGGTGGGTCATATCAAAACTGGCAGCCCTTATACAGAGAGTGGAATAGGACCCGTGTTACAAAGACTCGCAAGACCTCCCACTACTGTGAAGTTTAATACTGCATGTCCTAAATGGAAGTCATTAATACTTTATCGGCCAACAACGCTCTGAAAGCTGGTCAGTGGCTACGACCTTCTACGAGTCTAAGATCTGAATCAATTAATGAGAACAGAAGAAAACTCACATTTCTCAGCAGATGAAAGAGAAACCGAGCTGCCAGAAGGGGGAGGGCAGTGAAACGAATGAGGTGGAGCTACGATGGAGTGACTGTTTAAACTTGTCCCTAAATACTGAATTCTACTGTGACACAATCCCCTATAATGCCTGCAGGGATTACCATCAGATTAAGTGAATTAAGGTATTTAAATGGAGCTGTGGTTCACTGGGTTAAAACTGCAGATACAGTCGTACCTCATTAATCCAAAACCCTTGGGGAAAAGGGGCCGTTTGAGAGGAATAAAGTGCACAGGACATTGAAATGCATAGAAATTCCAGCCGTGAGTTTATTCAAAATATTTGACTTGCATGCACTTGCTTTTCAAAATGTTCACTGATTAGTAAGATGAGAAGACACTACAGGTTGTCATAGATTTGACACAAAGGAGCTATTTAAAAAGCTGTTTCATAAAGGTTATCTTTGAAAATATCATGACAGAAAAAGTGCTGTAATATTAAAATAGCTTTGATGTGTTTGGACTTGTGTATTAGATAATTTTCCCTGCATGTATCAGAAACTAACCTTTATGCACAACTCATACTTAATTTCTGGGGCTTATGCCAACTTTGGGGAGCACACAAACAGCGACATCATTATATTGCCTGATATTCTCTCCCTACAGATATTAGTTTATTTAAAGGAGAAAATTATGGAGTAATTAAAAACTTTTGAGCGACTTATTTCTTAAACTAAGGAGCAACGTATGTTGAAGAAACCATTGGACTCTGCACCACTCTGCTCAGCTGTGCATACTCTGCTACATGTGCTGCAGACAATGCTGCCAGTATTGCAAACAATGGAGCGCACTCTGCTGGACAAACTATATGACGACACAATTTCTTAGTTATTGCAAGAATCTTCTTCGGCATTATGCTCTCTAAAAAAGTATTTTATAGCAGTTAATTTTAAGCAACATATATACAGATACCGATATATCTGTGAACCGGCTGGCAAATATATCATTAAGCTCTTGATTTCAGAACCGCAAAGTTATATCTGTTGTAGATGTGATGTTTCATTTTCATTTTACAGTGATTTGATAGTCATTTCTTGCATGTAAAAATCTGTTGATGTTGGATGTTCTTCACAGATGCAGGTCTAATGACATTCACCTTATTAAAACCTCATAATTACACTTGTTAGACTGCTTGGTGCATTATCTGAGAGCATGTAACCGCATAGCCTTCTTCTCTGACAGAAAAGTGCTGGCAGGGCATGAAGCACATGGTTTTTGTTTCTAGGAAATAAATATCTTGACAACATATCACTAGCATTACCACCTGTGGTGATAAAAATCTAACATCACATAGCTTGGGATACACAGACTTTGTCTCTAATTTTCTTGGCCAATAGAATGACGAGTGATGGCTCCACTGATTTTCTGAAAAATGAAGACATTTTTAACTATGAGTGCTCTGAGTGGCCCTTCTAAAAAAAATATGATGCTGGATGCAACACATTCAGCTGCATATGCTCGTCTTCATTGGGAAGATAGAAAAAAAGACGGTAGCTCAGCAGGACAATGTGCTATATGCTATATGGAGGCTAATGTTACCGTTGCGGTTTATTGCCTGACTGCAAGGAGGAAGCTTGTTGGGCAAAACAAATGTGGCAAACGGTTGGATTGTTGGAGGAAAATAATATGAAGGGGAAGCAGCAAAATGCAACAGTGCAGAGTGTGTAGTGGATACAGCTGGGCCGGATGTCAATAAGAGAATGTGATTATCATCAGAGGGATCTGGCTCTAAGTGAAAGCGCCAGGAGAAGAAGGCAGGGCAGAGCAGAGAGAGATGCAGGGCAGGATAAATATATAACCCGAATGCCCCGCTTGCTCTCAGCTTACAGAATCACAGGTGTTTATCTCTCACCAATTCAACAACTGCAGTTTTGCGTGTATGTATGTGTGTGTAAGTGTGTACCAGCTATGAGGAGGGAAGCCTCCAGCGTAACGTGGGATCCTCTGAGGCCACGGCCGACACACTTGTAGGCTCCGGTGTTCCTGGGCTTGACCTGCGTGATCAGCAGTGTCCCGTTGGATAGCAGGAACACTCTGTGGAAGAGAAACAGATTTCTTACAATCACTGACTAACCAACAACAGCCTGCATATTTTTTGCACAGGAAATGTTCTCCACTCCTACAACTGCTCCTTCCAGACCTTTCTCGAACTGCATCTGAAAATAATTCTTAGCAGTTGTTTTGGTCGGCCAGGAGCAGTATGGCGATGCGCTGCCACACAGGACAATACAACAAGTGCCAGAAAATGCAGGCAAATTTGACATATTCCTATTTTTGGCATGCTACCTTATCCGAATTGCCCTGATTCAGTAAACCCAAGCCATCTGCTGCTCCAAATCTGAAGTAAAGCTGAAGTAAATGCTTACAATTTGTCCACAGGACACAAAGAAAAGTGTCCTACATTTTGACTCCATTTTTAAAAAGTCTTGTGCTTTAGGAGGCCCATCTGGCCCCTGGCACTTGGCCTCTGCCAGGCGGATGGGACTATCAGCCAGTGATGGATGGGATGAGAAGTAATTAAAGGCTGACCTTAAGCCAGCTTCAGGGATGACAGATAAGGAGCTGCACATCCCACATAGAACAGACAGGAGCTCCACAGACAAATCTACAACTCCTGACAGCTATATGAGAAAGTCAGTCTAGAGCTCATGGGGAAGATTGAATATGTAAAGTAGAGAGGAGTAAGTAAAGACACTGCTGGATGCTCTGAAATTCCAGAGAGGAGCTTTCCAAAAGTAGGATACATCCAGGACTATCCGGTTCTACAGCGGATCCCCTCAGGAGGGTGATATTTCTGTGTCATCTCTTACTTTCTTCTCTTTTTAAGAGCAGGAGGGAAATGAGCTGTGGGAGCTCGTGTACGTTCCCACCTGAGAGATAGAACATTGCTTCAGTTTGAGGAAACTGTCTAAAATAACTATAAAACAAAATGAATAAAGACAGAGCTTGTTTTTCTAAGCAATCATCCTTGAAGCTATACGGAATCATGCAGAAACAATCACAGTGGCTTCATATTTTTACTTCCAGACTAGGTGTGACCCATGGGGCAGAAACTATTGCAAAACAGCTTTGAGTTTAAGATGGAATATTTTTTCTTAGTTTCACACATATGAAAAACAGTCTATATTGGATATTCACACATAGTTACCTAAACAGTGCAGGTGCAAAACAGATGACTTTCCCTGCAGTGAGTCACATTCCTCTGGCAATATAACCAGCCCAGTTCAATAAACAAAAAATACACAAAACACCAGGTTGCTTTGGAATACCTTCAGCACAAAGAGGGCCAGGTTTTCAAATAACAATCTGTGTGTATGTTTTTATATTGATGTTTATTACACATCACTCTGCAATCCTAGTGTTGAGTCATCACTGCTTTGGTGACCAAACCTGCCTCTGACAGGCTCATTACACAAATGACTAACTATTGATATTGGAGTCTTTCACCTCTCTGGCTCAGTGAGCTCAATAATCCCTTTAAAATAGAACCCCGGGACTGTAGTCTCCATGTGAAACAGGCTGCCTGCATTGTAAGTACGTATGAGCACAAGGTGCTATGAACCCTGAAGGTATACTTGGCACGATGTATAGAAATTGGTTATTATCTAGTGCTTATGTGTTTATAGGGGACAAACTGGTAAGCTAATAGTAGCTTGAGGGTTTTTTTGCTCAGTGTGTAAACACTGGAGACCTGCAAAGTCATTTCTGATGGGCTGGAGAGACAGACTGCATTCAAGTGATGTATAGTAGACTGCAGAGAAACGTTATAGTGCTCTATTCCAGTAACAACATTCCTTAATGTGCAATTTATTTTAAGCCCGAGCTGAAACAGCACACAACCAGCCGAGAGCCTGACGCAAGGGTTCCACCTCATTGGGTTCAAAGGAATACCCAACTGCTGCACACAGACACACAGGACTGGAGCTTATATAATGGCAAAGAAGGAGAGGGAAAGATGTGAGAGCAGGATGAGATGTGGGTGGTTGCGAGATGGGAGTCCAGGAATATAGAGTGAGAGAGAGAACTGGAGGAGTTGATATGTATGATGAGAAAGGGGAGGATTTAGCACGCAACATACCGAGACTTGTTTCCAAGCAGCTCGTTTTCATGGTACCACTCCAATGTGGGGGCTGGCTCCGCCGTGAACTGGCAGTGGAACACAGCCTCCTCGTTCTTCAACACCACCTGGTCCTCAGGAGTGACCACCGGCCGCGGGAAACTCTTATCTGTGAGAGAGGCAGACAAACATCTGCATGATTACATCTGCAGGCATCAGACCATCAAGTTCCATCTGCGAGGATGCTCGTGCATCACACCCATCTACTCTGGGCTTTATTAAAAGCTGCCAACAGCAGCATGAGGCTAGTGAGCAAGCGGCCTTCAGGTGGTGGTGTGTGTCAACACCACAGGGGCCCCGGGGAGACTTAATGAGGTCAGTGGAGAGATCCTGCAGCTCCTCTGGATCATCCTCTTCTTCTTTTATATATCATAGAATCACATACAGGAGATCACATCTCTCCTCTTTGTGATAATCTAAAGACAAACTATGAATAGAAATTTGGGTTCAGACTCAACAGGAAAAAACTGCAGTGGAAACCAGAAAAAGCTAAAGATTAATTTGATAATTAATTTGAGATAACTTAGTGTGCAAACAATGAATATGACTCCTAAATTTGCTATAGTTAACGATGGAGGGTTGCGGAATTTTGGAGATTAGTTTCAAATAATCATAAACATGTTTTAATTTCATCACTTTTTCCCCTTATTTCAATTATTTTTTGACCATGATATGCCTTTACTGAAAGTGAACAGAGATAGGAAATGCTCAGAAAGTAAGCAGGTGAATGACCTGCAGCAAGTAATCCAGCCAATCAGGAATCAACCCAGGGACTTGCTGGTCAGAGCATCTGTGGCCATGTGGTATCCACCCTAACCACTCAGCTATCAGCTTGCCCCACACCATTTTTTCTTTTATCGACATTTCTTTTGAACCATTCTACCCTGACAGGCATCTTTAAACCGCCTTGCTTTGGCTAACACTGGCCTAGTCTGCTCTGACATGCCAAGACCAGAGATTTGGTGCAATACAACCAAGAGGAGTAGTAATTGCCACACAGATTTTCAGATTCCAAATACAAAACTGAAAGGCGTTGAGTTTAACAAAGAAAGAGGAAACATGAAAATACCCCTAATCCAGATTTATGCATGTGGGTATTTCAAATTTGCACAGCTAGCCGAGCTGTGGCGCCAGTAGCAGTTGTAGACTCTGGCTACTGGTTAGTGTGAAGAAAAACAAAGGTGTGCAATCAGAGCACACCTGGCCCACCCAGGAAGTCAGTAGGAAGACCTCAACCTAAAGATGTGTGGCTGCATATTGAAAACCGGTCTAAATCTGTCAGCCCTTCCTTAAGGTGAAGCTCTATAGAGGAGCGAAGGGTGGCAACATCGTAACTGGAAACTCAACAATTATCCATTCTTCCTCCACCCAGGTGCTAACCTCGCATGCCTGTGTTGCAGGTGGCTAATTAAAGTGGAACAAGGCATCAGGTTTCTTGCACAGATGTGCTGCTGTATGTACTGTACGAGCTCTGGGGTGTACTGCGAGGATAATTCACAAGGGGCACACACACAAACACAGAGTAAACAACAAAAGCCATGCTGAGAGCCTGCAGGAAAACACATAGCCTCCATATTACAACAAACTGTCTGTGAAAGCTGCAGTTACAGTTAGATCAACAGAAAGATCCCACTGCTGCGGGAGCTTATGTTATTGTTCGCTCTGTAGATGATTATAATGTTGTCTCCGTCTGTGTGGGTGGCAGGGGAGGAAGGTGCTAACACAGGCAGCGGTAATCACATTACAAACTCCATCACTTTCTCTTCCTGCTTTCTCTCACCACTAATGGTCTTTATACTCTCTCCTCTTGTTTGCCATTTCCAGGTGCAGAAATATGGAAGAATTTGCAGAAAAAAAGGTAAATATTTATAAGTGAAGTGACAGAAAAGTAGTCAGTAAATCATTACTTGTTAAAGAACGACTGGGCGATTTAGCTGAAAAATATTTCAGTCCATATTAATAATTATTGATGATTTTTAATGGCCTATGTTTAATAAAGATCAACAGAAAAGATGACTATTTTGAATGTAACCACCTTTGCTTGAATTTAATGAATTTTCAGCCTAATAATAAGGAGCACTGGTAATCATTTTAATGTTGACACAGCTATGAAAAGACTGAAAAAAAATAAATGTACACACAAAACAAAAATAAATCAGAAAAAAAGGGCAACCACCCATCTCCACTGGCTGAAGCCTTCACCAGAGGAGGTCTATGTCTGGCAGTGGACTTGCTTGCCACGGGCAAAGCGATAGGAGTAATTTTACAAGCCAAAAATGTACAACACTCCTTTTCTAATGTGGTAATTTACTCCTTTTCTGTTTCATATTATTGCAGAATGACTCCTCCACTCTCTGTGTGAGACAATCGTCACAAACACACACAGACCTATAATGTTGAGAGTGAAGTTGCTGTTGCTGCAGACGTGCCCAGCTGCATTCTTGGCGCAGCAGTAATACAGGCCACTGTCGTCCGGACTGGCACTCTTGAAGGTGAGCGTCCTCTCCTTATTGTTGATCTGATGGCTTTTCTCCGTCAGCTTCACTCCGTCCTTGAACCACTGGCACGTCGGACTGAGAAGGAGAGGAGGAATAAAGAGGATGGGCATGGGAGAGGTTTCACAGAGGAGAGGACAAAAAAGGAGAAGATTCAAGAATGAGGACAGGGGAAGAGAGGAAGAATAGGAACAAAAGAACATAAGGGCATGAGAGAGGCCAGCAAAGACAGAAGAAAAGATTTTCAGTACAGTCCTTGACATAAGCCTTAACCCAGGGAACTCTGAACTGGAGGTGGTGGAAGGAGGAGACTCACCGTGGGTGTCCATCAATATGACAGCGCAACGTGACGGGCGAAGAACTCTGGATCTCCCCTTCTGAGATGGGCTCCTTCAAAGTCACACCGCCGCTTTCTAACCCTGGAAAACAGAAAAGAGAGTGTAAGTGTGGGGAGGGAGGGAGCATAGGAGGACAGGAGGAAAAAACGGAGAAGGACAGGAGGAAAAACTGAGTTAAGTGGTCGCCCTGTCATCCGTCCTTACAGGACACATGACAACGCTAATGACTGCAGCAGGGATGAGAGCAGCGTTGGGCGCATCGCAGTGACAGCGCCATGACTCAGGAGCAGAGACAAAGCAGAGAGCGATCATGTCACTGGGTCAGCTTACCACCATCCTGCACTCACTACAGGGAGCTGGGCCTTTACTGCGTTTTCTACTGCTATGTAAAGGATGGGACACTGAGGGATATTCTGCTGTCAGAGAAGCCCATAAAAACAGGCTGAAGGCAAACAAACAACTAGGCAACAATGAACCTGTTCTGACAGAGCACCTGCCAGCTGTAATTGTGAAATAATGGTGCATCCTTCAAAAGTTCTTCAAAACTAATTATCATCATTGCAACAAGGAGGAGCGAATGCCACAACAAAGTGAAGAGACGCATCACTCACTCAAGTAACACGAAACTTCATCAATCGTTTCTGAGTGACAGATGAACAAAGAGAACAAATGAAGAGAGCAGATGGTGGAAATTGATCCACAGTCATCCCCTGAAAGGAAGTGAGCATTAGCTGTGAGAAACGAGGAACATAATGGTTTTAACATTAAGGACTTCACCCAGTACACTGGAGTGTACTGTGTATATCAACGATACGCAATATGTCAAATCTCACAGCAGCAAAGCATTCCGACATTCTACTGTAGGAATGACATCCAAAAGAGACGACTAGATGCTCCACGCAAGCTGTTTAAACATTTAATACTCGAGTTTCACTGCCCAGAATTAACATTACAGATATCAGCAAAGTCACTCTGATTAGCTTCAAGATATCTGTAACGACTGAAAATGAGAGTTTTCAATGTATCTAGTTGCAGATATTCCAAACAGCACGAATAGTCTAAATTGTTGTTCATGACGCTCCTCATCCCATTGGATATTGGTCCAGCAACTAACATCAGACAGTGTTAGCAGAAGGAATGGTGGTTGTTGTGATGGATAAGTTTGTTAGAAAATGTGATAAACCAGGAAGAGCTTACCAGTGAGGTGTTTGTGAAGAACGAGGGCTCTGTTTATTGAGCCTCACACTCAAAATTTATAAGCACTTCTGGCTGTCCTGCGCAGTTATGGTCTCAGGGCAACAGTATGTTTGAAAATCAAGCTGCCTATGCCTCCTGCTTGCCGTAGCTGCTGAGGTAACTACAGAAATCTGCAACTTAACTTCACTGAGTCAAAATTATTAACTAAGATATCTGTAATTACATTTTGACCAGTCATAGTTTCAGCTCAGGATATCTACAGTCAATCTACTAGTTGAAACTAGGACACAATACAGATATATGGAACTATATTAATAAGAAACCCCACACACATGAATGGCAGATGTGATGTCATTTGTCCTGGAAGAACGATGATGGGAATATTTGAAATGGCAATTACAGATAAGAGAAATGTCATTGTGGATTTCTGAAATGTTCTATTTGACTGAATTACAGGTATCTGCAATACGTATCCAGTCTAATATTAAAAAAGCTTGCCAGAGATACTGTATATCTCATGATGTAACAAGGCATTTCTCTCCATTTCCAATGAAAAGTACTATAGTTGTGTAGCAAGAAACTTTCATGGAGATATAAAAATGCTGTATTTTTTTCAGATAACCTCCTTATCTCCTGACAGAATCACTGCCTACTGCCGAGCCAGACGGCCACTAAGGTCTACCAGACGAATAGAAACATGCAGTATTTAGCAGCTATTCAGAGAGACCAAATTTGTCTCCGTGCTGAGTCACACCTTATATTTAACAATAATACAGTCTTACCTTGCCGGAATTCCCCGTCTCCTACTCTGTGTGTTGACTACACAAATACTTAATGTTTACACTGAATGAGAACAAGGGCTAATTGTTATTTATGTGATGATGTATAAGCTGTGGTTGCATGACAGGCTGTAAGTGTATACACTGTGTGGTTACAGCTTGCATACATGCATTCACTCAGAGTTTGTTTGGGTTGCTCCAGTTTTTACATTAGTCTACGGGGGGAGTTTGTATGTATGCTGTATTAGTGTAAGACATTCCACTAGCGCTGAGTTCTATTCCTATGGCCCCTGGCTGAATAGTGCGGCTGCCTCTCTGCTGCTGCTGTGTGGATCATTTATGAAATATGCATGGCATGAAACCACCTGAGACAGCGGTGGAGAGGGAGGAGAGACGCAGCACCCCAGTGAGGTCAGCAGGGGCGCTAGAGGAAGACCTGTCAAAATGAATTACACAGGAACCTGGCAGTGCTATGCACCCCAGGGGATCATGGGAAATCATCTCTACAGTAACAGCGCCTCAATCCTCCTCGCTTATATTCCCATCTGAGACAGGCACTGCTCATTAGCTTCCTCCTAGACAGATGCCCAACAACTGTGTGTGCGTGGACGTCACTCCGCAGTGGAACTAGTGTGTTCATGTCTGTTAGATCCATGTGTTTATAAGATGCTGTGACTGTATGCATGAATGCATGCGTGCGAATGTACTCAGATATCTTCCACAGATCATCAGAGGATGCAAATTTGTTGTCTGTCTCGTTCAAGGCCTTTCCAGTCAATAACTACAGTAACTCAGTGAGGAGGAGGTGATAAAGGACAACCCAGCTATGGGGACCTGAGGCCAGACACTCAGACAGACCTGTTATTAGCACTCTGAAAGCAAATGGGAGCTGACAAAACCAGAAGGGGAAACAATGAGTCACCGAGGAGGAGGAGAGCGTAAGAAAAAGTCTGATGGAACAACAAGTCTCATTTGCAGTGCGAATGGCAGACAGATCAGAGCCAAACACCATCTGAAAATGAAAACACAGCAGTGCACTCTCCTAGGTGACAGCTAGAGCAGAGGAAAGCAGTATAAACCAAAATAATCCAAATTCCAGTGCACCTAGGATACTAGAATTCACACTTTTATTAGTAGGTTGCATTAAAATAAGACGGACTGCATGTTGCTTCATGGGATTGCTTAAGCACAGATCACATCAAAACATCTCATCTGAAAATGAAGCATTTGTTCTAACTTGTCTGGAGTAACAGGTGGGTCTCTACAGTATCGGATGGTGTCAATCTGTGTCTTCAGCGGACTACAGCTGATTTTTAAAGACGCATTGTGCACTGCATTCATCAAAGTTCAAGTGTGCTTTAGGGCTGAACAATTAATGGAGAACAATTTTAAATTCATAACAAGGCAATTAAAAAAATCACAAAGGCTGCAGTTTAGTTTATAAGCTATACAGCCCGTCTGACCCAGAATTTAGTGTCACACCGACCTCCTTGTGTGAGTCACGTTTTGGTTCTCATGTGGTGATGTTCCATCATGTTTTACATTTATTACACAGTATGAATGAATTGATTGACCATCACAAATCCAACTGCAATATCTGTCTGAAAAATATGTTCCCTAGTGAGTTCTTCTGCCGTCTATGGACAACTGATAAAACCCCTGATGCCTTTTAGAAGTTTGTAAAAAACGTTTAACATTCCAGCAGTCTGAAAGAAAGGTCAAGAGTAGAGGGTGGGTAGAGCGAGAGAGAAGAAGCATAGCTGAAAAGGAGAGCCTTCACAGTACCAGACACACTGATTGACTGCTGAGTGCCCTCTAGATGTAAATGGACAATACAACACACACACCCTTGTGACTGTCTTGAGTTTCTACCACGACTGACCTATTTGGTTCTCTGGCAGATTAAAACCAATTCTGGGTATCACTTAATTTCCAGTTTGACCCGGATTTTTGGACAGCCATACATTCTAACCCTTCACAGCTCCATTCACAGCTCAAGTTTCTCCAGCTGTCCGCTCGACAAACAGAAGGCACTCTTTCATAACCTATTAGTGGCAAATACTTGCCCATAATCCTTCTCAGAATGCATGACTAAGTGTTGGAGCAGGCCTGGCAGCTAACAGCATAATTAGGGGCGTATAATTATTATGTTGGAGGCAGAACAGGAAGCCCTATCAGCGTGGGGATGATAACAGATGAATTGTGAGGATATCATCGAAGCAGATGCTTGGACCATTCATCCCTTACTGTGCCAAAAAGCAGCTCAATGTGTGTGTGTGCGTCTGTTTCACTCAGTGAGCTGATTTGTTGCCATGGAGAAGGGTTTCTGCAACCGAGAGGCAGGGTGGATTGTGTTATCTAGAGAAGTGCTGTGGATATGATTTGATTGACAGAACCATATGGGTCTGAAAACTCCAAATACACAAGTACCCTCATATTGTAAACATTGTTAAAGGAAAAGTATCCCAGCACAGTCCTGGGAAAAGCGTAACAGACACTGTTAGAGGAGGTGTCAGATTATATCAGCTCTGGCTGACAGAGGTCAGCAGGCCAAGCAGCAAACTACAGCAACTAAGAGAGACGCTGCTGTGATAAGGCAGAGACAGGAGGAAGAAAAGGGATTAAAAAAAGAGCGCGAGACTGGGGCAAAGTCACTCTGCAGAAGAGAATGTGATGGATGAAGCCTGGGTCATTAAACATGAGGAGCTACATTTTGTCAGCCCACAAAAGACATCACGAAAAAAAACACCTCAAGCTGCAGGAACTGTGACAGGATGAAAAAAAGTCAAGCGACACAAGTGATCTGTGAGGATGCTCTAGAAATGCATCTGCTGAACAAATGTAGGTTAATGACACGCTGTGTGACTAAGCCAAGATGGCGCACATGTCTACTCATGTGCAAGTGGCTCTGCGATTTGGGAGTAGGGAGGCAAATGTCCTGCTTGTCTGTGTTTCTACAGTATGTTTTTCTTACTCCTGCAAGCTATGTCAGTGACATCCACAACACTGTCGGTCTGCATCTCGTTACCGAGACTCAAGTGAAGCGTCGCCTCCAGGACCAACAATCGTGCTGACAATAGTGGTGCCTGAGCCCGACGCCTCTGCTGGGTGCAGTCTCGCTATGGAGACCCAGTGACCGGACAGGACAAAAGGATGAAGGGGGGCTAAAACCTCTATTAGTGAAAACAGAGGGGGGATAATTACTTTGAATAACTCTCAACTGGCAGGATCTGCCCACCCACCATTGAAAGCAAGATAAATTAACTCCCTCTCCTCAGAGGGGGAGGGGAAACAATCTACTCAAGTACAGTCAATGTACAGTACATATGGAAGAGCCCCCCACCCCACCCCACCCTCTTCCAACCCACATTTACTACTATGCACGCAAACTAGCATACACATGAGTGGATGCACATGCAGGATTAATCCCAGAGGGGGGTCTTGACTTTAAAGCTGCATGCTGCTTTATCGCCCGTTAAATTTATGTTGTGCAAATACGAGAACGTCCATCATAACATGGTCTGATCCACTTAAAGTGATCAGAGATGGCCAGCCAACCTGTGCATTACACAATGACAAATGTGGAGATAAACGATGCAGCACAACCAGGTGCTTAAGGAGGATTTATGACTTGTGTGTTCGGTCGAGAAAGCTGTATCATCCGAAAGATCTTGTTTCTCCATTAACAGAGGAAAGAAATTCGACTGTAGGTGGTTTTTTTTATCTGAACTCATGCCTGAGGAATCCACTCTGTGTTCTTATGAAACTGATGCAAAGCTATCCATCTTACTGTTCCTACCAGCATGTTAATATGTACTGCATTAGTAACACTCTGTGTATCTGCTGCTCATATCTGCTTTTAATGTACTGCAAGTATGTAATAGTCATATGTGAAAAGAGAAATATTTTTTCAGTTTACATAGCATACTTCTGTTATCATAGTGGATTTGCTAAAAGCCTCTTTAAGCAACCAAATTTGAAGGCCCCCTTAAAAGGCTACAACCCGAGAGACAGATGGAGACTCCATGCATGCAAACACGCACACGCATTAACAATGCTAAATGTGGAAGTACCATGTGCACGAGATATTGTGGATCTGGTCACAAATGACAAAGCAGCCTTAAGTTGTGGTTCCTACACATTTTTGATTTCCAAACTGCACACTTTTTCAGACTTAAATTTCTAGACTTTTCAGTAGATTTTTCTGACAATGTTTGACATCTGAGTGCCAACAACTAGAAGTTCATTATGTTAATAAATGGTTTTAACATCCAACTGTTAATGTGTATGTTACATTCTGACTATGTATGCTAATATGCAATATACACTGCAAGTTGAAATCTGCGAATACCAAACCCAGACAAGCTCAGTGAGCAGCATTTTATTCAAGCTGCAACAGTGAACAACCAAGATGAGCAACATCTCTGCCCAAAGAAAGCCATTGCTACATCATTTTACCTAAACATGTTGAATAAATAGCCATATATTATTGCTCACACAGTGATTTTTCATGAATTTTATAAATAGAACCAACAACAAACTGAAAAAAGTAAAATAACTGAACTTTCACACAGTCTGTGCAGCCTTGTCTATAAACTATGTCCATGGAAACAATAGTGCATGAAGACATAAAGGTCGGATTTTCTTATGAAGAAAACATAGTTCTTTTAATTTTTTAATAACTGCTCCACTGCATAACTCACTGATGTTCAGGAAAGATTAATATTTGGGTATTTGTGATGCAGTGTATGTTTATATGCAATTCAAACATATTGTTGGAATTTTTTCACAAATTTCTTTGACCAATTTAGTCGTAGGCGTCTAGATTTGGTGCAGTTATAAGGTGAGCCAGAGCTGTTTAGCAGTTCTGTAGAGGCAAAACGTAACTAGCCAAGTAGACAGCCATTGTAGCTACACTGGAGAAACACCATGAAAAGATTCTGAAGTTTAGATTTTAGAAAAAACAAGGGCTGGAAACACAAATACTCTCTATTCTTTAAATGTACTTCTTCAGACCTGGAAGTTACTAAAAATCTAAATTTGCACCTTTCCATACTGGGTAAGAACCTGTTAAATAATATCCAAGTCTGTGACTGTCTTTTATACATTGGTCAACTTTAAGAGGTTCAGTGATCTGATGTTAGGACATTTTGACTTAAACCTAATTGGCTGAGTACACTCACATTGTCTGTTGTGTTGTTACAGTGGCACTTTATTTCCTAGAGACCGTTACCCTGTAGATACGTCAGGAAACGCTAATCACACGGCCCTAGAGGAACTTTTACCCTTGGTGAAAGTTCCTGGACATTACATCTGGGCAAATTAAAATTTCTGGAACTCTGGATGGAAAAGCACCTTTTGCCAGTGGGCTGTTTCGTACTGGAAAGTAGAGTAGAACAGATTTAAGAGCTTTCTTACTGAGGACTGCCCGCTGCATCTAGAAACACAAGATTTTCCTCTTTTCCTCTGTTTGTTGAAAGCAACTCACATCTACACTGATCAAAAAGATATTACTGCAGTTATATAAACACACACCCATATACGTTTCTATAATTAAAAGGGGTCAGCTATTTTTTTTATATTAATAATAAGACATGACCTTCTTTCCAATAAAAATATGCCTTTCTTCTCCAGTGCGTGGGAATGTTAATGACTTGGCAGATAATACAGTTTATGTTGGGTCATGATGGCAGCTCTGAAGAACTGGTGCTTCATGTCTAACTTGTTTTTTTTCTCTTTAATCTCTGGGAGTATAGCAGTTGAGTTTTATTGACACACTAGATCATGTTCAGTTTAACATCTAAAAGTTGCTCCCTCCAGATTAGACACAGTTTGGAAAACGGATGTTCTATCTGGCTGTAAGTCTTCAGAGATGGTGCTCGGCATCACAGACCGCAAGTATCCACTGGTGGAAACACATCACAGAGAGTGGGTTACAGCCCTGCTCTCTCCCTCCGTCTGTCCCTCTCAGTTTGCAACTAGGAGGTCCGGACACTCATCTGTTCTTGTAATCAGCCTTTGAACAAGTATCATCACCACAAAGGGAAACCTCCCGGATGAATGTAGCAAGAGAGGAGAACATATTCCAGATGGAGCTATTTTTCACCCCGCTTTGCTATTTTCATGACAAACTCAGTGTTTGTAAGACATAAAGGCTTTTCAGTAACAACTGATACCTGAGGGCCTTCAACAAGGCACAAACAAGGTTGTTATTTATCCCAAAAAGAGCTCTGCAGAATTCTCATGGCTTCCTCTGAAACTTAAGAGGGTCATTGAAGTTAAACAACAAAATGCAGCTACTAGCGTGCTTCTCCTAAATAGGACAAAATGTTTAGAAAGTGACAAAGTGAAAAGCCTGACATGGGTAAAAAGCTAGAGCACAGAGGGCAGTGTTAATCTAAACCTAAATAATTATATAGCTAGAAGGTGAATTACACTGCTCAGTAATTTCCTGACAAAAGGCTTTTTGAGAGGATATGGGAAAAGAGAATGTTACACAACGGAGGAAAAAAAAGATACAAGCAACAAGAAACACATGCTTGGTGGCACACAGATCCAGTTTCCTACAGAGAAAAGGAGACGAGGCCACAAAGGACAAGGCAACAAGGTGGAAACATTCCTTCAGCTCATACTACCTGTCATCTTATACTGTCACTTTTGTTTTCCTTTTTTGATCCAGAAACTGGATGCACACTCTTGGTGCCCTTATGAAACTCTGTCAACTGGCAATTTTCACTCAGGAAATCATAGGCGTTTTTTTAAAAATGAGGGTGAGAATGTGTTGAAACTTAACACTCACACTTGATATTGAAGGAGGCATTGGTGGACTGACGATACTCTCCTGTGACAGAGTTTTCTACAACGCACTCAAAGCTCCCTGCGTCGAGCTGCCGATCAACGGCGGTGAATTTCAGGTTGTTGCCCTCCTGGAAGCGCCTATCATCACTTATCAGGCGCTGGCCGTTGTGAAGCCAGCGGTATGTGAAGTCGGCCGGATCGCTGACTTCGCAGCGTAGCATGGCGCTGCGTCCGTGCAGGGCATCCTGAGACTTGGGCTCCTTGGTGAACTGGATGGCCGCAGCCTGGATGGACAGAACTGGAAAAGAGGAGGGAAAAAAAAGAGAAAGAGGGAAAGTAAATGACAGAGGATTAGAATGGAGCTGCTGTTAACATTTTACTGCTTTTTCCGTTCATTAAGTGTATGCCATGGCAACCACTTAGCCATGCGGAGGAATGTGATGTTTAGACAATAATGGCTAACTGTGAATTATTTTGTCGTAAAATGATCAGACCCAACACGGAGAGAAGACTTTTTCCTGTTAGTGAAGCTGTGATGTGAGCTGGTTTTACGGCACTCACACATAAACCTCTCAGTCATCAGCTGTCAGCTCAGGGAGACACGTCTCTCAAACAAGACATGTTGTGTTGCACACACATCCTCACGCACACTTAAATCTTTCATTCTCCCTCATGGTGCTGAGAACAAGCTGAGTGAGAGACATGTTTTCTGCTCTATTTACCCACATCTCACAGGGGAAAATGACTTCTTAGCAAGACCTGCACTAACCACAGAATGAATATCACTCTGTTCTGTTTTATTACAGTTTTTTTGATCACACAATCACATCACAACATATGGAAAGCAAACGCAGTAGGAAGGTGTAGGAGAAAACATGAAAACAAAAATGGCGTCACGGTGTTTGTATTTAGAGGTGCATGTACATCTGTTGCTAATTTCAGTTTTTATGTCTTTCTTCAGTTTGGTTCCACATCAAAGGGAATCTTTTGTTTGTGCCTTGCGTTTTCATTATTTCCATTATTTTGCATGTATACTCACAGCAAACAACTTGAAAGAACATTCTGGTGAACATTTCAGTAATGCTTGACTGCAGTACAATGGTCAATATCAATCAGATAAACAACTCATCTCCCTTCATACTCTCGAGGATTTTTCCTGGCTCTGAATCAGCCCTTGGGGGGGTTGACTACACATGACAATAAGCATGATCGTCCACACACAGAGTGAGTCTGGCCCCATCCCAACATTCACACTCAGGGACTTTGAGGTGCATTCCTGCTCAGTGTGTTAAGGTTTAAGGCTGTTTCTCTGTTAAATCATCAACATGAGGGCTCTGATGTGGACTTCCTGTGACTCCAAATGTCTGCACACTTCTATGATGTATTTGACTATTGTTCATAGCAAAACTGGTGACATATAAACATGCTTTTCTGCCCCCCACAACATGTACACAAACCATGCATGAATGGCGCAGAGAAGAAATCTACTAGGATGTTTACCTGTAAGTGACAGTTTCTGGCTTCTCGCTGTTGTAGTTATTTTGCATGTTAGAGTTGTTTCTGTACTTCATTCAAATGTCTGCATGGGATTTACAGATGTTCACATGATTGTTGACTTTTGGTAGTTTGTTAAAATGCATAAATACAGTAATGTAAAAACAGGAAGTGATCAACAAATGGAGAATGAAATATGAGTTGGTGCATTTTTGCAAAAATAGCAATGCACTGTTTCCAAGCATCATGTGCTGTCTGACTTAAAACAATACATCTTCAATTCTTGTCATTCTACTATGCTGGAAAAATGGTGATTCTATGCTTTTTACAGACTCACATTACACAAAAACAACACAAATGTTGTTTTTGCACCACTGGTAGTTTCTATTCCTACTGTAATAAGGCCACACAACGCTTACCTGATGCTTATTGTGTCTACAGGTTACTGAAGTATCAAAAAAAAAAAAAAAAAACAACCAACAACTCTCTACTGAACAGACAATTGTTGCCAATTACAAAAACATTGGTTGGACAGCAAAAGGGGGCATACTACCTGTCATCTTGTACTGTCACTTTTGTTTTCCTTTTTTGATCCGGAAGGTTATTTCATGTCTATGTAGTCATTTTGTGTCTCTTTGTAGTCATTTCATTTCTTTTTGTAGTTATTTCATGTCTCTGTAGTCTTTTTGTGTCATTTTGTAGTCATTTCGTGTCTCTGTAGTCATTTCATGTCTCTTTGTAGTCATTTTGTGTCTTTTTGTAGTCAATTTGTGTCTCTTTGTTGTCATTTCATGTCTCTGTAGTCATTTCATGTCTTTTTTTGTAGTCATTTCGTGTCTTTTTGTAGTCATTTCATGTCTCTTTGTAGTCATTTCGTGTCGGTTTGTGTCTCTTTGTAGCAATTTCGTGCCATTTTGTAGTCATAAAAAATATATCTTCATTTCTTGTCATTCTGCTATGCTGGAAAAATGGTGATTCTATGCTTTTTACAGACTCACATAACACAAAAATTACACAAATAATATTTTTGCACCCCTGGTAATTTCTATCCCTACTGTAATAAGACAACACAACCCTTACCTGATGCTTGTTGTGTCTACGGGCTGTTGAAGGACCCCAAAAAAAAAAAAAAAAAAAAAGACCCAACGACTCTGTACTGTAGTTCATATTCTTATCTTAGCACAAGACAATTGTTGCCAATTAGAAAAAAATTGGTTGGTCAGTGAAAGGAGCATATTATGTGCTTTTAATTTAAAGTTAACAGCTGCTCCAGTTGCACGCTGCCTTCTTGTCTGAACAACTACCACAATGAACTATTCATCTATAACCATCTCTAAAAGGGTGTCAGGCAGGCCCCCATCTGCCCTGTGTAACACAATGTTATCATACCTGATGTCAGGGTTTGTTATCATAAGGAACGGTCCACCGCCAGAGTCGATTAAGCATACCTACACCTGCGTGACGGTGTGTGAGTGCCTATGTGAGTGTGTGTCTAGCAGGACTGGAGTCGGGTAGAAAGGGGATCTTTCAATAATGTTAAATCAAGGAGCTTGCTGAGGATGAGCCAAGATAATCCCTCAATTCCTTGACCCTCCACATCCCACCGGTCCTGTCCTTCTGCAGCCTGCACGTCTCCTCATCAGGTTCACCTTTGTTTCAGCTGCAGGTGCTTGGAGTTGACAGACAGGCAGGCAGAAAAAGACGCAGCAAGGCAGAAAGGCTGGACAAATAACATATCTGTTCCAGAGAGGCCGTGGATAGGTTGGGCTGGGACAAGAACAAATAAATTCGCCTTATATACCCTCATACATTATATTAAGCAGTCAAAAGGAAATGACAAGCACTACTACAGACAAAAAAAAAGTGGGTCAGCTTGAGAAATGAATCGCTGCAAGCTGTGTAAGCAAGACAAAAATCAAAAAATGGCATGCAACATGGGCAAGTGGATCAAACTGAGGGTTTAATCACCAGAGATATGGAGATATGCATTATGGATTCACATACTCAAAATCCAAGAGGAATGTCTGGCGTGTTGTTGGAGCACTTTTGCACATAAAAGGCTGCAGTTAAAATGAGAAATATCTGTTAAACAAACACTCCTACACTGGTAGAAAAATGACTACTCCTTTGTTAATAAAGCCAAGAAAACACAGCTGACCCTTTGTTCAGAAGCAGCGCCAGCTGAAGATAGTTATTTTTTGTCATCAGCTACACTAAGTTATTTACTACTCCTCTTACGTCCACCACTTTGTTTAATGACATTAGTTGCAATATGAAGTAAAGATTAGCATAAATTTTCTTTCCTCAGTAGGACAAACTCACAGACAAATCCACATCTGGAGATCTGCAAAGTGGAGTAAAAGACATATTGTTTTGGATCGCACACAACAAAAGAAACTTGTCCCTTCAAAGCTCAACCAGGCTCGCTCTGAAAAGGTCGCAGCATCTGTAAAGACTTTGCAGTCAACTGAGAACAGTGTACTTTAGAAACACTGAATTAGTGAGGATTTTACCAACAGTTGTGACATTAATGTCAAACACAGTGCAGTAAAACAGAAAACCTACTGAATGTCAAACCATCAGCACCTCTGCTGTCCAACACATCACAGGGGGCTGTAGCAAGGATGACCATGAATATTTGGACTTAAAGGTTCACCTAAATTGGTGCATCACCTGGAGGCAAAAAAAGAAATTGTATCCAAAACCACACCTCATTTGCTAAATATCTGCTTATCAACAGAAACTACAATTTACCAATGTTCCCTAAACGGCTCCTCTGCAGGCTATGGTAGATGCTAGATGGTCGCTGTGCACAGAGAAGCTTCTAGTCTCCCTCATCAGTCACTGCAGCATACACAACTCAGACAGCTGTGTGACCAAAAATATTTTGGAAAGAGTGAAAAAAGGCGCTCTACTGCAGATTTACCCAACTGGAAACCAAGCAATTTTATCTACATGGGCTGTTATTCAAAAGTGGGACATTTTTAATGTCATTATTGCAGTTGATCATGCTCATTTAATTGTGGGAAGCCGCACTGATGAATAATATTCAGTTAATTGTGCAGCCCTAATGACACGTTCTTCTGGTAACCTGAGCACCATTTTCATATGGATTCATTTATTCCTTTTGGGTCTACATATTTACAAGCTTTTTTAAAGAGAAAAAAACAGATTTGGTCACATTGTAGATAACAGGTTAAAACAGTGAGGAAGATTGAGACAATGAGAGTAGACTCCAGGATTATTATTTTTAGCCCAATGCTCTTATGGTGTTAATTTCACACCAGGTCCGGCAGCTGAAGCAATCGATGGCTTCTTTGGGGAACCCCTAGCACCCCACCACCCACTGAGACACTTTATTAAAGGTCACAGCTCAGTGGCCTTTCTTTCAGCTGTAAATACAACATGAGAGAGATATTTACAGGTCTCAGAAGAGACACCTGCTGCCCAAGATTGGCTTTTACTTTACTGTAGCAGCTGAAATTTCTAACTCGGGATCAGACTTCACCTTTTCACCTCAATTTGTGCCACCCAGAATGAAGTGTACTGCTATTTGCATCATTTCAAATGTACACATTTTATCCTATATCTAACTAGTACTCATTATATTTTCATGCTTTCAAGTCAAACACAATAATCAAAAGCGGTGCTCATATAAAGGCAGAAGGTTAATCAATAGAGAGAGTAAATTTTCATCAAAACATTATTGCAGCTTCTTATATGTATGGATTTTCATGTCCCTTTTGGTTTTCAGAACTTTGGATAGACAAGTTTTAGTATTTTATAACTTGTCATTGGCCAAGCAGTGAATGAAGTAAGAAAAATAAGAAAGTTTAATTCAATACCTACAAATTTAGACAACAGTTCATATACCATTCTCCGAGATCTAGTACAAATGCACCACATGATTTATTGCACAAAAGACTGTTACAGCTCCTCTTCTGTACAAGTAAATGGTCTCCAACAATTCCCCTAAGAGGCTGTGAATTCATTCCATCTGTGTAAAACTGGAATAAAAGTGAACAGATGGGTTGGTAACACCGGCAGAGTCATCCTCAACATCTACCTCAAACAATCTATCAAGTAACGCTCATAGACAGCTCTCTGCCTCCATGCCAAGCTTACAGCTGGGGTGTGAGGTAACGTGCCAACTTCCATCACACCGAGGCTCCTCTGTGCAGCGACGTTATGAGCTTCGGTGGAGCCGCGGCGGGGCTCAGGCACGCAGTTGATGGTTTCATTTGAGATGTTCGTTGACATACAGTGTGAGCTTTTGTGTGTGTGTGTGTGTGTGTGTGTGTTTAGATCAGTGTAGAGAGGGAATGACTTCCGGGAAAAGTCCCAGCAGAGACAGCGCAGGCAGATAAGGTGTTTTCACATACCACAGCATGACAGACATGAGAGTGAGAGCGGGGGTAGAGAGTGAGGCACAGCCTATTACGTCTGAGAAAGTCTGCCAAGTTTACTGTACTGTTCAAACAGAGAAGGTACCCATGACCTACATCTCTCAAACACGCTGCAACCCTGCCTCTCCAACATTCATATAAACAGACTTCAAGGACACGCGCACAAATGGTGTAAACACAGTCGTATACACAAAGCATCACAGACACAAAGCCACAGCTGCCATCCCTGATCCGCTCTACCACCGTCACAGTCCCTCAGCAGCACAAGTTCCACTAAAGTTATATCTGTCTGACCAAATCAATACTTAATTCAGGTCATGCTTTTCATTGAGTCACATGAGGGCTGAAGGAGAGAGAATGCTTGGATCTTGCACAGGGCAAATTTTCAGAGAGATAAGAGAGACAAATGCTATCCAAACTCTGACTGAAGACCCTTCAAAGTGAGACAACTTGAAAGGGAGAGTGAGAGATAAAGGACAAACAAATAGAGATACAGGAACACAGGATGAGACTGTTTGACAAAAAAAATTCACTGCAAAGACTGAAGCGTCTAGCAATGTGCCTTCAAAGACAGGGAGTAAGAACACTGCCAGCTATGCAAAGCTGCAAGTAAACAATGCGGGATCAAAAGAACAGAGAGAAGTCCCGCTCACCAAGGCTGACAGATTTGAGGAAAATATCTGTGATTTGATTTGCGCTACACTTTTCTGAAGTCAAGCTTTAGTTTAGCATTCAATATTCACTGTGTAACAGATTTAAAACATGTGATGGGGCATCACCACATTAGACACTATGAAAAGAGTGACTGTCACACAAGAAATAGCAGGAATCCCATGAATATCCCTCTAAATCTGCAATGTATTGTCTTCATTTTGGAAGAGACATTTATCGCTAAATTTTTCAATTTCGGGGCATATATTGATGTAGTTGTTGTTTATGATAGATTGTTCAACGTCCACTTTTGATAGTAAAATGTGCCTTTAAGCTGCCCACATGCAAACAGTCTGAGCGACTAATCCCCTGATAGCTCACAGTCCCTGACTGGCTTCACCTGAGGAAGTGCCGGCTCTATCTATCCATGTTCTTTGTCCCTTAAACTGGGCCCAAAGTACAGGAGTTTCAGGCCGATTTACCTACATTTCACCCCGAAGGGTACACAGAGCCAGTCTTAAACCTCCAGAACTGCTCACAGAAAAATCAAACCTGTTTGATATCTCACCCAGACCTCAATTAGGCTTTTGTTTTGTTTTTACAGTAAAGCACTATTAGCATCAAAATAAACTGTCCCACCAGCCTTCACGTTGTTTACATCTGCTTCCCCATAAGATCACATGAGGTGGTGCACTGCTCCCTGCTTGCTCTCGTTGGCACAATATTCCTAATAATATCCTGTAGTGTCTGATGTGGCAATGTTTTCCCATCTTTTAGTGTATGCATGCCTAAGATCAGAGAAAAAAAAAAATCTTGTTTCTCCTTATGTGCATGATGTAACCTGATTTCAAAATTTGTTAAGATTTACACATCAAACATAAAATAAATGAGTCCGGGTGAACTCCACAGAACAATTTTAAGTTTAAATTCATGAGTATTATAATAATTCATTATTTTAGGTTTGGTGGTTTACGCTAACAACTGTCAGGAAACTGACACTGAAAATTTCTTCTTTTAATTGCTTGTTTTTACCAATCTAAAACCCATAATCCTCTTTAAATTAAAATGATCAGAGACTGAAAAAAGCTACATATCCTGACATTTGAGAAGCTGGAATCTAACCTTTTTAGTTGACAACTAATCTTGCTAACTGACTAATTAATGAAGTTTCTGCTGACTATTGAATTAATTCAAGATTAAAATCTTTTTTAAACCAGAAGGCTTCCTAACAGTAAAACGTGCTCGACACACTCTATCTTTAGGGAGTTCTCATGTTTTCACAGATTAATAAAAACAAAAGAGCCCAGGCTCTAATACCGGTCAAAATGCAATTACTAGATAAATGATCGACATGAAATATTAGTAGCTGTACATTTTCAAAACACGATAGCTTGAGTTTTCTTGGATTTCAGTAGGAGTATTTGCAAATAAGTTGGAAGAGATAGAAAGTAGGTTAAAGATAGAGAAGAAAACTGCTGAGAGGGTTAAATAACTGCACACAAGGATTCTCTTCCTCAGCTCGCTGCTCTGTCGACCCCATTAAGCCTCGCATGGCTGTCAGGGCTGTCAGGTGGAAGATGCCTTTAAGTCAGTCTGACAGCCAGAACCCACCATAATGGGCTCATCAGCAAACCAACGCCTCCCGTCTCTCTTTCTCAACGCCATCTGCTAGAACAGGCAGGCAAAGGTGACCAAGCTGAATGATATTGCAAGGAAAATTACTGTAACACCATATCAGCACTAGACCTGAAGCCAAGGTGCAGAAGGTCAGAGAACAATGTTGGTAACTCAGACAGGGAGTGTGTGTGCTTTAACATTGAAATCAATACCCGGACAAACTGGTTGGTGATTACACATTGGAATTCAAAACTGTAAAAAAAAAAAAAAAATTTTTTTAAATCTGCATTTTATTACTAAAAGGTAATTGCCTTAGATCAGCGGCGACAGAGACGATGGTATCATTACAAATTCCTGTCACCAGGATTGTGTATTTGCATCAGGCCATCACACACCACAATGTTATCTCTGAAGCCTTCCCCAAACATGCCCTGCAGGGTGACGACAACCAGGGACGACATGCAGGCCTGGGGCTGCTGTGGGTTAAAGTGGAAGACCTTCGTACATGCACAGACACAGACGGCAGCACCCACAAATACTTGGCACCGGGCACACCCACTGTGGGAGCTCAAATAGCCCCTATGTGTGTGCTTTAACAACTTCTCAGTGGACCGTTGCAAAGTGAGACAGCTGCTTTGAAATGTTTTAGAGTGACAGGACAGCAGAACGAGGAGCCTTGGAGTCGCCAAAATGAGCATTGTTGACAGAGCGTGAGACAGTGATTGGAACGTTCAACATGGCTGCTATTAGTTACTTATCTCAATGCCTCAGCGACACACACACATCCCATAGACTCACATGTTAAACCACCATAGATATCAAAGAAAACATTAACAAATACTCAGGAGGTTAAACTTTTGAATGATGTTTGAGAACACAGAGTGGCTGTACCCTATGAAAACAGCACTATCCAAAGTCATCTCCTCCTCTGCCACTGTCAATGAAGACATGGCTACCAGTATGATCACTCCATGTTCATTATTCCATCCTCTCCAAAGCTGAAAAATCTACATAACCCAATTAAGTATAAGAGCAGTAGGGCTCCAGATAACATCAGCCCTGATAACTCTAACTGCAAAAAATGGCAACAACTTCAAAAGAGTTCCCCACCCAAAAAATAAGTAGTACAGGCACAATTTGTGCACCTCTGATCAGATCAGTTATTAACAAACCCAAGAGTTCGCATAAGATCTGAAAGAGAGCTTAGTATGACTTGGAAGCAGAATGAAACATCCTATTTTGTTAATGTCAATCAGGAGGTCAGAGCAGGGCAAACACAATATGCACAGACTGGAAAAACATGCCATCAATTTTTCAAGACGCAAAAGACGGGCAGAGAGGGAACACTGGTGCAAACTACTCTCTCTAAAAGCCTCCATTTTAGCAGCTTCTTGTCATCATCCTGGCCATGTTTATAGGGCTCAATACTGCAGGGCTTCTTACACTGCAGGACATAAAAGTCTACTGTCATCTGACCAACTGTTTGATAAAAAGTTAAGATTTACAATAAGTGTGTTGTGATAACTGTGATACTTAATAAATTAAATATTGATATCATGGTAATAATAAACATACAATAATATCATAGATAATCCAGCCTCAGTAACTATCTGGTTTACACTAACACAGGAACCACATACAGTAAAGTATTGGTTACAGAGTGTCTCTCCACCTTCTCACACTTGTATTTGAGTGTAATTAATTTACCAAATAGAGACAAAACACACAATAAACAAAGTTAAGGATGAGTTTGACTGACGGCAATTTTCTATAGATATCGTGATAATATGGTGATCATGAATGCTTCTGACCATAATAATCGTTTAGAAAAAAACTCTGATATCATGACAGCCTTAATTCAAAGTCAAGAGCGGATCCCGCTGTACCTCTTAATCTGAGGAAATGAGATCATCCTTAAAGTAATCCATTAAAACAGCCTGGCATGCCAGCTGTGGAAAAAAAACATGGATCCTATTTTTATTTACTCTGAAATCCAGCAGTCACTGCAGATTCCTGCTGCTTCACTGGAATGCCAAGCTAACAAGATTAGCTTCCCTATTAGGACGTCAAACATAGTGAAGGAAGGAGCAAAAGGAGATACAGTACGACCTTCCTGTCAGGAGAAGACACAAAGATGCTTGGTATGGTAAAACAGGCATGAACCAGTATCTCAAAATAGTTTTAACTTACCTGGAATTAGCCCTGGGTTTGGAACCTAACTAAGATTTGTCCTTTGAGTCAAGTAATGAACACTGGCATCAAAATCCTGACTGGATTTTTTTTGCATTCTTTCTCCCATTTCTCCTATTCTTTTATTCTTGATCTATATTTAAATTTCAGTCACATTACATTTTGTTAAGGCAAAAGTTGTTATTGAAGATGAAATCCCCCATTTAATAAAAAAGACACGACATGTTGCTGGGCTAAAGTTAACTGTAGTGAACAACTTACATCATGTAGATCAGCTATGAGGATTACTTTAATAACAAACCACTGTGAGGAGATTAATAATGTTAGAGGTTATTAACAATGGAAGACTGCAGCTCGTTTGCTGAGTATAATGCTTTGATTCTGTTAGGTCAATTGTTCAACAGTAATTTAAATGGAGTCTTTTTTTTTTTGCAATTTAACATGATTTTTCCGTACTTCAAATTCCTGCTGTACACAAGTCAAAAAATTAAGTGTTAATAGATAAAAACACTTCACCTATATACTTTATTTCACTAATTTCAATGATTAATCAATTTATTATTAACATGACTGACTACTGGTTAAGGAAGTGATTTCAAATGCGGATTCCAACTGGAGCAAACTCGTATTTAAAAACATTTGGAACCCTTTGGACTATGTAGGAGTTATTTAGTCTTGTCATTACATACCACAGCATCTTCTAGCTGAATATTATCAAAACATTCCTGATTACAAGACAAACAAAGAAAAAAAATACTAACAAATATTTATTGTAAAAGGTGTCATATATCTACTTGTTTTCCATATATTATCATAAGGTACATGCAAAATATTTATAATGTTAGAGTTCTTCATTATATGTTGATGAAATCTCAGAAGTGACTGCATGACTGATTGTTTGACTAACTGATTGGCATGTTGGCATTTGCAGATGGATGCTGACAGCCGTCTGTAACAGTGTGAGCAAGCATGTTTGTAAAAGGTGAAGTGAAAACCTCAGTTGAAAAACGGCGATAGCTTCATCCGCAGTTGCTTGGACCGAGATGTCAGAGAGATAAATTGAAGGGGGAACGAAGGGCAAAGTCATGGGAGGCACTGAAGCCCTCCGACAGAGTTTTCATGGCCTGTCAACAAATTACTAGATGTGTGTGCGTGTTTCAGTTTCCCACTGACTGAGCTGCCTCCCCTGACTGCCTCCTTTACAGCTGGCTGGCAGAACATCTTCCCAAAACCTGACACGATTTATGGTCTAATAAACAGAGTGGAAAAAACAAAAGGAGCATGAAACAGCTAAAGCTACATGATGAACTGAATTTAATTTATTAAGGCTGTGATATCATGACAAATCACAATTTAAATTCCATCTACATCTCAAAATACACAAACAAATGCATTGGTGCAAGCAGTGGCTGCATGACTGTCTCAGAGAAAACATATTTTCAAAGTGATGCAAATCTTTGGCTTAAAAAAGCACTGTTAACTAAAGTCCTCAAGTTTATTTAGCTGAAATTGTATGCTTCAGTGATTTCTTGGACGGTATTTTGAACAGTTTTATGTCAGCAAAAGTTTTGCATCTCCAACATGAATTACACAGAGAAATCAGCAGTGCGTGAAGCAGAAATGCCGTCCAAACAAAGAGGCCCAGTTGCCTTATTTAACTTGACAACAGAGACATTAAACAGGACGGAGTCAGACCAGGTACAATGTCTCTGTCAAGCCATTGGAACAAGAGTGACAGCCTGGTTCACCACAGACTCATCTCATCGTTGACCTCTGTCAGCTTTTGTAGACTTAACTAGAAGGCTTTGTCCTGGAAGTAGTTCATGCAGAGAATCCACAATACAAGAGCAGAAGCAGTACAACAGGTCAAGAACTATAAGAAATGTATTCAACTTACACAAGTTACACAGACAAATTCTCACATCTGAAAAAAAATGTTCATGTTTAATAAATGTCTTACAAGCATGAAGTCTATGCTGGTTGCCTGGCAACCTCTCAAGGTTGTGTGAAGCTAGTGACAGTTATGAAACTCTCTACAAGTTTCTGCTACAAGTTAGTCAATTATTCCTTTATGTAATTAAATGAGATTTAAAATCGAACATAATAAATGTTGTTTTGATCAGCTAAAGGAATTATGCATAAATGGTTTCAGCAATAATCCTTTCCATGAGATCTTACAGTGCTGGGTTAGAGCTTTATAAATCACATCAGAGCCTCTTACAAGGTACCTTTCAGATGTGAACAAGTAGACACTGTTGAGCCTCAGTCATTACAGAGGCACCCGCACTCCATCAAGCTGAAATGGATCAAAGTAACACAAAAGAACGAGCCCCTGCTGGCTCTTTCCATCACATCCAAAAAAACTGACCCCAGGTAGTATTTTATTCTCGACATGACACACATCAGCGGAGCACATCTCTATCTTCATTCCACTACTTCTAATTGAAAACCCACGTTCAAAGCAGAGAGCCGGGCTGCCTTTTTACCACTGACACTCGCATGCACACATGCTTCCTAAATTCAATCACTGCTCTTATTGTACCAGGTAATTGCTCTGTGGAAGGGTCTCCCTCTGCAAAGCGACTGGCTGGTGTGCAGAGGGATGGGCTCATTATAACAAACCTCGCTCAGATCACTATCGGTTCATTCGGGTTTCACTCCATCTTACTGCTCATGGCAGCGAACGAGCTCTGTACTGACTAGACAAAGACACCCTCCCCAGCTTATTACCACGCAACATTGGCATGGCAACCAGCATGCAACCTCACCAAGTAGAGCAGAATACGCCACAGTTTCACATCTCTCCTCCCTCAAAGAGCAGCAACCTGTGACGCCTCAGTGGGGTTTCCAGCGTGATGCGCATTTTGACAACTCTCAACATTACATTTTTCATCAGAATCCTTTGAAAGACAGCGATTCATTTTCTTCGGAAAACTACTTGACAGGGAATTTTTACAGAAGTACGACACCTCTCCTACACAGTTTTAAATGCCCTCTCATCCCTCCTAACGAGCCGCTGCTTGCCAGCACACCTCGCTCTTTGAAACAAAGAAGTGCTCCATATGGTCTCCATGACAGGAGAAATAATAAAAACACTCATGTAACAGTGTGAGAAGGAGGCGGTGGGAAACAGGCGTCAGCCATAAATCTCTTAATAAGCACACTAGGAGGGGGGTCAGCAGCATCAAAGTGTTGGTTATGCCCCACCCAAACACTGCTCCAAGTGGGTTTTAATAGGCCACAACCTGGGCCATTACTGCCTCATTCTTAGTCATACTAGGAGGCCTGCAGCAGGCTTCACGTTTTAACCGAGGATGAACATTAGTGTGATAATAATAAATAGGAGCCTCCATTATAAAGCCATCAGCAAAAAGAAGCATTGTGACAGCTTAACTCTTTGAACCCAAAACCTCCTAACGGGTTTGAAAGGCATGTTACTTTACAAAATCACCACAATTATGGCATTCATAATAGTCACAAACTGTAAAAAGCAGAGAACATTTTAATTTTGAACTTTACAACTCTGTTTGAATTACTCATCTCAAAAAATACCCAAATCTAAACCTAAAATCCTGATATTTCATCAAAATCCCTCTATTCTACATGGCTTATTTAAAAAATGACTAAAAAAGAAACCGTTTTCTCCAACTACGTTCTGTAAAACACAAAACTATAAGTGACTCAGATGCAACCAACAGTCATGGTACATAAATTCAGGGACTTTTTTAGCTGAACTGTTGTGAATGGCAGACTGTGCTTATACAAAGCAGAAAGTGAAAACTAGAGAAAAAATGAAAAAGTGTAATTAGTATAACATGTATAGTATGTAGAGTCACCATTTTCCCCAGTATTGGTAACACGTGTAGTTGACACTTGTGTGATTTCAGGTTTCTTCTTTTTCAATTTTTGTAAGGTAATCATGAAATTCAATTTAACGTTCTTATTTTTTAACATTTTTGAGTTCTCTCTACTTCTTGCCATGGTTGTGTTGTTTCCATAGAGATGCAGGACTTTGCATTGCAGTGAAAAATGAACCCACAATGAGTAACAAGGCCAGAAAATGCCCAGAGCCTGCTTGGATTTCAAAGGTGCAAGCAGGAAAAATATACTGGACTAAATCATTTTTATCAAGTAACTGTCTTTTAAACTCTTCAAGTGAGGATTGCTTTTTAAAATGGCTCACAAAGTCAACCCATTCTACTTGGCAAAAAAACAAAAACCAAACAAAAACAGTTTTATACACTCATTACATTTTCTGGTGCATTTTCACCAGTTTGTAGGTGAACATGTTCTTGCATCAAAGGGTTGATTCTTCCATCTTTTTTATTAATGCCATTGCTGGGGTTATTTTATTCTGACAGAGAGCGGAACCAAAGCAAAGTGATGTCACACTATTCCTCGTTATCGTATGATGTGTAAATAGTCGTTCATGGAGAGCGACCAGCTTGCTTCATGGCAGATGGAGTCCCAGTATGTGAAGAAGCCTTTCAGAGACGATATGAACCACATCGCTCACCAACCCCCCTGCTCTGTCCCTCCACACCAGCCTTCATAACTGTCATGCTGTATCTAAAATAGAGACATCTGAGCACAGCCAGCTCTCACCAATTTTCAACACCCACTCATAAAAGGCCGACTGTTGAAACACAGGCAGCCTAATGCAACTCTGTGTAACCCACGTGTTGCCGAGGACAGAACATGAGCCGATGAAGAGGGAGGGCGCAAAAGAAAAAGTGAAGAATAAAGGAACAGAAGCACTGATAGGTTATACAAGTTTCCTGGAACGCCCAAATGATGATGTTAAAAAACCTTTGCGGCATCCATAGATCTGATCTTGACCATGAAAGGGACCGTGGGGATTATTACCCAGGGTGCACAGCAATCTGGAGCCACAGCCTTCCCCTGCAGCTGTGCTCTTCGAGACAGAGAAAATATGGGAGCAATTATTAGATTAAGACGGATTAGGCTTTACTCAGGTAAGGCAGGTCAGATCGGTCCTGTCTCTTTGGTCCCAAAGAACTGGGCACTAATCCAGTAATGAGACCACTTTTAGATGAAAACTGAAAAGTGCCACAGTGGAGAATAAAGGCAGCCATTTCTGTAACGTATGTTTGGATTTATTTTAAATTACAACAAAGAGTCTACACAAAGTCAGCATGAAAGCCTAATGCAAACTGTTTATACAAGTAAGTGCTATAACTACCCGTAAGAGGGTACGAACGACATTTAACACAGAATTTAGTATCAAACTAAATATAAAGGAACAGTAATGTCAAACATCTGGGGTCACACTCAATATTTTTCCAGCATTTAGAGCCAGAGATGGAAGATTAAGTCACAGTGGAACAGGGCAGCTCAGCAGTTTGCAGACAGTCTACACGCAAGTCTGATAGATGTCGCAGACTAAAGAGTCTGCTGTGAAAGTGGGAATTAGAGAAGTGAAGGCGGCTGCATGGTTAAATCTTACTCTGCAGGCCTGCAGACGCAGCCTCAACAGAGTAATTTGACAGATATGAGATAAACAGAGTTGGAAGAAGTAGGATGTTTTTTCCAAGGCTTCTTGTCTTATGAAATAGTATCTGTGAGGATGAATAACTTCGATGGATTAAAAAGAGGGAAAGGAAACATATCGCCACTGCACAAGTCAAAGCCAAACATTTAAACTTTGTACGGAAACCTTATATAGAGCAACAACATGTCTCCAGAGTGACAGGAGCTGCTTTTCGCATCAGTGGTAATAAATGATGGTTCCTCAACATGTCAGTGCCAGTCTGCTCTCTGCAGGCGGCTCCGGCTAGCGCCTGCATCTCGGCTATGTCCAGGCATTAGTGCCAGCCAGGAATGTGGTGGCACTCTACAATCCTCTGGCAAACTCCCCGGCACAGAGGGGAGTGAGGCGAGATAAGAAGACTTTCAGACTGAAAGGAGAAGAAGAGGGCCTGAACGCTTATTTCCATCATTCTGCTGACAGCGTATATTATGAACGGAGTCATTTGGGCTTTTGGCTCCGTAAAGGCTCGAGCAGAGAGTCTGCTACAGTCATTACTCCATCACTATCTCACTCTGAGGAGGACCGGAGATTGTGTGAGAGATAAACCAATCCCCTGGACCATTACAGTTTCATTCTAGGTCAATCCAATGTCAGGTTTCTGCTACAACATCCAGCTGCTAATATGCTAATTAGAAAAAGAGGTTTGAAATTAGATTCCTGTCAGAGCTGTATCAATTTCATGATCTAATGAGAGAAATTACAAGGACGATAAGATGGAATACTTAATGATGGATGGATGGATGGATGGATGAGCATACCCATTCTAAAGCGTTAGATTCTTCCAATCACTCAATGGGGCTCCAGAGTGCAATAAGAACTCCATTAAACCTCAGTTTCTCTCTGATTCCATCTTGATGTCTCTCTCCATCACACTATAACAGCACATTTGCCACTGGCCTTCGTAAGTGTGATTTTAAAAGCTTCCTGGATCCCTCTTCAAAGCAATCTACATTATCCTCAACTGTGCAATTGCAAAACTGTATTTTTTTTTTGTTGTTGTTGTTGTTCTATTAAATGCACCCCGAGGCCACATCCCAAATGCAGTAGACAAAAGACACAAAAAAACACACTTTTGACATACAAGTTCAGGAAAGCGAGGCAAGAGGGCAGTGTGTGTCAAGCTTTTATATTTCATTCAGAAAGACAGATTTAAGACATGGGTGGCCCAGTGGCTTGCCTGTATCTGCCTCTCCCTGTTTTCCTCCCCCACACAAACACACACAGATGTTGATGCTGGCAGAAGGGAATCAAACAAACCTGGCAGCTAGGGTGTTTCCAGCACCAGTCAGCTCTGTGGTGGAGGTTTCCTTGCAGAGCTTGGCCGGCTCTGCAGAGTGAGCTTAATCTAGTCACCGCACTTCAATTAGCCACAACCTTTCAGGACAGACGTCTACTATAACTACAGTCGCTGGGGTTTCTCCTGCTGTAAGAAAGTCCTCTGTGACGGCGGACCACATAGGTGCAGGTATGTGTCTTTATGAATATGTTGACTCTGTAAACACCAGAGCACTAAGTTTCAGTGGAGATCTCCAACACTACACACATAGTCTTAAGGTGAGAAAAGATGTTGTTGCTGTCTTTTCCAGTGGTCACTTAATGTCTGATAAGTCAACTAGCTTCAGATCTATGCATTAGTTTATTAGCACTTTGATATAAATCAACAGTAATAACAAAAAGGTTGATAATGCCAGTTCAATAGCTCAAATCTATTACAAGGTAAAAATGTCTCTAAATCAACACCTGTGAAATGTTCAAAACGAAAAGAAAATATAGACATTTTTCTATTTTTATTCAAATAATGCTCCAGAACCTGAACAAAGTACCCAGATACAACACACTGTATTCACGCATTAGAGCAACTAATCCATAAAAGGCAAAGCTTAAGCAGCAGCAACAAAAATGTATAGAAAAAAAAACTTCCTCAGCCTACTTAATTTAAAACACACCAGCTGGTCTAAAATCCAGTGAGAAAAAGAGTCTAGCTAAGAGCAGACATGAGACACAAGGAACTAATTGCGCACTTAATGAGAATGTGTGTCATCTAAATAAAATCTGACATCAAAAGCATCCCATTATGAGCCTTAAAGAGCTAGAGAGGGTGCCATTCCAGCACTGATCCTGGTGTTTTTCTTGCATCTGTAGCCCAAATGATTATAATTAGGTTGTATTATCTTTTAATTAAGCAAGGCACTCTGTGACATCATGTTTGCAAGCCAGCAGGTGGTCTGTTTACGCAGCCATGACAAGAACAAGGAATGGGGGGTGAGATTAACCTATTTCCGCACTATTTTTTGGTTTCGTACACCCTGCTGCTTGAATCTGGATTCGAATGAGACAGATTGCAATTCATACCCATATCATAGACTCTGTATAAATTGTGTCTTAGGCAGCAGTCTGTGATTGGATCTCATGTATTTTATCAGATAGTGTACTAAAATAGTCCCTTGTGTCTTCTTCAGTATTTTGTTACAGTTATGGCATTACATTTTTCTGGAGTTTCTTCAATTTTTTTATGTTAACAGTATTTGTCCTGTTGTCTTATGCTATATTGTAGAACATTTGAGATTTGCCAGCTAGTACAGTTTTTAGAACATAAAACATAAGTACACATGGCAATTTTTTAAAAAAATCATTTAATCAACTAGTTGTCGATGAATAAATTGATCGTCAACTATTTTGATAATCCATTAATCAGAGTGAAGCATTTTTAAAGACACCAAAAAAGCCCAAATTCTCAGATTTCTGCCACTTTAATGTGAATATTTTCTGGTTGACTTACTTTTCAGTGACAGCAAACTAAAAAACACATTTGAGGATATCCTCTTGGGCTTTGGGAAATGCTGTTCAACATTTTATGACATTTTATAAACCAAACAATTGATTAATTGCCAAATAAAATAACTGTTGGTTGAAACCTTACCTGAAAAATATCCCTCTGAATAAATACTTCTTCCAGTCTCAAAATACTGAAAGTAGCATATGTGCAATTACACACGAAAATAAAATTTGGACTTTTCTCTACTAAAAAATAAAAACAGCAATAATATATGAAACGCTTCATGGATTATCAATGTGCTTTGTTTTTATGCAACGAGTGCGAGAAATCCATGTGGATATTTCTCTGCAGGATTGAAATGCATCAATTCTCAGTTTTTTTTCATCATTTTTCCCATATAGCACAGTACATCTAAAGGACACTGAAGCAGAAGTGACACCTTAACATCCCATGGGATGACTTTGTAAGTGCCATAGGGAGTTCATGATATTTGCAGTGCCTCCCGTTATTTGAATAACAGAGGAATGGGCAGGATGTGGCGGACCCCCAGTGAGACTCGCATTTGGCTTTGAAAGCAGCGTCACTGTTTGCATTAGCATGGAAAGAGCATCTCAGCAGTGAAGAGAGAAGAAGTGGGAGGGAAAGAGCCATTAGGAGAAAAAAAAAAACAGAAATGTTTAATGTCTCCTTCTTTACTGCCAGACATGTCGAATGAATATCTGATGTAGTGGTGCCTAGTATAATCTGTGCTCCATTTAGTTGTAAATCATTAACAGACTATGAAGTGGATGCTGGCTGCAGCGCTGGGACTCATACTGATGAAGGATAACTATAGTGCATGTTGTAAATAGTGAGCAGAGCAATGAATCAAATTGAAGAATAACAACGAGGAATAATGTCAAACAGTAAGATATCGCCGCATTTCCATCAAAGCAATTGTCTGAAAAAAAGGTTCCAATTTTTTAAATTAAAGCAATTGCTGGCTATGAATGTGCTAAATGTCTTTGTTGCACATTTTAAAGTCACGTAGACTTTATTAAAGCACTGCTACGTACAGCAGCTATTATTATGAACCATCACACGACCACTTAAAGGCTGCGTTACTTGGCAACACAAGCCACTTGTCATGTTTCCACCCACTCAGGTTGAGCTGAACAAGATTCAGGTGATTATGCTGTTACTATGAACAATTCAACAGCTCAGCGTTCAGCCCTCACACCTTTGTTTTGAGAAAAGCGCTTTATGTTCACACTGCAGGCACGCAAGAAACAAGGCTCTGTATCACCTACAGCCAGGTTACTGTAGGCTCAGCACCTCATACGCACTGCAGATTAGGGGATAGGAAATGAAATGTTTGGTCTCTCCACATCGTGGGTGTGTAGTGTGTTTGTGCAGGTACAGCACCTGTTGATAGGCATCTAGACACTAACACAGTGAGAGCAAAGATCTGAGATAGGACAGGAAGACAGACTTCCTCTGGGATAAGTGTGACCGATAAACGCCAGCACCAAGGAGGTTTCAGGGACAAATGAACCAATGTACGACCTTTGTGCTCAAACTGCTAGGCTCCACTCTATCAGCAGCTTTCACCTTCAGACACTTCAGAAAGCTTTTAAAAACCTTAAGAACCCTAAGTCTCACATAAACAATAGGTTTCTGTTTGCCTGCTGTAGAGTTAAAAGCACCCCTTAAGATATTAATAATCGTCTTTTTACTCAACCTCCAAGAAGAGGAAACACTTCAGAGCAGAACTGTAGCTGCTATCCATCTCCACATCTGTTCTACAAATGTCCATGTTGAATTGGAGTACTGACATTGGCAGAGATTGAGACAGGAAAAGAGGGAGGTAAAGCTCTAGAGAGACAGAAAGAGACAAAGATGAATTGACCTCAAGAGACAGAGAACGTGAAAATGGAGATCATGTTTGATGCATGCCAATGTGCCTGTTTATTTGCCTTTAAGCTTTCCATGCTGCCAGTGAGGTTGTCGGTTGTGTTCAAGGATGATCTGAATAGTATCCTGGGGATCAAATGGACAGTGTGCTTGCATCTAGATGATCTGTTTCTGCTCAAGGCTCTGGTCCACTGAGGATGCCAGTGTATGAAGTTACAGACCGCAGTGAGGCCAGCGGTGATCCTGACCAGCCAACTAAAACTCCCTCCCTCCTCTATGCTCCAGGCTCATCAGCAGAGACTCACAGTTCATTTTCAGACAAGCCTGAGGAAAATAATTTGGGTCACATGAAGGCAAGATAATGCTATTTGTTATCCAAATTTGTAAGCAGTGTGTAGAATGAAAGAATGGACAGATGAACACAGCTGTGAAGTGGAAGACAAAGGTCCTACAGCTGAAGATAATTTTTTCATTGTCAATTATTAGCTGCCAAACAATAGTGATCAGTGGTTATCAAAGTGCAAGATGACATCCACCAATGTCTTCTTTTCTCCAACAACCCAGATAATCACGAGAAACCAGAAAATATAGCAAATTTAAAAGCTAGAATCAGAGAACTTACACCTTTGTCTTTGAAAAAAATACTTAAACTAATTAAATACTATCAAAACAGTTGGTAATTAATTCAGTCCTTGATAACTAATTGATTAATTGCTGCCGCTCTACACAATAAACCAGGTCTTCCTTGACCTCAAACTAACTACTTTGACACATTGTCCCTTTACAATGAAATATAAAATTTTAACAGCCACAACAATTCAACACAAGAGCAATTTTGCCTGGGATATTAGCAGGAAATTAAAAATATGGATGTTGAGCGCTCCCATTTATCACAGCATAATTGTAATGATGTGTTGGTGAGATTGTGTGTGTATGGTTGCATAATTTTCATTTCACTATTCAAATGCATAAAAAAAACAAAAGAAAAATGTAGTAAAGTCAAAAATCGATCCTAATATTTTCTTTTTGATATATCATTTCTTGTTTTTGTGTTACACAAAGAAAAATCCATGTCAGATATACAACAACAGACATGAAATTGCTGTTTTCTAAAAGAAAACGCTGGTTTGTCACTGCTGGCCATGATGTTTTTCAAATGCAACACTTTGATTACTATGAGCTCTTTCAGGAGCAGAATCAAACTCACACTCAGTAATCAGTGTCCTGTCTTCTTCATGTCACAAATTAACACAACATATTTGAGGTCTCTGAAACCAAAAGCATTACATGCTGCTTTTAACAGTACTACTAAAGGATTTGCTCTTTCCTTAATTTAGATATCTAGTGGGATATAGAGCCACTTTACTGAAGTAAGAATATCTTAATATGTGAGGAAAGCCCTGTAGTCTGATGTCTCTGACAAGACACTTAATGCACAACTCTCACTCCTCTCATAATGGAGAGATGGCTTTCTCCTCCTGCTTACGGGAAGTGCTCTTCTTTACAGCACTTCCTGCTTATTACAAGGACAGTGTGCTCTGGTAAACAGTCAAAAACACAGTAAATTAAATGGTAAAACATAACAATTGTTCCTCAATATACACTACCAGTCAAAAGTTTGGACACACCTTCTCATTCAATGCTTTTTATCTATTTGTATTATTTTCTACATTGTAGATTAATACAGAAGATCAACACTTTTTTGTTTACAACATAACACCATATGTATTCTTTTAGAGTTTTGATGTTTTCAGTATTAATCCACAATAAATAAAATAATTAAATAAAAAACATGGAATGAGAAGGTGTGTCTAAACTTTTGACTGGTAGTATATGTTATGTCAAATAGGGAAGATACAGATTTACATGAATCTGTTTCTGCAAAACCCAAATAAAACTCCAAAGTCTTCCATCTATCATGCAACATTTGACACTTTAATGGTGTATAAAATTCGGTAGTAGAATTAAACAAAGAAAGTTCAAATAAGATATTAATCCTATGAACCCATAAACTCACCAACAGGTTTGTAAGGCGTGTTATCTTTTTAAGAACAACCACAATTCTACTATTTCTACCAAAATCCCTTGTTCTACATTTCTACATTGTCCTCTGAAAATTTGCCAAAAATAAGCAGTTTCCCAACACCATATTTTATATATAAAAAATAATAATATTCTCCAAAAATTTGGGGATGTTTTTGGCTCAACTGGGCTGAATTGCAGACTGTGTTTACACTGAAAAAAGGAGACTAGTAAAAAAAGAAACTAAAAATGTAAGTACTTAAATACTTCTAATATGTAGTCACCTTTTCCCTCAGTATTCGGAACAACTGGGTGCACTTGGAAGAATGCTTTACATGTTGGTTCTTTTTTATTATGATTTGTGGCACTATAACTCTCTACTTCTAACCATGGCTGTGCTGTTTCCATGAAAGTGCAGGACTTTATATTGCACTGAAAAATGAGCCTACAGTCAGTAAAAAAAATACATAATTGAGCAAAAGATGCTCAGAAACTGCTGTGAGTACAAAGGGTTGAAGAAGCTAAGCTAAAAGTCCACGTTTGACTAAAGTATGAAATATTTTTTAATCACTAAACATTCAAAATTCCTTCTCCCACCATTCATGGAATGTGAGCGCTATGAGCTGTTTAGTTCTCACACACCAGACGATAACACACTGGCTTCTTCTCGTCTTAAATGTAAACAGCATTGGAAACCAGCGAGGCCTGACTGGCACAAAAGTCTCCCTCCGAGCATACTGTCACTCACACTCTGGGGAGAGACACCTCACTGCAGGAGGTGGCGCGACCCCCTGAGACTTAACGAAATGACACCTTCAGACACACACACATGCACACACAAAATCACAGACGCACAATTATACGCTATAAGGCCCCTAATTGGCTTGCTTGGCTGTGTGTGAATACTAACTGGGTGCAGGGCAGCAGCTGTTGTTATAACCACTTCTCTGAAAGGTGAAGAGGAAAAGGAAGGGAGAAAGTGTGTGTGTGCATGTGTGTGTGTGTGTGTTTGGAATAAAGAATCTGGTCTCACGCTGTGCTGTCTCCCATGCCGACAGCCAATTACCTGTGAGCAAAGCTGGAGCCCTCCCTGTCTTTCTGTCAGAGCTTGTCTCGTCTTTAGGCACAATTGGACAATGCCGCTTCCTGTCTAGGTCCTCCTGCCAGGACACCACGGTCAAGCTGCTATCCCATAGTCGTTGCCACATCAGTGCTCTACTGGTGCCCTTTCAGATATTTTTGTTCCCTCTGTCCTTTAGTCACTTTTCATTTCCCTCGACAAAGAGGAGACAACTTGGACTGCGTTTCCCCACTTACAGGCCACACCGGGCGAACTGCCCAGATATACCAATGGCCACCTAAATATATTTCGACCCATTTTAACAGAGGCAGAGGTTCTTAAAAAGAGGCTGGAGATATGAAAGTAAAGAGGTGGTCTGTCCATGAGCAGGAAGCCACTTTATGCACAAGTTAGTAAGGCAAAGTCTGCCAGCCAGCCAACGCGTCTATCCCCAACCATGAATTAAGTCCTGTCTTTGTAAAGTTCAAGATTTCCACTTTACTGAGCTACACTGAGCTCTGTTTAAGGCTAATGAGTTATTCTACAGTTTAGACAAATAGAACTGCTACTTTCATTTAAAATTAAACCAATATCATGCAAGAATTCCCTCCACACGACATATTAGTGGAGGAGTGGAGGGGATAATTCTTAAATTAACTGCCAAAAACTTCAGAGCAAAGACAGACGTGTCTCCCTTCAAAAACAACAATAGTTTGAGTAACTTCAATAGAACATCACAGATGGAATAGGCCATGACAGAAAGTGTGTCTTCTACAAACTAACCAGCCTCTGAATCATCCCACTACATGTAGATTGCTTCATTTGCACATGAAATGATGCTGCCTCTTGTGTCTGTAATTGCTTTGTTTTGCACTGACAAGTGACTTGTTATTGTGCTATCTTACTCAGAGTCGACAATATTTTGTTATATCAACCCACTGGGTTCAGTCATTTGCAGCAGTGTTTATCAGTGTGTTGTAGTGGGTTGTCTGTTTATGTTTTTAATGAGATTTTACTGTTTTTATATGATCAATCATTATGTTTGTAGAAATAGAACAAATAGTGAAGCTACTCCAAAGACATTGCTAAAATCACATGTAGCCATTTTTGTCAGCCACATCGACAGTTATTATATTATTAAGAACACGAAGAGCAACTCACACATTTACTTGTTCAAATCTGAATTTTAGTACACACTAAGGATGTAGTACAAACCAATACCACTGAAATTCTATGATTCCCAATATCAATTTAATTACAACAGTAAATCATAAACCAATGAAATGTGTATTTCAACATGAACTTATTGGGATAAAGTCCATCCATTATCTATACACCGCTTAATCCTCACTCGGGTCGCGGGGGGGGGCTGGAGCCTATCCCAGCTGACTCGGGCGAAGGCAGGGGACACCCTGGACAGGTCGCCAGTCTGTCGCAGGGCTACATACAAAGACAAACAAGCACTCTCACATTCACACCTACGGGCAATTTAGAATAATCAATTAACCTCAGCATATTTTTGGACTGTGGGAGGAAGCCGGAGTACCCGGAGAGAACCCACGCATGCACAGGGAGAACATGCAAACTCCATGCAGAAAGATCCCGGGAAAGCCGGGAAGCGAACCAGGGATCTTCTTGCTGCAAGGCGAAAGTGCTAACCACTACACCACTGTGCAGCCCTTGGGATAAAGTCTTCAAGTGATAAAAAAAAATAAATAAATGTTGTCATTTGAAACAAAACAATATTGTGCCATAAAATATCACCAGCGCTTTTATAGTAGCATTAATATTTCTACTGCATTGCTTAGCCGTATGATACAGGAAAAAAATAACGCAGCTTGCATAAGCTAGGTGTGATAAATACATGAAAAGATACTGCCATTAAAAAAACTGTGCAAAGAAGTGCTAAAGTATTTTAAACAAACGATACTGTGTTTAAAAAAAAACTCAGCCATCCATTTTTCTTGTGATGACTTTGTGTGTTTTTGTCATATTTTCTGACCCTGTGAGAGGTTTCACATATGGTTGGCTATTGTGTGAGTTAGTTTACTTTGTGCCTGTCTCCCCGGGTGCTGAAATTGTGTAAAAAACATTAAGAAAACTACAGAGGCTGCTGCACTCAGTGTGCTAACACACACACAGACACACAGCTATATGTTGACAGGCTCAACATTAATGTCACTAATCAGCTAATGCTGTCAGCAGGATCCAGCTCAGATTATGAATTATTGCATGATAGGCTAAGCACGCTAAGTTAGCCTTTGTAAACATTGTGTATGTCCCTTGCTACAGCAGATACAGCTACATTTCAGAATCTGAACACTGTGACGACTTTAGTGCTGAACAATTAATCGAAATCAGAGTGTAATATCACCATTGCAGGGGCTGCAGTTTTTTTTGGTAAAGATAATATGTGTCACAACATACCAATTTAATTGAAGCATAATGGTGCTAGAGAAATGCCTTGGCCTACAAATTATATACTCTAGATATAAGGGAACATGCTTGTTTGGTCCAGCCTGCAGCAAAAATCTTATCGTGATTTTTAGATTCTTTTCAGTGGAAAATAAATTTTCCAACTTATATTCTTATTAAAATCATGACTCATATCCCAATATCTGTCATAATAGCGGCAATATGATATTATTTGCATATTGTTCAGTCCTGCACAACATGTGGTAATAAAGTGTCAGCTGAAACTCTCTCAGCTTATTTTCTATCCACATGTCTGTCTTTGAGCTGTTTAGAAAATTTGAGGTGTTTCCTACTTTTACTTCAAATGTGACAAGTTTGTATTCTGGTTGTCTATAACTGGTTCCTGATCATAACTCAAACACTGAATATCTCTATACAGGACTTTTAAAGTGTTTTCTTCCCCACAAGACTCAGCAGACTTGTTGATCTGCCTGCATTTGCTGAAACACTTTCTGCGCTACCTTTAGTACCATAGAAGGTAAATGCAGTCACATTATCTGTAATTTGGAATCGACTTGGTGCCAAAGTGTCGGTACACACTAAGCAAGTAAATAGATGAACAAACCAGGGCTGAAACGATTCCTCGAGTTATTCGAGTAATTTGATTACTAAAACTCCTCAAGTAAAAATTCTCTGAATCACAGGTCACTAACTGGCAGACTGCGGTCCGAGTCCAGACCCAGACTTCATCCTATACAGACCTGCAACTACAGTCAGTAAATTATAAGGGGATTTTAAATTTGGTGGGATGCTTCTATTTTAACCGGCACACTTGTTTACACCGTTGGTTTAGCAGATCAGAGGACTGAACTACAAAGGCAGTTTAACATAGTCAGGCTTTCTTTGTGTGAGTCAGCTCAACAAAAACAAAACAACTTTCTGCTTCAAACTCATCCACTCGTTTTCCGCACAAAATAAATCAATCGCAAACAGGTTGTTTTAATGGAGAACAACGAGGAACAGAAAAATTTCTAACAGTAAAAAGCGCTGCGACCAGAAATGATGTAAGACAGGAATGCTGGTAGAAAACTGTTAAACGTGCGTAATGTATTTATTTTACCCATCAATGCAGCTGATTATTTCTATCAGACAGCTGCAGAATAAAACTATCAAACTTCTTATATTCAAACATGATACTGTATTGAAGTGCATGTAGGTCTGACACTGTCTCATAATGAAGGAAATCACTTTAATTTATGCCCAAATCAAAATGAAACGAATGCTACTGACTGAATATTCTCTGTAATAAATACTAATAAACTGATCAGTCTTCTTACTGGTGTTCTATCAGCTGCAGTACCAGCAGTTTAAACGGACCAAACATAGACATATTTATGCAACTTCTGCATCACCAACTAAGGATACGACGGGTTCCCATGGCTTTAGTTTTAGAAGAATACCCCTGTACTATACTATATATGTAAAATAAACCACAGATGTCCGCCCGTGCTCTGCCAGGATGGTTATTTCTGTTGCACAGCGCGCTCACTTCCGCTTTTGATGCTGTAACGTGCATGCCAAGTGCGGAATCTGAATACTTGATTAATCGCCAGAACAACTGATAGAATACTCGATTACTAAAATAACTGATAGCTGCAGCTCTAGAACAAACTCAGCACTTCCATTCAAGAGCATCAGGATCCATTGATCAGTGGTTTACGTCAATACTTAAGCAACAAGGCAGTACTGCAGCTAGAAGTCTTACTGTAAAGTAATCAGATGAGCATTTCCCATGACCTCATAGTAAAAATGTTTGTGTTGCAAAAGAAAGAGGAAGTGGTAAAGTATTTAAGCTCACCTTTGATGGAAATGGCCCCATCAGTCACATCCCAGCAGACATGAAGAGAAAGAAGGAAAGAGAACAAGAATGTTAGCCACGGGATCAACAGTAACGTAGACTTAATGACACGAACAGGAGAAGGTTTCAGTCTGTTAGCATCACTTCTGCTTTTTTCAGCATGACCTTGAGGCAACCTGAACGTTTTTATCATTGAAAGGTGTTTGCCTTTAATGTACTGCTCGCACAATCTAACACTTATACCAATACCTCATGGCGCAGAAACCGCTGTGCAACTGAATGGAGAGCAGCAGGAGATAAATCAATTCAGGTGTAAACATGAATCTATCTATTCATCCTTCATGTACTTTCTCAAAACTGTATGGCTCCGACGGATTTACGGTTTATCATCGCTAGCGGCATAAACCTCAGCGCCAACAACAGGAGTGGTCTCGTGGGCCAAAGCAGAGGGCTTCTGGGTAATGCTTTCATCCAGGAAAGAGCGGTTCAGGTCAACACATCTTCCTCTCTCGCATTCTCTCTGCCTCAGAGGAACAATCTATGAAAAAGGTGCACCAGCTATGTTTTCTAAAAGCCCCCATGAGCAGCGCAGCATAAATCTATTTTTTCCCTTCACTGGCTCCCTTTCCCCATTTATTGTCTTCCCACTGCTCTGAGTTCATGTTGGCTCAGGGAGAGAAAAAGAAACAAAAAAAGCAGATAGTAAATGCAAAAGTGGAGCGAGATGGATATTCATTTGTCGGCGTCTTAAAGAGCAGACCTTTGCCACCATGGGAGACCCTTTGCCCTCCTGCTCACGCCCTAAACCTTACAGACATGCTCAGAACACATTGCTTTATTGCCTGTAAAACAGACACAGTGGCCTATTTATAAGAGGATTAAGTAAAGAAAGAAAGACAGCAGGAGGGTTTTCTGTCTCTGCCAGCTCTCCCAGCCTGAGGGGGAGGACCCATTACAAGGACAATACAGCACATATACGTAGCCTGACGTGATCTGTCGCGCTACACAGAACTCGTCCAAGGTGAATGTGACCAGGCCACCATGTACTTAGGAGGTGTATGTGTGTTCTCTATGGCTGAGGCAAATGCACAAACAAACACAACCGACAACGATTGTGATCTGTGGGTGCCTGACACTGGGGTGAACTGCTTTCAAAAAGTAAGACAAGTAGATACACTGAAATACGGCAACAGATTCATGTAAGTGATTGACTGAAATTGGCTTTTCAATGGCCAATGTTTAATGCCAATATAATGCTGTTTTTGCATTTAATAAAATACAACAATTTAATAAAGATAACAAAAAAGACAGAATTGCTGAACTTAAACCTCTGAACCCCAAGAAATGTATTCTTTCTCACTGTTTTTGAAAAACTGGCTAATTACCCACAGGAGTACTCATCCTGTATGTGTGTGTGTATATATATATATATATATATATATATATATATATATATATATATATATATATATATATATATATATATATATATATATATATATATATATATATATATATAAAATGAGCCCGAATAATGGTCTATTAATCGCTCTCTCACTAATTCATATATAAACAAAATAAACAATGCTAATACACACTCTGCAGAAAAGATTATTATCACATCCAGTCGCACCAGAAATAAAAACATTGAAGGTTCATGGTAAATTGATTGATTTAAAGAGAATCAGTGAGTGGATTTGCTTCTTTTGGGGTCAAGTTTTCCTTTGGTGAGTTTTGGGGTGCCCTAAAAATGGAAAAGTTAAGGCACTGGCCACAAACTAGAACACCCCATAGTTCATCATTGGCTTGAGATGCTTTTTTTCTACCTCTCTTCATTAAATCACTGCCATCTCTTTACTGTCTGCTCTCAAATTAAGGTGCAATAATAAGCCACTCAAATCCCACTGCCTCCAGTTCATCTTTTAGCATCTTCAAAGGAAGGATGTCCAATAAATCTCAGACAGCTTCTAAAAGGTGTAAAGGAAACCCTTGCTGTTAAACGTCATCAGTAACCGTCCAACCCCACACCCCTCCAATTCCCACTTGTGTATCAGTAGCACAAAGAGCAGCACTGCCTCTCTCTTCACATCAATGATGACCGCTGCCTCCAGACCTAGTGATTTAATGATTTTTCTCAGGCTTCAGAGGTTGGGTGAGCTTCAGTAACTGATCCTTCCCTTGACTTTTAAATTGCCTGCTGCTACCAAAACTGATCTTTCCCAGCAGAAAAACAGTGATGTTTTACTGGTAAATGCCAAACAATAATGGATTGAGTTACACTGTAAAAACAGGGGTATCTGCATGTATAATTTCAGCCTTCGGTCCCACCCATCTCAGGCGTCCAGTAACAGTCGGAGCTATCTTTCCATCTGGCCTAAACCCAGAAGCGAGGCTATAGGGCTAATACAGCCCTGGTCCAGTTCTCAGGTGTCAGCCCTATTGAACTGAAGCCGGGAGGGACGCGGCACTGTGGTGAGTAAAACCCTCCTATTCAAACTCTGAAACTTATCCAGGACCAGTGGGACAGTATAGGGAGGAAAAAACAACGTGCCAGAGATCGCCCAGTCCTTCCTTGTAGACTTGTACACACAGCCTGTTTGTTTCCATTCATCCATTTCAGTGGGATGTATTGATCTGTAGCCCTGTGCAGCTCAAGGTCTTGTCAAACGGAGACCCAGACATTGCCCTCGTAATGGGATGATAGGCTTACACAAGAAAGGGATGTGAGCTGCATTATAAAGAGATGGGAAGAATTCTGCTTTGGTTATTGGAGAAGAATACCCCCCATCAATTGCCACATAAATGCATCGTACAATTAGAATCCGCAAGAAAAAAAATTAGACAAAGGAGGCGGTTAATGTGTATGAGTAAATAAGGTAGGTTGGGAAAATCTGATGCACCAAGATGATCCTTCATGCATCTCTGTGTGTCTGACTCCATCATCCAACAGGCGTTTCCACAGCAACCATGGCAGGACAGCGATCCTCCTGGGAGAAGGAGCCTCACCAGTGGTCAAAGGTCAATTAAGGGTAATTTATTTTTCGCTGAGAGAAGCAATGGTCCTTCTATCTTCAAGGAGACACCCTTCCAGTTTGCTTTTTCTTGACAGGGAGGGTTGATACTTAATGTTCATTCACCAGTGACCGATCCCCTTGGCTGCTGTATTTTGTTACTTTATAGCGACTTGTTAAACATTTTGCTTCAGTGGCCACATTTCCATCAGATATCAGCACAATACAATTCTGGTTTTAGCCCTTTTTTTTAAAAGTCAAAAATCAATCTTAAAATTTCTCTGTAGTATAAACTCTTTGTGAAACCAGAGCAGAAAAGGGCAGTCTTCTTACACAGTTTGCCCTCCATCTCCTCTGAGGTTTCAGTGCTTCTTGACCCTTTTTGTGACAGCATTATTGTGAGGACAATCTAACCTCAATCTCTCGTTTGGTGACCTGAATAAGGCTGCAGTTGAAGCAATGCCCAGAGGCCATTTCACATAAGAAAAATCTAAGGCAATATCGACTCTATGGATGTTAAGTGTTTGCCCTGCCCCATCCAGACGCTCCTCTTCAAGGGTTAAAAGGCAATGGTGTCACTAAGGACCAACAGTAAGACTATTCGATGCTGCATGAATGTTGAGGATGTCGTGGACAAAGCTGCAGCACTAAATTGACCTAAAGCCCCAGGGCAAGCAGCAGTGACCGATCAGCTCAGTGGGCAGCCTGTCCTCACGGCTTATTAAGCGGCAGCACTCAGCAGCGCATCAAGAGAAATCACAACAGGCACAAATATTTCTGTGCACCGCCCCAACATCATGAGATACTATACAGCTAATTCAGGTAAATGACATTTACTGAAGAGTTATTTAGATGCTATCGGTGGCTCAGGTCTTTGTGCTTAGGGGATTAGCGCCACCATGCCCAGTGCTGAAAGGCGTCTTTGTGGCTGTAGTCTTTAGCGGGATGGGAGAGAGGCTCAGATGCCTGCGTGGAGGGTGTCAGTTATCAGGGATCCTGCCATGCCTTGCTAATCTCTGGCCCTGCAGAGTTCCTGAACCCCAGCCAGCGTGTCCAACGCCAGCCTCTAGAGTTCCCTCAAACCAGAAGGACAATGATAGGTATTCATGGGGCGAGCCACTGGACCGTCAAGCTCCTTTCCTTGAGTGAGCAGCATAAGGGCAGGAGGAAGGCTCAGGCTGCAGTATGAGGAGTCTAAAGACCCACTGCTGCTTCAGCCACCATGAGCACTCAATAGAGACACGCTTCAGACACATATATTGGCACTGTGCACTCACACAGGCACAGACCATGGTGAGGTAATAAAACAATGATGCGTGTTTCATTAAGAGGGTGTCTTCCATTTCTTTCCCTCTAGTGACATGTTGCATCGTACTGTAAGAAAATATTTCATTTCTTCAGTCTTTGTGCCAGGGAAACCAGGCAGTCAGCTATGTTTACTGTTTGTGAGGAGGTGAGATTGCAGTGGTTCTACTTCGTACCAAGACCAGGAAGGCGAAGGAACATTGCAATTTGATTTTAAATCAGGATGCTAAGATTTAATTACAAAACATAGCATTTCCACTGGCCAACCTTTTTCAGAATTCAATCGTTTTAAAAATTAAACCATTTAAAATGGCTTAATAACTTAATGTTATGTTTCATTTATATTTTTAGATTTTGTTTTTTAAAGTTTAGTCTTTGACAGAATTTCTGATGAGAATCAATTTTACATACTGAGTTTAATCTCTCAAGAGCAGTGCTTCAGTAACGAAGCAGTCCTAAAAAATCTAAATTCAAAATTTATTCCAAACACATTAACGGCTTAATCAGTTTTCTGTCTACAGTATCTATCCAAAAGAAATACAAAATTCCTGCAGGGTATACCGGCTAATGGAAAAGTAGGTCACAGAAATACACTGCCATATGTTCCCTAAAGATCAGCACTGTTCACACTCCCAAACACTCATGTGTGTTGTCTCTGATGTTTTAATTAAATGTAGATGAGTAGGAGGAAGGGACAGATATGCAACACTGCTGAAATTTTCTTTCGTGGCGTCCTGGAGTTTTAGAGTTCAGATAGTTGGAAGGGGGTAAAAAGAGTTGCGTGGGTACAGGGGGAGGAGGACAGAAGAGGGAGTAAAGAAAGAGGGGAGCTGTGGATTAGTGAAACTAAATGAAGAGATGATTCATTGAAATGTTGAATTAAGTTGTGGTTGTCAGCTTCTCTTTCACAGTGTGGTGTTCAGGGTGTGGGGGTGACTGCCCCCACCACTCCTTGGATCCCACCTCTTCCTCCACATGCCTTGGCCCAGCACAGCTTGGCTTCCCTCAGCCTTGCATGGCCTCCTTTCCACTACACTAGGAAGCAGACATGCAGAGGACTATCGTAAATGCTTGGCTGCAGCACTTCACAGACCAGCGTCTCATCTCCTCCTCCGCAGGTCTTCCATTGTTCCCTTAACCTGGTTTTAGTGTCTGGCGTGATGTGTCATGACCCCCTTTGTATCGGCTCAATCCTGGTCCAGCACACACCATCTACCTCTTTCAAAGATGTAAAGAGCTGGCCAGGTTTTGGTCCAGGGGTGGTAATGGTAAGCCAAGTCCCTGCAGGCATATATCCACCAGTTCTCTGGCTTCAAAAAGAGCAATAAGAAGTCAGGCAGAAGATCAAGCAGCTCACTGCAACTACTGGGCAATAAAGTAAGTTCAGGCTCCGCTCTAAACACATATAGCTGAAGGCATAAACGGACTCAACTGTTGCTTTACTGCAGAAGCACCAGAGATTGCAAAGTGGATTGGTCTTGACAGCACCAAAGAAATGGAGGTCTCTTTCACTTAGCAAGTCTTGGGAACGCGACACGGTCAGGCAATCAGGGACATGGCGTCTGTGGCGTCCCAACAACAATCCCCCAACACCCCCCACCCACCCACCCACCTCTTTTTGGCACTGCGGAGGAATGTAGTCGCTAACAGCTCAGTCCCATCCCAGTGCTCAGCACAATGTCTCTTTTCAAAGGAAACCCTCAGATAAAAGAAGCCAACTTAATTGCCTTGGCTACAATAGAAACCTCCCTGTAAGGCCGTCCCATTTCCCCTGGCAATTAGGGCTCACTTCCCCCTCAGGTAGTCGTGAACAAGCTGTGGGGTTGACACTCGTATGAGTGAGCCGTGGCATGAAGACCAGATTCCACCTGTCATCAGCTGGTGCAGAGAGCGTGTAGGACATGATGGATTGTTTCCTGGGTGCTGTCACTACATGGATACAACAGGAAGAAAGAGAGGCCAAAATCCGTGACAAAGACAGCCATGGCAGCAGTAGCAGAGCTGGCTGACTAGCACTATTAGGGGAAACAAACATACAAAAAAATGTGTTAAATAGACTGGTTCAACGCAATGCACTGTCGACATCAGACAAAACTCATACTTGTATAGCAAAAATATCAATAGCTCATTCAGTTCATAAAGTTTATTCAGAGTTTCACCATTTTGTCAAATAAAAGCATAAATGGAGGAAGAAAATTTATTACCACATGGATTCAGACGTCTGCCTTTAGCTGTGAACTGAAATTGTGAAGGGTTAAAGGGAGGCGTATGACTAGAAAAACATGGAATATGGACATGTTTGGCATCTGATACCAATAAATGCATCAAAGATTTCTGGCAAACTGTCAGATGACTCAGAGCGATCGTAAAACAAGGGAATTACCTCTTCCCACCAAGACAAACTTGGTGCTATTTCTGGGCTGGTGGTAATGCAGCTTCAGAACTGGTTCATATTGTACCCCCTCGGAGTTGGTTCACTAATTCTTGTCCGTTCAAATTCTAGTTTCGTTATTGAAGCTCCATTTTTTTTCATTCTGTACTTCCACAGTGCAGTTACACAGTTTTTCTCTCCAACTACTGGAAAGCAGATGAGGTCATTATTCGATTATTGTTCGATTTCACATATGTAGTTTTCATTGTCTTTTAGGTTTAGATCAGCCAGACTAGCGCTGTTTTTTGGTAGTTTTTTTTGTTTTTTTATGATGCTTGCAGGGGTTTAGTTGGACATTATAATGCCATCCCAAGTCACTGATGTTCAACAAATCCTGGTTCTGGACCAGCAAAATGTTGTCTCAACCCATTTTCATGGCAAGATACTATTCTTTAACTGTCTAAACACAAAGCTGTGCAAGATTAGGAGCTGACCCAGCCCTCTCAACTGCTTTGGTAGAAAAAGGGTACTTGTGCTTTGCATGTCTGTCTCATTAAACAACGAGCCACTATGAAGGATAATTATACGGTGAAAACGTTGGTTAACCAGGTACAGGGGTTCGTCAGCGGCGATGGAGTTTTTCCTGCTATGATTAAAGCAGAATAATTAGCTCTAATTACTTCCTGTTTTACACACCATCTCCTGCAGGTCATGCACACCGAGAATGAACAATGTTTTGCTTTTCCCAGGATTTAGACTGTGGAGGGATGGGAGCGGCAGTGGGGGGGATGAGGAAGAAGCCAGGGGGGAGGCTGTGTTGAGTGTCTGCTTACCAGACTCTTAAGCATGAATGTGTGAAACGGGCACGACCGCACACTTGAACACAGGAATGACACACACACACACACACACACACACACACACACACACACACACAGAGGGTTTGTTTATCAGATTAAACTAAGAAGGAATTGACTGACAAAACCACCTATTATGGGCTCATTTGTATGTACATCACAGCCTCTCTTTGTATCGGAGTAAGATGTGTTGAGGCGCGCTCCTCTGCTCCTCAATGAGAGAGTGACAGCCTCGCAAAACCCAGCCCCCCCTTAAAAAATGCATTGAATGAGATCTCTACAGTGGCTCTGCTAAAATCTTGTTCCGCATTAGTATGGGTAACAGCTCGCTCAGAGTGGGATGGGCGACACACATGGCACCACTGAGAAACGAAACTGGCAAGTGCTAATGAAACGGTTTAATTAAACAGCTGCACTCCAGCAACCGCCATCATTTTCGAGTACAGACATAAGATCATTTCAATAAATTAAGGTACATTGTGATTACATAAGCACATTACACGTATTTATTACCAGCACTGATAATTAATGAAAGAACACTGAGCTCACCACTTCTTGGTGCTTAACTGACACACTGATACATGGGCATGTTCTGCTCAGTCCACACAGACTGTGTTGCTATGTGCATTATGTCAATTAGTGAGACTAATGTATGGCAAGCTACTATTAATGGTACTATCCTATCTTCATGGTACTACTTTGTACAAATACTCACATTGGGGAGCTAAGCTACTTCAGTGTTGGTTCCTCAGTGTACAGATTCATATCGACACATTATAGGAACTGCATGTCATTTTTTTAATAGATATACATAGTGCCCAGAAGACGAAATCGAGTGACACTGTGATGTTTTATTTACAGTAGCAACCCCACGACATTTAAATCGGTGGTTTTCAGTGAAAATTTTCAACAACTATTACAATGACTGATAAAATTTGGAGCAGACATTTATGCTTCTCTCAGGCTGAAAGATAGTAACTATGATCTTGCTTTAAATCAATCACAATCATGTCAAAATGTCTATTTGTCCAACGTACAAGTCGAATGGCATTCCCACCTTCCTCAATTGTTCTTAGTTTTTGTTGCTCAGTAGCAGCTAACATGCCATAACAAAGATGGCAAACATAGTAAACATTCAACCTGCTAAACATTAACCTATCAGTATTGTCATTGCAAGTGTATCAGCATAATTACACTAGCATTTCTTTCCATAGCACCACTGTGCATAACTACAGACTCACAGTGTTGCTAGTGTGGCTGCAGACTCGTCAATGCATCATTATGACAAATGAACTATCTGCAATCAATACCATGAATAATATGAAATGTCAAAAATGAATCTCCCTTGGAAGCTCCCATTGATTACATCTTTGGACTGCAATTCCAAAGATGTAATCTTGGAATTCTGTTTATATCACTGTAAGCAGAACATTTGCAGTGATATAAACAGATAAATAGAACAGAAAAGGGATAAATATATTTAAATATATTTTGTTTGACAGACACAATGATTTTTTTGGCACTAGTTAGTAATGCTCCCTCTCTTCTTCCAAGTAGGAAAAACCAAGCTGTTTAGCTGAAGATAATTCATTTGCATGCATTGCTGAAGCCAGCAAGAAAAATCTCACATTTTCACATTTGAAATTTCCACAGTGGTGATTTGTGTTTAGTGCTGTAACATCTTAGTGTGCTGCAGGAAATAAATTTCAACCACTAAAAGCTCTTGTGAGTCAAGGTTCACTGCAGAGCTCGGGACTCTTGCTGACTCCCTCTTGGTCTCAATGGCTGATCAAAGCCTTCCTCGATCAAGAGCTGAGACGATATATTCATGTCTAATATTAATAAGCCCAGGAAACCACACTTCCACCGACAGGAATGCCTGGCAAACAATGTCTAAATCTCCCACGGCTTTCCCAGATCTCCCAGCTGTAGCAGCCACAGGTTAAGTGTTTCATTCTGTCTGCGTTTAGCTGATGTGCAGGGGGTAAACATTTAGAGCGCTCCTAACTATGACAAAAAAACAAGTCACGGTTTCGGAAAAGGCATTAAAATGAAACTCATTGAATCCTGTGAGTCACACTCGCCGTTGCCAAGTTGACACGTATTTACAAAGACTGACTTGACAACACCTATCCATCATGCATTTTGCACATTCAGGGTCATAGTGAAACCAAACAAGAGCTAGTCTATGCATACATGTATGTGCATGCAGGGATCACTAAAGGCAGGAGACCAGGCACTCTGACACTTAAAGTAACAGTAATGAGCCCAAACTATCTCCCAGTCATTCACATCCATCAATGACAAACAGGAGGTTGGATTAGATGGACTGCATCCATCACCTGACATTGCACACTACTCCTGCAGGTTTTATTCCAAGGAAAGAAGATCCGGAGCACTTGGTTTCCCCCTCTCTGTGAATGTTTTTGGAAGGAGGTGTTTTTCAACCATGTGGGTACAGCAAGGACTGGATCAGAGCCAGGAGGGTGCAATAAGTGAGATCTGTGACCCGTGAAGAGGAACACTGGGTACTCAACGTCCTGCTGTGGGGATATCTCCACTTCAATTTACTACCTGGAACAATCAGCCTCACCAACACACAAACACATCAGTCGGCTCACCTGGTCCTGTACACAGTACGGGAACAGATGAGCCGTAACAGTGTCGGGCAACTCCCACATCTCTCGACACAAAGGGTTAGCAGCACAAAACAGACATAAGGAGACCCACAGAAGACACATCTTGTTGTAAATATGTTGCAGTTTTCAACATATCTCAGCTGACAGTTCTAATGGACCACTTGGGCTCTGCATGTACGGCCTTTAAGGGGCATGAGTACATTTCCTGAATGAAAGATGTGGTTCTTCTGTCCCTGGAATGTCTGGTTTCTCAGAGCATGCAGTAGCTGTTCAAAAGAAAAAAGGCAAAAAGTTTCCAGCCTTGAATCTGTGTCATGTCTTTCGATTAGTCAAGCTTATTCAAAGGGGAATTTTAACACACAGAATGGCCACATTGTGTTCCAGAAAACAAACTAAGTAAAGTTTGTGTTGAATTCAAGTCAAAACTGAAAATGTGAAGCTCAATCATTTGCCAGAGACTAATTACAATATTAGTAGAACTCTCTGAACTCATTTTAATCTAATGGTGTCACTCAGCAGATTCTGTATGAAAAATGTGCACCCCTCAGCACAACTGAGAAGCCTTGATTAACTCATTAACTGCAGGTTGTGTTTCCACAGACAGGAGAGGATATGAGAGATTAAGGGTACAATGAAAACATACTTGATCGAAGAAATAAATGCAGCATGGCTCAGAAAAAACTATTTAGAGGAGCAAAGTTATTGAAAGATACATTCAACATGGTAAAAAAAAAAAATACTTTTGTGTGGCTGATATGTAGAGCAGTGGAGAATCGAAGCTCCTTTTTTCCAATATAACACCTGTTGTACAAATTGACTCTTTTTTCAGTTTTGTAAAGCATATAATCAGAGAGAAACTCAACTATTGTTTTTGCCTTTTTATGATTTGTGGTATTATAAATATGTTATACTTCACAAGAAACATTTCTGAGTATTCTCTGCTTCTTGCCATGGTTGTACTGTTTTCCATGGAGGGGCAAGATTTAATATTGCTGTGAAACATAAGCCCATAATGAGTAAAACTATGACTGGAGTGAATAAATATCCCAAAACTGCTTGGGGTTCAGAGTGTTTAAAGAAGTATATGAACTATACATTAAAAACTTCCCATGAAAATTCTCAGAATGCAGTTGGTTGTTGAAAACTGCTAATCTATAACTCACAAAGAGACAAAGGAAAATTTAATTAACCCTAAAAATAACAGAGAAAGTTCATAACACATTGATGTAGACAACAGATGACAATATTAAAGGTTTGAGCACCGGACACCAGGAGACAGCTCTTCATGTTAAAATATACTGATTGAAATATCCTTGACCAGGGCTCTAATTAAATGGTAATCCCCTTTAACAGACAGCAACAGCCACTCAAATCTTTTCATCCCTCCATGTCACCCCGAGGCATCCCCCTGTAACATAAATCTTCCTCTCCTCCCTCACACCCCTCTCTTTCTGCCCTGTTGAAAGTCAGCCCCTGAGAAGCTGGCAATGGCTGCAGAGAGGCAGCTCGCATTTCAAGACAAAGCCCGATCCTCTGTCAGAAAGGAGACACTTTCCAATCCAGGCCTACTATTTATCACCAAGAACCTGTTTTTCTGCCTGTTCTCTGTATCACACCTTTGTGCTGAAAGGCTACCCAGCAAAGTTTTGTCAGATCGTCAAGGACTGAGCTTTGAGGAGTTTTTCTGTTGTGTGATTACAAACAGCGAGTGGATGCCATCTAAATTACAACCGCTGTGTCCACTTTGCCTTGAGAATGATGCATTTTGTTGACAGTGTGGTCTAAAAAAATCTATTGCTCTATGTGAAGGTATGCAAGGTATCACAGACTTTGTTTGAGTTTCACACAAACAGAAGATGTGTCCAGAAGTCATTGATAGCCACTGTGTCAGTGTTACAGTGTAGTGTGCTAAAGTTTGGATTGACTGTATTTTCTGTGGAAACTTTTGCCTCGTAGCACAAAGAACTCAAGAATTTACATCCTGAGAGCTATCAACACTGCAACAGTCCAGCTTTTGTCTGAGCAAATAGACAGTGCAGGGCAGCTGAGGCTGTTTAGAGAAACGTGACAATTTGTCAGGATTTAAAACCTTGTTAAATACACAACATGGCTGCAGCTGGTTAAGACGGCGTTTCCTATGCAAAACTACATGGTGCGGATAATCAGATAATGACCCTGTAAAGGAGCTGATTTGCCTTGTTTAAGGGTGAGAGGTCACATTATACAGAAGGCTCAGTGTTTTTGGACTTGAGGTTAAAACACATGTCTTGACCTTTGATCATAAAGCTCAACTTAAGCTGACATGTTTGACACCATGGGTCAGGCTTATGAGTATAGGGACTGTGGCTTAAAACCGAGGGTTAAAATACACGTTTTCTAACTTGCAGTAACAAAGAGCCACTGATCCCAGCGACTAAACTTCAGTCTGAGGGTCTGAAGGCACACCCAACTTCGCTGCCCTGCTATGAGACCATGAAAATACCTTCCTGACAAGTCTGCCACTTATAGCTCAAATGAAGAAAAATATCAGCGCTCCGCAGTTTAATTCTCTGCAGCAGCAAATATATTCTTTTACCACAACCCAACTCTTACCTGTAGCACATAAAGTGCAAATCTCTTTAAAAATCAAAGTGTTGCATTGAGCCAACAGCTTATAAGCTAAAACAAACATTAAACGTAAAGGGGGGGGGAATCTACAGGCTGCCTGAAAAAACTTACATATATTTTGTTTATCTTGCAACTGAGCTGTTATTTCTCTTGGATTAGCATAGTTCTGCTGGACTGGGGCCAAAAGAATCAGCACATTTGAGTTCTGTCTCCTCAGATACCTTAATTCAGCCTATATCACATTCATGCAGCCACCTGCTCGTCACTGTGTGTGTCAATCAAGTTAACAGAAAATGGCACCACAAGCAAAGTAGTTTTGTTTGAAGGCTAAAAAGGCTCAAAGATGTTCTTGTTGTCTCTAAAAGAAGGATAATAATGTTAAACCGTACAAAACCGATGCCTAAAAAGAGCATGTGCTACAGTTCTAAAACCACATGAAAATTATTAAGAGCAGAACTTTATCTTCATTCATCATTTCTACAGTATGTCAATGGTTATAATCTGTGAGCCAAGCCAAAGGATAGAACAGAGCCTCAATTAAAAAAAAAAAAATCAGGTTTCATTTACATACTGGGGAAAAAAATCAATGAAACTGCTCGACGCTTCTTCAAGATTTGATCTTGGTCTTACAGCCATATTACAACCATAGTATGATGCGGAAAAAGGGCCATTGTTTATGACATGTACTCAGTAGTCTGGCAATACGACATTTAACAAGATATCAAACAAAAAAGCCTTTTTCCACCAAATAAGAAGCATATGGTTTCACATTCAATTAAAGCCATTTTCTCTGCGGCTCACGATTAAAAAGAACCACTTGTTCTCCGCTGCACAACATCTAGAGGAATCATTTCACCACAGCTCAGCCCGACCGCAGGAACTAGCCACCTTAAAGCAGCCCTCATTCAGAAAAAAAACTGACCCTAAAGGGACATCACACACACCACAAGATCCTGTGAAGCTTTTTCTTTGCAGGCATACAAACAGAAAAAAAATCACATAACCATACAACCAGGGCAATCATATTCAGCTCATAAAAACTGTAAAAATGGCCATTTACCGCCACTATATTTAACTGTCAACAAATTATAAACAACACGTGCGAGTGTCACTTTGTAGTCACTGTAATAAAATAAGTGAGAAATCTGAAAAATGGACTTTAAAACGAGTATAAAGTTAACTGAAAATATGTGTTTTTTCAAACAATCCTCGACCTTTCACTAAGAAACACTGAATTGTACACAACATCTGTGTGATGTTATCTTTCTAAATATAGGACAAATTGAATCATGTAATGTTTGGGGGGGGGGGGGTTGTGAATAAACAAATCAGTACTATAAATTATGACAACCACAAAGCACAACAATCTCATGGTGACACTAAATGATAAAAGATGCTTCCCATCCTAACACTGAAGAATTAAATGAAGTAGGAATTGCCACGTAGAGGTTTGAACGCACTTACATGGGTTTTCATGGCTACACACAACAATAACCATGATCAAATTTCCGACACAAAAGGCATTGATTCCGAGTTACCTTGTTTTCATTTTCCTCCGTCTATTATGCTCAAGTAGATAAAACTACAATTAACAAAACCAGCTAATTGTTTTTAAAATTCTGACTTGTAATTATTTTTGCTGTTGGTTAAAACTAAGGATATAAATTCAAACAATTTTCTTAACCGATAGTTGGCAGCATTATCAATAATCAGTTAATCATTAATGTGAATTCAGTACGGTGGACATACTATGAGGTACAGTTAGGGTTTTTCCAAAAACAAACATTTTTACTGATTGATTTATTTTATACAGAGTTAAAAATATTGTCATTATGGAATAAGGCTTGTCTTAATAATGTCAGTGCTGGTTGCGAATCATTGACCACAATCAAAGTCTTTGTCCTGGTGCTCTGTTGCTAGCTAAACCCCGACAATGGTCTCAAACATTAATCAAACATTAAGAGGCCTGACCTGTTAGCGTTACCAGGTCCTACAGCTAACAGACTACACATTTTGTGGGATGCATATCCTTCGTCTTTCTCCCAATTGGTTAAGAAATTTTTAATTTGTTAAATTATTAAGAGAAATCAATCAATTAACCGATAATCCTCAACATCCAAGGGTAAAACCACTTGTTGCCAAAATGATTAGTTTATTATTATTTAATTTATTGGTGTTTTTTGGCTGTTTTTAGACAGACAGTTAAAAGACACAGGAAATATAAATGTTCGGGCCAGCAGGGATGTAAATTAAAGACTCAGCGCTAACAATATTCTCACACCTAACCACTCTGTTGTCGGGTCACCGAGGACATAGAAGGACAGGCCCCGACTGTTAAATAAACGGAGAGAAAATCAGATCAGGATCACAGGATGAGAACAGTAAACTCACAGGACAGAATGACTGGGAGATGTCATTCATTTCCTCCCCTCAAAGCACATACTCACACAAATAATTTGTCATGGAATTAATCAAGTTAGTGCCTTTAAAGTTTAGTGTTTTTCAAGGACAGTCCTGTGCAGACTGAAGAAGGCAGTCCAGCACAATCACCCTTCAATCTTAAGTTCACAGCTGGAACAAGTTGTTGCAATGCATTTCCTCTGTGGAGAATCTGCAGCTGGTCTACTCAAGCACCTACTGAGGAAAATGTAACCTTTTAAGGAGCCATGTGTGAAACAAAGTGTGTCTGGAGCATATGGATCCTCGATGTTCCCCTGACCTTTAATCACTCATTACTCTTTTAAAACTGCCAGGGTTCCGCTTGGGAGCTCACACTTCCATCTGTACTGGCTTAAAACCTGTGTCTCTTCCTCACTCTGAATCAGGTTAACTCTTGTTAAGAGTCCATCTGCATTGAAACCTGAGCAGGTCTTCAGGGGTTTGACCTTAGCTTTCTCTGACCTTCTAACCTCGTCCTTCTCTCCCTCATGGCCTGATGTTCTACAGCTGCCCAAATTACCCACACTCCTGCCTGAAATTAAAGTCTTCATTAGGTCAGTTTTAGACAGTAAACCACTGTCAGATGTTTATGGACTGACCCACCAACAGCACGCTGCCATTAAAGCTATTCTGAAATACAGTCTGCGCCCAAACCTGTCACTATGATTTCCATCTGTGACACGACAAAGGAAGGGGCAGCTCATGCCACTTATTTGTGGTTGTCAAGTTTTTGATGCATTAGTTAAAGGTTCTTCTTGCTGCTTTGAAAAATGCAAAAACTTCCTCTGTTGAATTGGAATTCCTTAAGCTTGATTTATACTTTTGCAATGAATGTATGCCGTAGCTTCATGTGCAACTCCCAAGAAATGTAACTACATGTAAGGGCAATGCAGACCACAGCATCTGTGTCTGGTCCATTTAGTAGTAATGTGCCATGTTTTCATGGCAAGTTGATTTGAGCAAAGATAAAACTTCTGAGAAACAAAATGTAGCCTAATGTGTAAGAGATAGCCAGTGTGTCTGGTTTGCTCTTAATGCAAACACAAGAGCCAGTATTTTTCCAGTGTAGCCTTATGCCATTTTCTTGTTTTCACAGCCCACCAATCTGTGTATAGACTGTTCCAACGTTTTCTTTTTTTCTCTGCGTTGCTATAATTTTGCTAAAAGTAGCTGTTGTCCAACATTTATGAGCTCCAACTCCAACATAATCAGCCCCATTTCAGTTGTCATTGCTTGAAGTATCCGAACAAACGCAAGTGTGGCACAAGTCGCGTTTTCGGAAATTAAAATAATGCTTTCACTAGCTTAATTGTTTTTTTTTAAATAGCTTATGCAAAAACTATGTGAATATTAAGCTTGATATGAAAAAATTTCATTGCAAATCAAATGTCAATATCCGTCAGAAAAAAATCACAAATTTCATATTTTCCATTAACCTTTTAAGCCCTAATTGAAGACATTTCTCTATTTTTTCTCTCGCAGATGCCCAATGTTTGTTCTTCATTCTAAATTGAATTTTTGTAGTTTGCTAATAAGTAGTTTTGTTTCTAGATTCTTGCACTTTGTTTATCACAGCCGTGGGGAACATAACCTACACTGCCACCTTCTGAGGACACTACAAGCCAAGTTATTCACTTAACAGCCTAATTCGCATTGTATTTTTTGAGGCGCTTCCAACATACAGATAGGTCACTAAGGTATAGTGTAGACTTTGCGCAGATTCATTATGTAAGTATAAATCAGGCTTTAAACATACAATGTGACACATCTGGTTTTGTTGGTGCCTTTTTCTGCCTCTGAGTTCTTTGGCATAATCTTCAAAACGGACAAAATTATTACATAAATTTTGGACTAATGCCACTGTGGGCATTTTATAGCTGTTCATAATGAGCCAAATATATTCTCATTAGGTGTAAAAAACAAAGCCCAAGTGCACTGGTTGGCTTTGCTTCCTTCTATAAACATTTACGTAATATACTCGTATTTCCAAAGTAAAGCAACCTTTAACTAGAAAATTAGGTACAAAGGAATGACATGAGGAAATACAGAGACTTAAGAGAATCCTCGAGTTTGTGAATGTGAGTGTTTACTGAAGGAAATGGGGTGCAGAGGCCAACAGCTCTGGGAGGCTCAGCCTTGTTGTACTGCTTTAATACACTCAGCATATTCTGTGAATGGCTCTCACCGTTTCCTTGCTCTGGGGATCTCGCTCATGTTTAATGCCTTTTGAACAGGCACAGAGTTTGAGAAAGAGTTACAGTGCCAGAAAAAAAAGATCAAACAAAGGAGGCGGGGTGGAGGAAAAGCTGCAGGACATCCAACTCTCTCCCTTGTAAGAGATGAGAAACATTTGTACAAGCGACTATGAATAGTAGGGCTTGTTTAATTCATGACTAGCTCCTTTTCTGCGATATGTCGTCAAGTTTAGTCCCAGATGGCTGAAAGTCTGAAGCCTAACTTTTCAAGTAAGGGAAGCTGATGTAAAGGTAAGTGCTGTTTTCATCAGAATAGTCATTTTCTCTCTATAAGATTTAAAAGAATCAAGTCAATTAAACTAGATTATTTAAGTGCAAAGGTGTGGCAGTTTCCCCTTGAGGTGTAGCATTACTCACTATTAGGGTTAACATTTCAACAAGATATCAGTATCGAAAACAGGAGCAGACAATACTACAGCTACTTCTGGACATATTTTTTTCCTGTTTGACTTGTATCTGAGGCGAAACATATGTGACATGTACAGTTTGAAGATGACATTTCTGAAAGCTCACAGCAGGATTTCTCAACCCCTTTACACATCAGAGTGTGAAGCGCTGTTTCAGAGAGTAGTTTTATGCCTTCACACCACGCTGCCATCAATGTGAATGTTCAAAGAGCATGAGGGGGGAATTGCAAAGGAGGTTCACCCAGGGCACCTGTGTCATCTGACCTCATTTTAAGACGGACCCGGGAGGTTGCAGGGAAGGCAAAGGTGTAGCTTTCACTGCAGCCTTTTCTTTGCTCCCTCCGAAATGACAGGACGGGGGCGCACAAACAAAGGCAGAGTAAGACGTCTGCCTGGAAACCATCCACAGAGGGATGAAAGAGCACCGATGAAGTCATGGTGCAAAAACGCAATGGCCAGAAATACACAACTTCATCTATGAATAATGGTGAGAGTATTATACCAAAAGATTACAGTTCACAAAGAGATAAAGAACACAAGGGACAGAGAGGGGCAGTGGATATTGTTTGACATAATGATGTAATGTAAAGTGGATGATTTGTAAGAATCTATACAGCACACATCATCAGTATGAGATACGGATGTCCCAGTCTAATTTTTCGTCCTGATCCGATCCGAGTCATTTCATATTTAGTATCTGCTGATACCTGATACCATTTTCCAAAAGAATACACACTTTAAGTATTGTAGATTTTCTACAGTAAATGGTTGCTTCTTACAGTTTTATATTCTAGCAAACCGAGGAGGCGAGCACTTATGTCTTGGCAAGCAGGAAACATTGTGGTAGTTTAGCTAGTAAAGGAGCACTGTGAAAGAGACTTCTATAAGGCTTACTGAATTCAGGAAAGGAAATCAATTTTAAATTAGGTTGGGATAAACTAGTAAAGTATTCTTTTATCCCAGCAGAACACCCAATGGCTGCTATCACAACTCTGTGTTTTTGTGTTGTGGACATTAACAATCTATGAAGATGAAAAACTCCTATGTGACTTTGCCCATGGGTTTATTAAAGAGCAACTTGGCTCTTCTTTGCCCCTAATTTTGCATTAGTTTAAGATTTAATACAACTCAAATTGGTGACATATAAAAGTTCACTCTCTGTACAGTTTTCATGAACAGGAAAATTAGATATAGAAACAAAACCAGCCTTCTGTGCCAAGCTATAAATACGTTTATTTTTGCTGTAAAGTTGGGCATTGTACTATGGGATGCAGTGGGGATTTACTTGCTTTTGGAGCAAGTCTCAAGTGGACATTTAAGGAAATGCAGTTTTTCCATGTTGGTCTCATTTTTTGCCCCAGAGGTTCCCATCTGGCTGTTGACTAAAGTAGTCAATATGCATTTTGTGGTGAGGCTGTATTATTATTATTTAGGTCAGAGGTTCTTTTTGAAGTCACTGGAGATAAGGGTCAGAATATGTTTTCTAAAAAATGTAACAGTATACGTAATCTTTTTGTATGTTAACAGCTGCAAAAAAAAGGTGAAAAAGATTTTTTAAATACATAGAATTTCAATAAACAGTTCTGCATTGTATTTCTTTGTGCACAGCTTCATCTAGTCATTTGTACCTCATTAAGTCATGAATTCACTAAAAATTTGATCCTAGGATGAAGCATTATCAGTCATTAGAAAAGAAAAGGACAGAAAGACCACATCCAATTTCAGAAACTGCAAGAGGAAAGCTCCACAGACCCACTTCAACATAAGTACACTGCATCAGGTCTACTTTCTTGTTTGGTATCGTCCGTCCATCAATGATACCACCCACCAGTACTTGTAAGAAAGACAGATATGTAACCACAGGTGCAAAACCCACATGCATATACCACACTAACACATGCACATACATAAAAAAAGCCCTTTTGTGCATGGCATCCATCTGTGTTTACATGTTTTTAAAATTCCAGTGGCCATGAAAGCCCCGTGTGTTCAGTGGCACGGGGTCGCCCATCTGCACCACAGGAAGTCAACAGCCAAGCAGCCGTTAGCCCTCCTCCTGCTGCGGCTGTTGTCCAGACCCTCAGGGACGACAGCCTTTACCCTCCATCCTGACAGCACACACACAGAGCCCAAACCCCCGGCCACGCCATGCATAGTGAGGAAAGACAGGACCATGGCCCTCTGTCTGGGTCCTAACCTGGATGAGGACACAAAGCAGCGGTGAAAGCTGCAGCGGGGGACAGAGAGGACGCTGCGGAGATCCTCATCCGCTCTGACGCAACGCCAGGAGGAAACAACCACAACAAAACACCCATTTCCTATGCTATCTGGTACCAGAGGGAGAGCCAGAGACCATTGTCAATTGTCAGACACAACACGGGCATTTCTATCTGTCGTCACCTCAGCAGATAAGCACAGGAAACACTGTCCTGTGCTCCGTAATCAACAAGGTTGTGTTAGCTGGCTGCACCTGCACAGAGCAGCCTATTGTAGTGGTGTTATTATGTTTGTCCTCTGTGGGGATTGACCAGTGTGGTGTTTTTGAGGGCAAACACTGATATTGTTGACTGAGACTGGTAATAGCTGGTACTGATAACAAAGACTGGATTTAACTTTCCTTTTCATGCAGAGAAAACTGAAAAAGGAGAATAACGCAGGAATAATTGGTCCAAATAATCTGAATACCATTTATATGCATGGGTTTTCCTGGACAGATGTATTTTTGGGACCATCAGAAGAGATTTTGGGTAAACTCCATACTAGAAAAATAAAAAAAAAAATTTGAGAATGAAGACATGTTTAACTGTTTTTTAAATTGGAAACTGTCATTTATGTCTTCTTTGCAGCAAAAGTGTAAATTATTCTTAGATATGTGCTTCTCAGATGAGACTTCAAACTTTTCCTTGTCATACAAGATAGTGAAATTGATATGTCTGGTATTTTGACAAAACAAGACATCGGAAACCATCATCTTGGGCTGTGGAAAGTTAGAATGGGGCCTGATGCTGAAAAGGGTACAATGCTTTTTCAGAATTTACTCCTCACGCAAGTTGGCAGTTCAGCTGGTAAGTACAGATGGCAAGTGAGCGAAGTGATTTATATATAGAATTTTTTATATACATTTGGTGTTTGCATGTGGATGATTTTCAAAATGTGCAGATATTGAGTGTCGCTCTAACTTTTATGTTTGTGTAAAACGACCCCTAAAAATACATGGATCAAGTTTCCCCCTCAAGATTTTTATTCTTGGCAATCCTCTAAGATCTGTTTTTAGACTGTGGAGTACTAAAATCCTCCACGGGACCCCAGAATAAAAAATTTTAATGCCTTAAACAGACAGACTAGTTTTCACGAAATATACTGTAAGACACACACATAGAAATCTGTTTTAATAAAACACCAAGAGCTGCACCAGATATCATATCAGTCACCTAAATAAAATAGTGAGGAAGGATGGAGGGAATGAAGACAAATGGGAAGAACGTCGTCGTAGCAGATGTTATTGGCTTGACCACTGGCGAAAACAACTCACCAAACAAACCAGCAGACAGATTTTCCCCTGAAATGACACCGAGCTGTTAGGCATTCTGGAGGTGTTTTGGTCAGCAGGACTCAAGCCAGAGCTCTGACACAGAGTGAAGAACCAGACTCCATTCAATCATACAGACTGGAGAACGAAAGACTATTTCTTCAGATGTAAAAATAACTTCCCCGAAGCAGCTGCCTGAATATACCACAACTCTGAGCTCATTTCAGCTCTGCTTCCATCAGGAGAATCGACTCCCCGACATCGAGCAAAGGGGGAAAGTTTTCCCGAAATCTCCTCGTGCTGCAAACCTACTCAGTTATTCTACCCGCGCTGTGCCATCCCTCTGTCAGAACTGATTAAAAAAACACTGAAGTCTGGCTTAACACAGACTCAGAGGGAGGTTCAGATAGAGGACAGCAGAAAGGAGGACGGGGGTTTAAAGGGATTCGCTATTTGGCACAGTTGGGGAAAGTGGAACAAAATAAAGTGAAAAGGAGCCGAGGAAGGTGAAACCAAGTGTGAGTACAGCAGCAACAGCTAAGAGGGAGCAAGATGAAGCTGGTGAGGGAGGCTGGTGAGGTTGTTTAACATAATTAAAAACCACAGACAATAACAATGCATGTTGTGTAATGAGCTTCCCTCTCCGCTGTGGCAATTACCGTCTGCTAATACAGAACAATGCAGGCCATAATGTGCTAATGCTGCTGGCTGCAAGAGACGAGCTGTATAATGGTCAAACATGGCTGAGTAACAGACTTCTGGTTAGCAGAGGGTTCACCAGGTCATTATGTGCCAATAAATAAATCCACTAAATGACCAGCTTCACTATCGGAGGCTGATTACAGAACAAACACCAGACAGATGTGCAAATGTCATTCAAGGGAGCACAATTATGAAAAAAATTCAATGAAGATTAGTGATGAATCCGCTTTGAAACCTTTTCACACTGTTACCAAGAACATAGTGTCACACACACACACAGCTCAGCAGTGCAGCAAAGTGCAGTTTCAGTTTAATCCTGGTTTAAAGTGTCTACTGTAACAGGGCAAATGAATATATTTCTCTCTGGGCCCATGTGGGGCTTGTCAACTTAAAAAAGTAGCTCTTTGAGATGTATATTTGCATTCTAGGCTCAATTTCTTATTTTGCTTTCTGTCTTTCTTATTCCTTTGATTAAATTCCATTTAGTCACTTTTGCAACCTACCAACTATTTTCTAAATGAAAAAAAAAACGGTATGTATGTGGTGCAGGTTAAGCACAAGAAACTATATTGAGTTAAGTAGAGCAATGGTTTGAGGTTAAAGATGTAAACAAACACTGCTCAAACAAAGACAATGAGCAGTTTAACAAAGGAGATTCTCCAACAAGCAAATGCAATAATTCAGAACAAATACAGATGGGTGGTGATGAGCGCAGAGAGTCGTTTGATTAGTAATCCTGCACACAGGCGTTTTACATGTAAATGAACGTCTGTTATTTTCAAGCCTCTTGCCAAATGAGTTCACACTGCTGACTGAGCCTATCGGCAGCCGATAAATCTCTGTATTTCACAGTGGGACAGAGTATGAAACTGATATATAATTGAAGAAAAAATGATTTCTTGGTGTCAAAATTTAGAATAACAGATCACTTTATCACAGTATTTTTATTTATGTTTAATTGAAAGACAACTTTTCAACATTTATCTGTTCGTGTTTACAGGCTACTACTCAAGATATGCAACAAATTAGAGCATCAGGGCCAAAATGACACAAATTTTAAATGAATTTATTTTATCGAGAGCCAGTTACAATGAATAAGAACATTGACATTTGGAAAAATGCTGAATATCAGCCTGGCTGACTGTTGGTCAACCCCTAAGCCACACCATGGCAAGAGTAGATAGAGGAAGAGGATGAAAAATTTAATTATAATAACAGTTTTTTTTAGACTAGCAACTGTTCATTGGTATTATGGTCTAAATATTTTCAGCCTCACAGACTCACTTAATCCTGACTGATGTGACAGGCAGAAGGTATAAGCCACCCCTCTATGTCAATCACATTAAGTAAACATTTCTTCTAACGGAAGACAAAACAAAGCAAAAACCAAATTGAGACGTCCCCAGGGCTAAGCCATCTTCATCCCTGGATTTCTCTCAGGGACAATATGAAAGAAAATGCTTTCAAGAAATATTGCTGTGGTGAGATCTTTTTGTGAGAACATCTCCAAAGCCTGTGAGGACACCAGCACTACTGTGGCACTTGGTTTACATCCAAAATGTATGAGTGCCGATTCAAAGGAACCGGGAAGCTCTAAAACATTCACTGGCTTCCAGCGCCAAGAGCTGATAAAGCCACCAGCCTCACTCATACATTATGCTGGCTTCATCATACGCAGCAAATCCCAGCAGCGCAAGTTTATTCAGGACCAGGAGGTTAACTCTGTACAGGCAGCCATGGAGACAAACCTGGGCCTCCGCTGACATTTGAGCTCTGCTTTAACCCGCCGCAGAATGATGAAACACAGCAAAACGAGGAGCAGTGCCAAACACAACAGACGAGAAATAAGTAGTGTGAAAAAAGATGAAAAAAAGACATGCAAACTACTCAGAGAAAATATATTCTTATGCAACAAGGACTGGTCCCTCTGCAGGATCAGTTGTAGCCAGCTGACCCCATTCATCTGGAGATCAAACAGAGCTGAAGTCCTCTTCCATTAAACACCAGTGGCCTTGTCAGCCTGGTTAAATCCGCTGGTGTGGCGGGGAGGAGCAGGCGGCTGATTGAGAGCTGCCTGGTGTCACTCTGGCTGTGGCCTGTTGTTGCGATGAGTTCATTCAGCCTCAGGACACAAAGAGTTAATGGCTGCTGGGATTATGCAATGGCATGCCAGACGCCTTTCTCCTCTCCTGCCCTCCTTTCTTCCCTCCTCCCGTTCAAAAATAAATAAAAAATGGGCCGAAGCCAAATTAGGCATTCCTGCACGTTTCAATCAGATGCATTTGAATGCGCTGGCAGTGCTGCGCATGCTTTGGCACCGACGTGGGAACAAAACAGGGATTTTGTTTCGCTCTGGAGCTTCCCCTCAGCAGGGCCTCACACCTGCCCTGCAGGGGGAAAGTTGTCGTGAGGATTTACAACCGTCTGAGTAGGCTATATCTACAGAGTGTCAAACTATGAAAAACATCTGTATCCATCTTTGAAAGCGAACATGATACCATAGGTTATTACTAAGAGCAGATAAGTGAATTCAGCAGCAAATCAGACAGTGTGGAGGTTAAAGGTGGTCGGAAAATGTTTGATGCTGCATCTGATAAAAGAACGTTAATGTTACATCACTGCAGCTGTACAAGGGCGGGACGCCTGACATATTAGATTAGGTGGATCTTCACAGCGCCACCTTTTTCATTGTAACTGAGACCCAGCCTGGGAAAAGGTTATGACATATACAGTATACTATGAGACAATAGAGCCTATAAAAAGATCCCTTTCACATCTCTGAGTGTGTTAGTGGGCTTTCACACCAAAAACCCTGCATTTAAACAGAAAATACAACAAGCTGAACTAGTGGAGGATTGTTGTTTATCAGCCAGACCAGTCAAAGCAGATCCATGAGTTAAAAAGTTTATTGGATTAAAAAAAACCTTGCACATCTGTAATAAGAGGAGGGATTTTACGAGTCTCTCACGGCAGCAATTACTTTGTCATTTGTTGTGGCGATCGCGACGTAAACAGTAGAATTACACCAGTCTCATGTTACAAAGAAATTCACCAGGAATGTGTGATTGCATTCATTTGATTGGCCGCAGCAGCTCCATGCCAGATGACGCCTTATTATTGCAGGAGGAAAAATGTGTTGGTTTTTTTGACATAAGGTGATCAAGGTGAGCTGCAGGACGAAATGTTTTACTGCTCTCTGAAGCTGCTGCCTTTTATTAACTGCCTCAGATTGTGCGTGCGTGTGTGTGTGTGTGTTATTTTACATGCATGTGTATACAGTATTTTGGGTTTGGGTTGGTTTTACTAAATTTTGTAACCTTAAAAACACTTAAAACTTGAAAACATACATGTATTTAAAATGAAAAAAACAACAATATAGTACTGCTTGGATTAATAAAACCATCAACTAGGGCTGCAACTAACAATTTTTACCATTAAACGTTCACGTGCCTGTTATTTCTATTTCTGTTCCTTTTGTTTTGTTTTGCTTAATAAACGTCAGAAAATTATGAAAAAGTTCTGATTCATCATTTGTCAAAATAGTAGATTCATTTTCTGTAAACTGACAGTCCATTAGTGACTGACTATTTGCTACTGCATTAGCGCTGAGGTAATTAATTGATTAGTTGACTGTTAATTAATCGACAACTATTTTTTATTTCAATAGTTTGAGCACATTTTTTATCAAAAAAACTTGTCAAAATGTTCAGATTACAGCTATTTAAATGTAAATATTTTCTAGTTTCTGAATATCCTTGAGTTGAGAAAAGACATGACATCTGAGGACGTCATCTTGGGCTTTTGGAAACACCTGATTGACAAATTTCAACATTTTCATTTAATAGACCAGACACAGAACTACTGAAAATAATCAAAAGACAAAATCGAAAACCAAACTAATCATTATCTGCAATTCTGCACATGCAGTGTAGACAACTAATCTTACACTGGTGGTAATACCACCGCATTTATCAGTGTCAGAAAGTGTAACAACACTGAGAATCCCCATAAACCAATATGTGTGCTGTGCAGTTCTGTCAGAAAAAATTGCCAAAACTATGTATAAAATAGTGTAATCAAAAATCACTTTAATGTGCATGTTTCATTTTAATATTGACCAAAAATAACTGTTTTGCATATGTGGACATTTGGAAAATGTTGCACAAGTTGATTTTGGTTGTTTTTAAATTTTTTGTAAAATTGAGGGCCATTTTTTATGGCTGTGGTGTTTTCCATAGAGTTGCAGGACTTGCAGTGAAAACTGAGTCCGCAGTGAGTAAAAATGTGACTCAAGCAAAAACCGCTCCCAAACTGCTTGGGGTTAATTATTAGGTTTCTTGAAGGATTTATTTAAAAATCAAATGTTTAGATTGGGATAATTTCAGAATGTTGCAAATTGCAAAGCTCCTCTTGCATACTATCCCACTCAAGCATGGCAGCAAGTAATTGGAACCACCACAGAACAAAAAAAAAAAAATGTTGCTGTGCAAAACACAACAAAGTCAGGGGTGTAGGCTTACCGCCCATCCAGCCCAGACAGGAGACAGAGCTGTGGAGGCACCAAGTCAATAAACAACAGAGATCCTTCCAGACGACGCTGCCAACCATGAGGGCCAACAGACCAACTGTGACAGAGGAGAAGGGGGAAAAAAGAGAAGGAGATCTACGAGGCCTGATTTCAATCACAACCACAGCGTCCAACAGCAGAGCCAGCAAAACCACCAAACACATGAGCCAGCGTGCATACACTCCATCACACACACACACACATAGCAGTTTATGGGTCATTAGGTGTAGTAATCATCATTTAAAGCGAGTAGCTCAGGACCTCACAGTCCTTTATTTATTTGGCTTTATTGATCACACAGAGCCAACAGGGGCCACTGAGAGCAGTGGTCATTATGAACTGTGCTTACTTTCCGGTCAGAGCAAAAAAAATGCATCAGGGAGATTCCATCTTCCTGCACAAATCAGCAGGTACGCTTCCTCCACGCAACCTTTGGTATGTGAGCGTAGGAAGCGTCGGTCTGGAAAATATTAGCCCACACTACATGTTATAGGCCATCATATCCATCTTTCTGTCTTTAATTTCCCCCTAGGGCTGCCAAGAGTGTTGTTTTTGGCAACCGATGAGCCTTCAAAATGATTCCAATCAACACATTTTAGGAAAACTGGCAAGAAACTATACAGAAAATAAATGAAAAAAACATTTTTATTTTTCTCACGAGAAATATAAGCACAGAAAAGACAATCCAGAGCAAGAAGCAAGGTTGAAGAATTGTTTCTTGTTGATTTCCAGCTTTCCAACTCCAAACTGTTTTCTCTCAGACTGAATTTACTGACAAATGATGTGGACAGAAGCATCGAGGCAACAGCCAAATGGTAAAACTATGTGACAGTCCTGTGTACATCCAATTTAGCCACATTTGTGTGGCAGGCTTCTCAGTGTCTCCTTATTCTAAAAACCTTCAACATCCTTGAAGTTGGCCGACCCAGATCAGATTCAGGGTCACGGTCTAGAGGACAGAAAACCAAGATGATGAAGGCGCATCAATTTAGAAATGACAAGGACCCCGTATATAAAAGAGCGAGCAGCCATGACTGTAATCTCTTAAAGAGTGCAAGAGGATCCTCCCCTGGGAAAAGAGCCCTCTATAATGGAATAAGAGCAAACTGCACTACCGAGTGGGCAAAAGAGACGACTCTCAAGTTCAAAAGGCTTCAGCACCTAAACCTGAATAAACACTGTCTGATAAATGACCAGAAACGAGAGCTGCAGAAGACCTTGAGAAATCCTCCCCCAGACTCCCAACCTGTGCTACCAATCAAACTCCCTGATGTGCACAAACACACTGAGGGGCAGATCTCACCGTTCAACTCATTTATCTGGCTTTTCTGCCTGAGGTTTAGTTTTGTTTTTACACTGGTCTCTAAATAACGGATAAACTGGTTGGGCTGATCAGTCAGTGTCACGTTTTCTTAAATTCTTAGTCACATCATTAAAATGAATCAAATGAAAACTGGGTTTGACACTATTTTTTTTCTACTTGTCTTTCAGTTCAGTTTTTAAATTGTTCACATTTGGGTTGCCGATTCAAATTTAATTTCAAAGATAAAAAAAAAAGATTCATTATTCTGATTTTATATTTAAGTGATTTGCACTTGTGTCTGGACTGTGCTATTAGTAGCACTGCAAATAATTATTTTCTCTATTATTCAGTCAGTTGTTTGGTCTAGTACATGTCAGAAAATAATGAAACATTTCCATCAGTGTTTCTTAAAAGCCAGAATAATATCCTTAAATGCCTTGTTTTGTCCACAACTCAAAAATATTCAGCTAAAGGGAGAAAAGAACCAAAATATTTAAAGTTAAAAAGTTACATATTACATACTGTACATTAGACATACAATATTTTTTGGCTTTTTGTATAATTATTAATTTAACTAGTCATTTATTCACTAGCCTACACCCTGTATTTGAGATTTTTTATTATTATTATGTAAATTTGTATTATTTTTTGCACAAGCACAGCCTCAGGGTCAGTTGTTAGGGGAGAGGCAGACACTAAAAGGTATTTGAAGGCTGGTACTACAACCATAACAATACATTGGCATGTTGCTCTGCGAGAAATGTTCACAAATATCTCCGATTCCCTCCTGAAATAATATAACTGGTAACTTATTGCACGGTTTGATGTTATATATAATACATAATGTAGTGGTGTGTATGCCATAGAGTTCATATCTCTGGTCTGTAGACTCCCCTGGCAGTGAATGGTACAGTCTAACCACAAGCGTAACCTACAAACATTCAAAATTAGAACATTGATTCTTTTTTCTTTTTTTGCTCAAAAAATCTATTTTTGAAGCAACGACCCAGAGGTGAACAAATAAAAATTGATCTGGGAGACAATTATCTCTTTGTGAAGTGAATGAAAACACAGATAATGAAAATCTCAAGCCCATTTGTTAGTTGTTTCATTTTGATGGTGCAAATTGAAGACAGAACCCTAAAGCCTCACACAGACCGTCATGCTTATTTATAACAACAAAATGGTTTTCTCAGTTCACATCGTGGATCTAATTATTTTTTTCCAAATATCTAAGCCAAAAAGTATTTGTGTCATCATGTACAGAGCTGCAACAATTATCCAATATATCGCTGAGTAATTTTAAAGAAAGAAAGTCTATTTTATTTTTTTTTTTTACTGCACTATGACATTAAACTGAATATATTTAGGTTTTCAATAAAACAAGACATATGAAGACGTCATCTTGGGCTTTAGGAAAAACTGATCTTTCTTCCATTTTATAAATAGCAGTCAGTTGTAAATTCAGTCCTAGTAGTCTGTTAAAGTAAATATATTCTCAAAAATCAATATACACGCGTAAAAATTGTTCACCAACCAATTCAAACTTTCTCTCAATAATTTATTTAAGCAACACAAGACATCTGGTAATGGTGCCTTTACACAAACTATACGTCAGAAAGCCATGATCGTTTGTCTACCTCGCCTCACGAGAAGCTTAACAAAGCAGGATAAAACATATAGCGTGTTGAACAGCAGATTGCTTCAGATGTTGGCGATGGACTGCACAGATGTTCATACAATATCCAACCCCTGCAGCACTATAACAACCACGATATCAGAATCAATTACGGAGATGGAGGAAAAAACACAACAACAGGGCCCAGATCAAAAACACACTGAGAGATGCTGTAAGAGAAAAAAAATCAATCTTCCTTAAAATCACTGTAAAACTATAAAATAGATGAGCACATTCGCAGCATCATGAAAGCAATCTTGATGCTTGATTGTCTGCTGTAATCCCCTCGAATCCTTTTAAACAAATTCAACAGTGCAATTTCATTATAAACCATCATGTGTATGTATGTGACGGTAAACAGATAAATTCCACTCCTCGTAATATATTTCTGTGTTTATTTACTATACATCCTTTCATTTGCTCTGAATTGGAGCGTTCCGAGAATCAAGACCAGCGAGCAGCCAAACGGCCCACGGGCACAGCGGGGTTAATAAGAGCTAAGCATATGGATTTTAAAATAAAGCAGCGGTAGGTAGGAACCCGGACAAAACATCCTGAGAAAAACATTTATTGTATCTGCTGCAGATTACAGGTACAGATTGGCTTTGTGGATCTCTAACAGAAGAACCACCACAGGTCGATTCCTCAGTTCCGCATAACCCTGACATGCTGTATATCAAACACCATCCTTTTGTTGATAGATAACAGATCTATTACACAGATCCAATAATATGCACTGTGGTTAGTTATTCCTGTAGTTTGGTTACAGTATTTTATTTTACAACAAGTTATGCAAGGCAGAGAGAACGTACACAAAGTATAAATAAAGTCTGGACTTTCCATTGGGTTCAATTAGTAAGTCCATTAAGGCTGCACTATGTATATTGTTTCAGCATCTAAGCAGCCCAAATATTGCATGCTGACAACAAAAGTGGCTGAAACAGGATAGGAACACTGCAAGGAAAAATTTGGTTGCAAAAAGAAAAGCAACATCAATTGTTGAGCTGCACAATTAATGTAGTATTGATCCTGGTCGCGACTTCAGCATCCTACAGTTAAATGAACATGATTGAATGTGATGTTGCTATTTAAAATGCTCCACTTATTAATACAAGAAAAGCATTCAGAGAGCGCAGTGCTCTGCCAAGGCTGCTCAGTTGTTGCATCATTGCCGAAGGATGAAATCTTCAATAAAAAATGACCTTGCGTTGAGCACAGACATGTGTTATGCATGTGTACATTATGTACGGATACCAAATCGCATGACCTAAATATGTAGCGGAATTGATGGGACTTGGAAACACCGCCACAATTTAATCAATTGTTCCTTGTATCATTTCCAATGGATAAGTCCCGGTGGATTTGTACTAGGATCGCAATCTTGTGATCGTCAGCAGGCAGCTGACGTAGCGTTGACTTGTAATCATAGTTACAGTGATACTGTGCCGCTATCTCGCAATGATATGGAAATCTCTAACAAATCCGTGGATCCAAACTATAAGCCACACCACTGCCAAAATCTAAATCAAGTGGTCCTTGTGTCATTTCTGACCTTCCCTGAAAATTTCATCCAAATCCGTCATTTTTGAGTAATGTTGAACACGGACAGACCAACGTACACCGATCATCACATAACTCCGCCTAATTCTTTGGCAGAGTAAAAAAAACTGCCAATTTTGATCAAATCACTTGGTTTCACCTTGGGTACATTTAACAGCATAAAACTATATTTCACTCTTTTCAAAGTAACTTTTGGTCTCACAGCTGTCTGAGTTGCTGTGCTACAGTAAGTGAGCGGAGTCTAGAGGCTTCTAGAGGCACGACCAACCAGCTAGCTTCTACTAGCCTGCATGTGAGGCGTTTAGGGTACAATTTTAATTTCATTTTAGGCTTTAGCAGATACACCAAAATCACATGAAGACTATTCTCCATCTGATCTTGATGAAAAGATTCCGAAATTAGCATGAATGTGGCGCAAGAAGAAAGCAGTGTTCTGTTCATGTAAAGGTGAAGCACAAATAGGATATTCGGTCTAATATTCATTTTGGCCATAACTGTGCAGCACCAGTAAATTGTATGAAAATATTTCAGCTACAGAACAGATGTCGACCAAAAACAGTTGTTCTGTCTGCAGTGTCTACCAACTGTTGCCACATCCCAAGGCAACATGAGTAATTTGTTTAAATCATTTAACTCAACACCACAAAGCTTTGTATGACGAGTGCAGAGTCAGATCTGAATGCAATACAAAGCAAAGAAACTATTTCAGATGCCTTTAGTAGTGTTACACCATATGAGAAAGGGTCCAAACCTTTAAAAAGAGTAACTTTTCCCAAAGTATTTTTTTATTTTCTTTGATGCCCTCTCCTGCAAAATCATCCCAATCATATGAAAACCATTCAGTCTTCCTAACATAGTTACTCAAGTTACCTGGTGAAAATTCCTGCATTTTTTCATACTGGACCATATACTGCAGAAAAAAAGAAAAAAAAAGTTTTTTTCCAGTGTTGCACAACTCTAAGTTTCATCAAGAAATTTTATTCGGCACATCTTCATCATCAAATATTACTTTTTTGCCGAGGCATCCAAATTATTAATGCGCTACGAGACCTGAAATGCATATCATCTCCAGCTGCCCACGAGGAAGGGAGATCAAAGACGAGGCTCTGACGGGGGATGAGTGCGTGAGGATGCTACTTAAGCATTTCACATCTATCTTAGCTCCTCCGCAATAAGCCTAGTCATTTTTTCCACATCCATCTTTCAGAGTTGAGACTAAAACAGGGGCGCAAAGGCAATGAAAAACACACCGCAAAGATGAAGACGAAGGGTGGAAGAAGGGGAGATGCTGTGTTACTATGACGGACATCAACGTCGTACGTGCTTTCATCTGCTCTGAAAGCTCCCACGTCCTCGTTCAGGTACATATAGGAACCAGATCAACAGACAAGCAAAGAGGTGAAAGAGTGATTGTTGTAAATTCAGATTAAATAAAGATCTGGGTAAATATTTGGCCACAATACCAAAATCCAGCACATGAAACAAGCTTGCAGAAACATGGCGTGTTTGGTGTGGACAGCTTCATGTGGGAATTGCTGATCCTTCACACGTTCCCTTTTAAAAATAGGACGTTTCTAAAGGGGGCTACAAAGCGAGGCTGTCATGATAGTACCTGGCTTGGCTCTATTCATACATTTTATAAACACAGGCCCATAGCAGCCTCCGTCTCCCCTGCTGCCTGCACACAGAGGACACATTCATCCCAAAGTGGGCACCATGAGGAGACTGGAGAGGGGGGCAGCCGACACACTTCAAGTTAAAGGAATTTCTCAGTCACTTTGACTATCGGGGCTGTGTTGAAGGCACAGGCAGACACAAACTGAGCTGCTCTCCATGTGGAGATCAGATAAACCAGACTCAGTTTTGACATGATGAGCACTGAGTTAATGATGAGCCTGATGTTTGGCAGGATAAGAGCATTCCTAACACACACTAGGAAGGATCTCTGCGTGGCTTTCTTCTCACTCTGCTGCAGAGGTTGTGAACTTTGAGAGGCTTCAACAATGTGGGAGGGCGTCAGATCGTGTTCATTTTTCTTTTCTGGAGCCCCCCCCCCCTCTCGTCTGAGTTAGCAGTCAGGCAGCAGCACTCTCCCTCTCCACCCATGCATACGAATGGCACCCATAAAAGCGTGCCAAGCTGGGGCTCAGAGAGAGGCGGTTCAAACGTGCAAACAGAGTTATGAATATGATAATCAGAAATGGCGTATCCAATGTGTTGTGGGAGGCTGGAAGTATACTCCAGGGAATACATAATGACAGAGCAGGGCTGCTTCAGTGATGGATGGAAACCTACTATCATCCTACTACTGCCTCGCTGCAGATGAGGAAATGTAATCAATTTGTTATTGGAGTAACATGCAAACACACGGGTTGCTGAACTGTGTAAGTTTTGTCTCTGACAAATCTTTCCATTTATATTTTTCTAAATCCCACTGAAACCTCACTGAATTCTGCCATTTTGGATGTACTCACAAACTTCCAGTTGTTGTTTCTTCCCCCCCAAACTGGGCTCCATGGGGGAGGGGTGTCTGCTTCCCCAATGAGCTCCCCCACAAACAACTTTAAATTGTAACTACCTAGAAAGTGCCTCTCTGTAGGAATGAATTAGAAAAGGGAGTTCCAAACACAGCTTTCACTGTCTGTCGGACTGGTGCTGCTGCTCCCACAATGCAGACACTCACCCATTGAACTAACTTGAACCAGAGGCAGTACAAAAGCATGGAGGTCAATGTCGGGGTGCTCGTCTACGGGGGTCTCCTATTTCTGCCTTTTCTTGATTTATATCGAGTAAATGCGAATGAAATGAACAGAAAAAGTGTTTGCTGCTCGTATTCAAGTGTACAGTCGCTTGTTACCAACCTTGGAGGCAGATAAAGCCCATAGCTATCATCAAAACCACCGGGGGGTTCCTCTTGCTCGTCGCCGCGGGGTTCCTCCAGCCGTCACTCCGCCGGGACTCGCTCCCTCCTGCTCGGTCCATGACCGTCCTGGTGCTCGGCGGTTCTCCGGTCCTGTTTCTCCGGCGGCCACGGGGAGAACCGTAGCGCGAAAATGTGAGCGTCAAAGAGCTCCGTGCGTCGCCGTGTGCGTACAGGTAAAGTACAGCCTTCGCAGCTCCCGGGGGAAGCTAGTCGGCCCGCTGACCTGGCTGTTCCGGAAAGCAGCGAGCAGCGGCGGGGAACATGTGGGTCGGACGCTTCGGTCCACAGGCCAGCAGCTCCGGAGCTTGTTAGTGAGCTCAGAGCGAGGAGCCCCGCCGAAAGTTTGGAGCGAAGTTTGAACTTCCAGGAGGCTCACAGGAGGAAGAGGACTGCTGGGAATTCCGGCTGCAACGGGTCATTACACCCCGGGGAAAGAAGCCGCCGTCTACCTGCGCTCACAGCCGCCGACCGCCTCAGTGAGATACAACCGGGAGTTTCACTCTGCCGTGTTTCCAAGTTGGCTTCCTCCCCAAACAGTCCAAGGTCCTCCCACCAGCCGGAGAGGAGCCACAGCCGCGGCAAGTGGACGGAAACAAGACCGCCACTTCCTATGTGCACTTTCAAAATAATCCTCTCAAGAGGGGTTCCTCTACACCTGCCAAGTCTTTTCCTTTACTTATTTAATAGCGCTTGGTTCATTTTAGTTGAACTTGGTTTATATTTCTGTTCATGCAGTGTAAAATAACATTTTATATCTTTAGAAACTGCTTTAAAAAAATATAACTCTGCTACAAACCTTTTATTTTTAACTCTATCTAATTTGACCTTCTTCTGTATTTTCTTTGACTAATATAATTGTTGATGTTATGCAGCTTTGTAGTTTGTTTGTTATCGTAGTTAAAGTTTATTTATCTTTTTACAATGTGTACACGTGTAAACCTTTTATTTTCACCTGTACTGCTCTGATCTTCTTGTAGTAGATGCATTGTCATTGTTGTCATAATATAACCTTATAACATAATTCTACTCTATTTGATCCCCTTCTGCTTTGTATTATTATTATTGTTGTTGTTGTTGATAATGCCTTTATTTTTTATTACCGCCGCTATTTTTCTTGTTAATTATTGGAAATTTAGCTGTTATTGTTGTTGTTTTTTCTGTTATTTCTTTTTTTCTTCTTTTTTTTTTTTTTACTGAATTTCCCCCTGGGACTAATACAATATTTCCATTCTATTCTAGCGCCACCTTTTTGATCATCTTGTTTTTCTTTGTAATATTCTTATCCTTATAGCTTTTCTACAGTTTCATGTGTTCCATAATTTCCTAGACTTTAAGTCCATTATGTCTTTTTACACTTCAAAAAAAAAAAAAAAAAAGGTAAAATATCTTACTTTGAAATCCACCATCCAGTGTCAGTGTATAACTGCGGTTACTTGTCGCTTTACTCCCTATTCTCCTGCAGAGCAGCTTCCGTTCCCGTGCCTGACCCGGGATAAGGAGAACAACAGTGCGACCCGCTGGTTCAACCTCATCACTGTCTCTTCACACATCCACACTGCTTTCAGATGATGCAGAAATGCAGAAATTCAAAATCCAGCGATTATGATGTCCTAAACATTGAATATCTTGGGAATGAATTATTTTACTTTTTATAATTATAAATTATAATTACTTTCCAAAATTATCCCACGTGCCCCCAAGAGAAAATTTCTCTATAATTCGTGTATAATCTCTGTAGTAACGTGGTCTGTGTACATCTATTGTGCATATAGAGACTAACATCCAAACTGTTATGTTGTATAATGTCACTGACTGTGATTAATGTAGCTTGGAGAAGCATTTAATCATGTCACAGTTACACCAGCAGGACAACACACTGATGTTATTTAACACCTTCTGTGAGTTCACATGTCCAGGACACATCGCCCTGACCACAAGGTGACGGCTCCTGCTGGCACCACTGCTACTGCTGTGTGGGACTGGTGCCATGTTACTGGTCCAGCTGGCACATAGAGGACTGTGGTGGATAGAAGCATGGAGAGAACCAGGGTAAATGGCTAAAGCAGGAAAAACAGCATCATTGGTTGCTTTGAAGGGGCTGTAGTAGCACAATCAAATTCAAATTCATTCACAAAAACATGTCAAAGTTTTATTTGAAGCATCTAAGGGCACGCTGCCAGCTCTCATGTACTAATGAACTGTGCTGTTTGCTTCAGAGCCAGCTGAGAGAAGAAGCCTGAGTCTTCTGGTGAATTCAAAGCTCCACATTAAAGCTCTGACATACTGAGAGATTAGCAGCAAGCAGAGAAACCTCAGGCTGACTTCCACCAGGAGGAGGGAGGAACCAGAGACACATCACATCTTGGCAAAGCGTTCATGTTCTCAGAGTTCCCACACTCAAGTTGGATCCTGACTTCTAAGATGTTCCTTTGTGGAATTTATTGAGTTATGTGTAGGTTTGTAGATGGGACAAGAAACGACATTAGTCCAATTGGGAATGTGATTTTGTTGAAGTTGTTCAAATCCAGATGTTTATGAATTTTCATGATCTGCAGCAAACCCCCCAAATCAGCAACAGTGGTGCTTTAAAGCATGTGAGCCTCCGAGAATTTTCTATATTTTTGCATAAATATGACCTAAAACATCCTAAGTCTTAAAAGTAGAAAGCAGAGAAGCCAACAAAACCAAAATATCATACTTGCTCATTAATTTATTGGGTGAATTGATTCAATATTACATATATGTTGGTAGTGAAAGTATGTAAACCTTTACTTTCAGTGTCTGGTGTTACCTCCTTATGCAGCAACAACTGCAACTAAGCATAATTGTTAATCAGTCCTACACATCGGCTTGGACGAATTTTAGCTCATTCCTTCATACAGAACAGCTTGAACTCTGGGATGCTCGTGCGTTTCCTCACATGAACAGCTCACTTCAAATCCTTTCACAACATTTCTGTTGGATTAAGATCAAGTACTCTGGGTTGTGCAGTGGGGCTTCTGGGACTCAAAACTTGCTCCACTGCATCCTGTTGATGCTTGATCTGAATGGGGACTAGATCAAATCAACATCTTAGGTGATTGTCACGTTCCCCAGGATGTTCCTGATTGTTTGATGTTTTTGCAATGTGGTGGAGTGCATTTTTCAGCACGGGTAGGCCAGAGACATTTAGGATTGTCATTTGCATAAAGGACCGTGCTAGTTTTGGGACGTTTAGTTGGGTGTCTCAGTCTCATCAACATGGATGCCAAAATCCAAGGTCTTCCAGCAGAACATCACATAGTACCAGTATAATCAACCTTATTCACCTTGCATGTCAGTGGTCATAAATGCTGTGGCTGATCGGTGTGTGTGTGTGTGTGTGTGTGTGTGTGTGTGTGTGTGTGTGTGTGTGTGTATATATATATATATATATATATATATATATATATATATATATATATATATATACTGTGTGTACACTATCATTCAAAAGTTTGGGGTCACTTAGAAATGTTCTTATTTTTGAAAGAAACAGTGTGAAGATTGATTGATTACTGTTTCTTCATTAAAACACCTGATTGGTATCCCATTGACTGAAAGCACACAACTTGTAATTCCACCCTCAAGTAACTGCTAATTCTTGCAGTTCACACTGTTCTACTCAAAGATACGCAACGTTAGATCATTTTCCTCTCTAAATAAATGGCCAAGTGTAATATTCTTGTTTCATTTGTTTACCCGGATTGTCTGTATCTACTTTTAGGACTCCTGTGACATTATGATGATGTTTAAGGTCACATTTATGCAGAAATCTAGACAATTAAAAAGGATTTACAAACTTTCAAGCCCCACTGTATACAATGACATAAAAAACAATGACACAACCAAATAGAAAATAGTTGGCTTTAATTCTGAATCAAGATCAGACAGTTTCTATCCATCAGCATTCATGTATTGGATTGTTTAAGAATCAGGCTTTAACAGATGCAGGTTCAACCCTCACCACCAGTGACACTTTAATGTATTTCCATGAATTTCTTGATGAATTCCATGATCTGTGAACTTACGATCAGATTCTGTGTATACATTTATTACAAATGATGAAAGGAAAACATTGTAAAACAAGGGAAAAATTTTAAAAAACCAATAATTACAAGACATTCCAGTTCTTTTGAGTAGCTTCACTAAAAAACAATTCAAAGACAGAAGACACCCTTCTGAGAACTGTGCAAAAATCTATCACCACCACACATCCCAATTACTGTAAACAACATTAGAAGATGTGCTCACAGTTGGAAACTCAAACCTGCAGAGATGAACGAAGACACTCCTGTAGCTGAGTCTTAAACGGCAAAGAGATCAGTTCAGCCTAAGTTTTTCCTTTATTTTTATTTTTATATATATATATATATATATATATATATATATATATATATATATATACACACACAATTTAAAAAGTATAGTATTTTCTTGGTTGTGTTTTTAAGTTTCTGAGCCCATAAATCACTCAAATATTCTACTTAGGTTTTTCTCTGCAATGGAAGAGAAAAAACAAATTTAGATCTCAAAGCTGTCGAGGTTAAAGCGGCAGCCATTTACTGGAAAATATCTAAATTATGCTTAACAAGTCACACGACTGAAATCATGTCAGTAGGATCAACGTTTCACCCTGTTTCCCAAAGCTTTAACAACACCTCACATTGCAAGTAAATCTCAACAGGCAAATGTAGAACCATTAAAATGAAAATAAAAATGGATTCTTTAACAGTGTAATTACGTCATTTCAAATCCAACATGTCTATTTATAATTATTCTATTTTTGGAGACAAAATCTACAATTTATTATTTATTTACACAAAGAAAAAAAAGAAGTCTAATCTGCACTAATAAAACAATCAAATGGCACAGGAAGACAAATAATTGAGAAGCACAAATATCTCAAATCAAAACAACAAAAGGAGGAATATACCAGCACAGGTGATGTTATGGCAACAACTCAAAGTGCAGAGTCACAGTGGTTCTGAAAGAGGGGCAGAGGTAAGTTTTCTTGGTCACATTCAGGAAGGAGGCACTGAGGCGAAGGGAACATCGGGAGGGAAATACAGCCATCTGTCACTTTACATTTAAAAACACACCGGAAAAAAAGGCCACTGGTTGATTATGTATTTGTTTTGACAAGTGTAAATGTCTTTGATTCTGATTCCAGGAGGAAGTGGTTCTTTGGATCAGGCGCTGTGTGGAGAAAGGGCGTGTGGGGACTGTCTGGTAGTGTTGTTGGCAGTCGTCATGGCTCAGAGAACGAGCTGAGGGAAGGAGCATCTTTGGGTCGGTGAACAGAACAGATCAGACGATGGAGAGACGCCTGCCCACCCTTTTGGCTCAGTTTCCGGTGTACAGATCCACGGTGCTGGAGCTGAGGCCCCGGCTCTCCCTGAAATTACTGCCTCCCCGAGTCTGACCAAGAAGCAGATACAACAGATAGAAGGCAAAAGAAGTAAACAAAGGTTAAAATGTGACACTTTGGATAACAGGATTAACTTGACACAACTTAAAAGTCTGTATAATAAAATGTTTTTCACCTGGAAAGAGTCGTCACTGGTTTTGTTCAGGTAATTCAAGGATGCGGCTCGCTTCATGCTGTTGAACAAATGATAATTTAAGTTTATGCACTGTTTGAGATTAGGCATAAAATAATGATTGTTCATATAGATACGGAGTTAACTTCAAAATTTACTTTTGGGAAAAGTCACCACGTATCCCAAGGATAGTACTTCTAAAAGTTCTGAAGTACAATTAGCTTTAAATGCCTGCTATAAGACATGATTTCTACAGTAATTACTTGGTGGTGCTGCGAGGTTCAGGTGGTCCGTTGCCCTGCAGTTTCTTCACCAGCAGCTCGCTGCTGCGACGTAAAACATCCCTGAGCTTCCCCAGAGAGCCGCTGCGCTGGAGGGCTCCACTGCCGTCCTGCAGACACACACACTCATCAGGCCAGCCATTCAGCACTGACAGTGTCTGGAGAGATCGCACAGCTAAAATCATGTTTCTTACTTTTCTTAACTTTAGCAGATGCATGTTTGCTTTTTTGCATTACTTGTTCTGTAGTTTAGCACTATAAAGAGGCAGTCAAACAGCACAACCATGAATTCTCACCAAAAAGTAATTGGTGTGACTGAAATATTTAGCTGGATTTGTAAATATATTCAACATTAATGTATGGGTGTAACAATACAGCAATATTTAGGATAACTATTATATTTAAAACTTGAAAATTGATGTCATGTTACACACAAATAATTGATCGACTCCTTTCCATTTTATTTTTCAAAAATGTGTCAAAATTCTCAGATTCCAGCTTCTTAAATTTGAACATTTTCTACTTTGTTGCTTCCTCTATGACAGAAAACCGATTATCTCTGGGCTGTGAACAAAACATCAGAGGATGTCATCTTGGGCTTTAGGAAACACTGATCAATATTTTTCACCATTTTGTGACATTTTATAGACCAAACAACTAACAAATTAATAATCAATAGATTAATAGACATTAAATAACCATTAGTGGCAGCCTTAAGTGTAAAGAGCTGCTTGCCGTATTTCATCTACGGTAACTAGGGTTTAACTGTTAAAACAATAAGCAACTATCCTCATCATCAGTGCATCTTTTGTGTGTGTTTTGTGACAGTAGGTGGAATATTGTGGGGACAATATGTTACCTTTGGCTTTAGAATTATGGGCATTTTACAGATCAAATGATGACATCGGTTTGAGAAATTAACAGACATAAAAAGAACTGTTAGTTGCAGCTCTAACATTGACCAATTCAAAATGAATTTAAAGTTTGTTCCAGTTATCCATCCATCCATTCATTAGTAGATTTATTAACATACCAGCTACCCAGCATAGAGTGTCTTTTAAATGCTACACAGTAAACACTTTCTCTGGCTTCAATGGAAACAGATTACGATATAATCTGTTTGACTTTGTGGTCATTATAGTGCACTACAAGTATTTTACCAGCAGGGGGAACTGTGGGTAAATTTGAAGATTTAGAAGTAGCCAATCCCCTCTGTGGCTCTGCAGCAGATATTAAACAAGAAATACCAAAGGATATGTTGCCATCCCACGTAGAGAAAAGACAAACTTCACAAATGAAAAACTTTATTTGAGAATACCAACAAGTGTTGATGCAATAATCTTCACAATGCAGAATGGTAAATATAATGCAGTCCTACTTACTAAGATAGTGTCTATAGACCTTACCATTTATGTTCTTCCACTTTAAGAAACTGAAGTCACACTATATATGTCAAGAACAGACAGTTCAATAAATAAGCATTCCACTAACACAACAATATTGCCATAATTATGTGATGAACATAGTCGATTCTTTTGTTCAGAGTTGCATTAGAAGTATAGGTGTACTCGTTGGAAGGAATGAAGAATCAAGGCAAGTAGCATACTGAAAAGCCGTATAGTGAATGCACTTGTCGAATCTATAAATATAGCCTACAATTACATTTCCAAGATGTTAAAGTCATTTACATTCAGTTAGTTAAACATCTGAAATAACATGTTGATCTTGAGGAAAAACTCGCACTGTACTTTTGGTGTCTAAAAACCATGATTCACCAAAGTGACAATTGCAAACAGCTGTGTAAGAAAAAAGGCAACACACTCCATTAAGCTTTGTGTTCAAAATACAGTATCCATAGCCAGAGTGGGCACTGCGACTGTACCACCGAAACATACACAAATACACACGAAAACTACTGGGGAATCCAGACTTCTGCTGAGTTATAATGCTAGCTTCTACTCCTGCACCAACTGGACAAGGCAATTCTAGGCATTTACGTCCATTTTTTAAAAACCTATTATTATCAAGCAATCTCTCAGGTGGGGAGTATTTGTGCTGGATGCTCCAGTTGGTCTCTGCTGTAATATTAGCTTTACAGCAGCAGCCAGTGCTGCCAATTCCCTTTGTAAATGTGAGCTACTGTGTACATACTGTGGCAGCACAGAGCCTTTGTGGACGCTCTATCAAACCAAGGACACTGAACTCAGTAAGAGCAACTTGGAAATAAATTACCATGGCAACAAGAGCTTGCTGTGATCTGACCAATTTGCTGTCAGCTTTACTCTATCTCATGTTGGCCTTTCTGATCTTTCACAACAGGCAACAGAATGGCATTGTTGACATACTACTACCTTTATACTCAGCCACAAAAAAATCAAAAGTATTTAAAAAAAATGTAAACAATATTGTGCAAAACAAAAATTAATAGGAAATATATCTATAAAAACAAAACATGGCAACACTCCCTTCTCTTTTATCACCAACTTGGCTGCAGAAATTTAACTAGCATGTTAAACTATACAGTACCATTCATTTTAAAACTGTTTTTAGCATTTGATCGCAGGCATTAGTTAAAAACATTAAATAAACAAACAAAAAAAATGGCCAAAAAAAATGAACAAAACAAAAGATACTACCATGGCTAAATACAGGCACCAGGTTGGAAGCTAGCTTTGAGGTCAACTTTCACTTGGTGGCTAATAGTGCTCAAGTCAACAAACAAATTCTGAGTGAGACCAAAGCAGAGTAACTGGAAAGTAATTATTTTGCACACACTGATTCTATAGTGATTGTAGCTTTTTATCTGACTATGGGTTGGAGTGATGTCTGGAGCCGAGGCTGCTATCAAAGGTGATGCTAGCATTTCTGTTTTGCCTTCTTCCAATAAATTACTCTCCTGCTCTTCTAACGAGCCAAATAAATCTACTATGCCCCATGACAAATTACAAATGGGTGTTGAAGAGAGGAAAAATGTGCAAGTGACTTCTTCACAGGGAAAGATTACACACACTATGACTGTTTTTTTTAATGTTAAATGAGAGAAAGAGTTGACATCCTACATAGGGGACGACATAGGTTAGTGAGAGGAAATCACAGAGAGAGGGTGAAAGAAAGAGAGAGGAAAAAACAGAGCAGAGATGAGAAGACCAAACGTCCCAGCAGTTGTCAGTTGAACAGGGGACAGAGGTGACAACCAGGAAGGGGCTTTCTGAGTCTCTGCTGCAGGGGGCACCAGGAATGGTAGAGGAGCTGTTGGTTTGCTGGGACAGAGAAGGCCAGAGGGAACGACAACACACATCCATTTGCTATTGTGTTGGGGAAGGAGAGAAGGATGGAGGAATAATCTTGATGGCTTAGGCCTGATAAAAGAGAAAGAGAGAAACAGAGAAAAAAAAAAGAGACAAAAACGGCACACATTGTAAGATTAAGAGCTCTGGGTTGGGCTTCCTACGCTAAACGCCTACACCTTAATAAATCTCAGCTTCTCTGCTTTTCTTCCACTGACCTGCATCATCTGTCCTGCAGTGTTTGTGAACCCCAGTTTGCAAAGCTGACAGAAACAAAGTCATGTAAAAAAATCCAGCAGTATAAGAGCTGGATTTCTCCTTGATAAATTACAGCTGTCTTAGAAGCTGCGCTACAGCAAGCAGGTCAGTGATGCAGTAGGTTGGTGGTTGCAGTCACCATGACTCAGCTGTTTTTCTTTCCTCCTGGGGTACCAGGAAGCCTGAACTTGGCAGACAGCACCCCGGCAGTGACTGTGCACTGCAGACGTGGGGCATCTGCAAGTACCTCATATAGCCTTTACACTAATGCTGAGACATTCTGCAGTATGAATTTTGCATCAGCCAAATTAGCCTCTTATGAAAGATGATGACGTAATCCTTCCAAGCTTGTCTAGTCTTGTTCTAATGTTCTATTAACCTCATGAAATGACTAATGAGCTAATTATCTAACCTATTCATCATGTCACTATGTAACAACCCACCCAAGCTTACTGTGTGTAGTGAGAGTTCGAGAGGGGAGAGTACAATCCACTGAATGAGAAAAGGAAATTTGATTGGCAGGCTGATTGGTTGTCATGGCAAGAAGAATCATTAAAGATGCAGGTTAGTGACAAACAGAGGAGGAAAAAGGTAAACATGATGAAATCTGGAAAACATGCAAACTAACAAGCAGCACATTAAAGCAGAGGGCACAAAGCAATTACAGACTCACAGACAGTAAGTTAAACCATGCTTCTTAAGAGAGACACACAGGCAAGCTCATTAACCTGAACACAGCCACAAACGTGCTGACAGCTGACATCTCACTGGTGTTATTTCTGTGCATATCTCCTTTGGTTCAACACAAACTAAGGAAATGAGCATCTGTGAACGGGCATTTAAATTAGTTCCATCTAGCAGGGAATTATTTAAATATCTCATTTAAATATTTCATTCTGAGTATGTGAATTGCTTCCTTGGCCTCAGTGACACATTTGAGAGCACAGAATATAGATGAAGACACGTTTAAGCAATGTTATACAGCAGGTGACATATCAAACACATAATCGCTCAGAAAACATCTGCACAGAAATGGGCAGTACTTTCCAAGCCTAATCTCTAGAACACATATGTTTGCAATTTTGTAAATGAATGGATGGATGGATGGAATTGTTATAAACTCTTTTAGTCAAAACCACAAAGTAATGTGACTCGTTTTCAGGAACAATCGGCGAAAAGCACAAGAATGTCATGAATATTTTTTTTTTGGCTTGGCTGTGTGAATATATTTTCTACCGCTACAGCTGTGACATGGATAATGAAATGCCAGCACACACCCTGCAATCCTCCGCATGCCATCACATGTTTTTCAAAGACAGACAGGTGCTCGCTTGGATGAATACACATGCCATTAGGTTTGCTGCAGTGTAGCTGGGTTATACGTGTAGAGCAGCCTTCACATTCACACAACAGCCAGCAAACAAAAACCCATATTTATACTTAAGGAGAGCAAGAGGCAGACACCGGGTTAACAGACATTTTCCAGCCATGTGAGAACACATGGAACGCGTGGTCCATTAGTGTGCGTGTTAAGGGGAGAGCCCAGCAGGCTAACACTGCTACATGCATGTTTGGACTGGGTTGGTGCAGTGAAGGGTGTGGCTGCACTTAAGTGAGGGGAGAGGCACAGGCTCAGATGAGGCATCCCTGCCAGCACAATTCTGCCCTCTGTCTATGCAAGTCTCACCAGAGAGCTTCTTTCAGCTGTGACGCAGCTCCAGTAGTGCCAAATTGTATATGAATATCATGTTTTCAGCTCCGACTTTTGTAATACAAAGGGGATGGGCAGCAAATCCAAAAGGAAATGCTGTTCAGAGATAAAAGCCCAGAAATTAAATGAAGCTAACAATTGTTGGTCAGGGTGAAACAGCCAACAGCCAAAGGACATTATAACGAGGCAATCAAACAGCAGGATGAGCCTTTCCATATCAGCCGCCCAGTTTACTGAGCAGAGGGACCAGCATCAAGGACATTAGGAACCTTGTCAGTGGTGCTTAATGGTGGGAACATGACATATCGTAATAAGGATTTAGACAGGCTGTATCTTTGAGTCCCACATGAGCAAATAAATATTTAATATGTTGCCAGGGTGCCACAGACTGAGCTTGTGCCTTTTTGTCACTGTTCCACTTGTGCAGAAGCATTGCCAGGCAAACAACCACTTATTAAAACAAGACGTGTAGTCCAAAGCAAACTGTGATGTTGCAAAAAAACAACAACAAAAAAAAACAAAACAACTGCATGCCAAGACACTCAATCAGCTTCGCGTTTTGTAAAACATATTTCCAGGTTAATTTCATGGTAAAGATGTGACATCTACAGAGAGCTGGTGGACTGGAACAGATACAGTTCACAGAGAGTAAATCAAGAACTAATTTTTGAGCATCTATTCCAATGTCTAAAAAGATGTCCACCATCAGTGTGTGAATGTGTGTGTGAATGGGTGAATGTGATGTATAATGTAAAGCGCTTTGGGTATCGTTACAGGTATAGTAAAGTGCTATATAAATACTGACCATTTACCATTTACCATGTGTCTATGAATCATTTTGAGAAAGTAGGTTGTGCAATTTGAACTTTGTTTCCATTATCTTTCTCATATTCGGCTAATGGTGAGTAATGAATGATTTGAGGATGACTGACATCATAAAGTAGGTCATGCAGGTGCACCCTGACCTGGCTTCCTGAGCTTCATGTGATGTGGACCATGAAGAGGAGCTTCCAGATCAGCTCTGATAATTTAGATACTGGAGCCAGAGGAGTTTCCTGCTTAAAGTCCCCGTTTCCTACTCACTGGTCATCTAACGGCATATATCTAAAATGCAAGAGTCCTCTTCTCTCATCTTTTAATTTACATAACAAGTCAATGTTTTTTATTTTGAATTCTATCTATCTGTAGATGTACTGTACCAGCCCACACTCTCTGTGATTAATACGAACACCGCCTCATCCTTCCAGAGAGGCCACTGGACGTGTTGAATCTACTATAGTGG